>NW_027397114.1:2742628-2796892 GCF_003265705.2 Callorhinus ursinus
AAAAAAAAAAAAAAAAAAAAGCCATGAATCTATGTGCAGTATTCCCCTAGCGCTGGAGTTCTCCCATTCTCCTTGATCGATCAACTTGGTCTTGGCTTGCTGGCTGTTTGTGCTGATCTTCTGGGGGAGGGGCCTGTTGCTGTGGTTTCCAAATGTCTTTGCCGGAGGCGGAATTGCCCCGCCCTTGTCGGTCCGGGCTAAGGAAGCTGCTCCGGTTTGCTCTCAGGAGCTTTTGTTCCCTGCAAGCTCTCGGTACAGCTTTGGAGGACCAGGGCAGAAATGGTGGCCTCCCAATCTCCACCCGGAGGAGCTGAGAACTCGGGGCCCCGCTCCTCCGTGTGTCCCCAGAGAAAAGCAGTCACTCCCGTGTCCCCGGTCTCCAGCTGCACTCCGTGCTCACCCGGTCTGTGATCGAGCGTTGCTATCTCTGGCACCCGACCCCGCACGGAGTCTCCAAACCCAGCAGATTCCTGCAGTGCGTTCCCGCACCGCTCCTCCCCGGGAAGGAAGGGGAGTCTCCCCGGATCTGCTGCTTGTTGGGTCCCTGCTGGGGGAGCCGTGCCCCGACTGGGCCGCAGACCACAGTTTATGGCAACCCCGAGCTGAGAGCCCGCGCCTCTGCTCCGTCTTCGCAGCCGGCTTCCCCGCTCTGATACCTGGGAGCTCTGGCGCACTCAGGCACCCCTGGTCTCTCCGTGACCTCAAGGGTCCTGAGACCACACTGTCCCGGGAGGATTCCACCCCCCGCTTAGCCACTGCAGCGACGTCCCTCCGCCGAGCCAACTTCTAAAAGGTCCGATTTTGTGCTCCGCGGCTCTCACTTGCCAGAAGCGGCCGGCAGAGGCCCCTCCCCCGCCGTCTATCCTCCCGAATATCGCCTCGGATTCACTTCTCCGCACGCTCTACCTTCCAGTAAGTGGTCGCTTCTCTGTTCAGAGAGTTGTTGCTACTCTCCTGTTCGATCTCCTGTTGAGTTCGTAGGTGTTCAGAATGGTTTGATCCCTATTCAGCTGAATTCCTGAGACCAGACGAAATCTAGGTCTCCTACTCCTCCGCCATCTTGCTCCGCCCCCTCATATCTGTACTTCTGAAACAAATAACGCAACATATTTTAAGAAAAAAGAAAAAGAAGATAACAGGAGAGGAAGAAAAGGGGAGTATGTCAGAGGGGGAGACAAACCATGAGAGATGATGGACTCTTAAAAACAAACTGAGGGTTCTAGAGGGGAGGGTGGAGGGGGATGGGTTATCCTGGTGATGGGTATTGAGGAGGGCACGTTCTGCATGGAGCACTGGGTGTTATGAACAAACAATGAATCATGGAACACTGCACCAAAAACTAATGATGTAATATATGGTGATTAACATAACAATAAAAAAATTTTTTTAAAATATTTTATAATTTTCAGTGTACAAGCTTTTCATCTCTTTGGGTACGTTTATTCTTCAATATTTTATTTTTGTTGCTATTGTGAATGGTACTGTCTTATTAACTTCCTTTTTGTATAAATCATTATTTGTATGTAGACATGCAACTGATATTTTTATGATTTTGTGTCTTGCAACTTTACTGAGTTTGTTTAATAATTCTAGCAGCTTTTCTGTTGGGAGTCTTTAGGGTTTTCTACATCTAGGATCATGGCTTCTACACACAGAGATAGTTTTACTTCTCCCTTTCTATTTGGGTGCTTTTTATTTTCTTTTTCTTGATTAATTCCTCTGCCTAAGACTTCTAGTATTATGTTGAAGAGAAGTGGTAAGAATGGGCATCCTTCCCTTCTATAAATCTTACAAATTAAGTTTTTAATTTTTCCCACTGATCATAATACTAGCAGTGAGCTCTTCATATGGCCTTTATTGTGTTCAGTAAGTTCCTTCTTTACCTATTTTGTTGAGAGTTTTAGCCATGAATGGATGTGGAACATCATCAAATGCCCTTTCTGTGTTTATTGGGATAATCACATAGGTTTTATTTGTTTTATGTTATGTTAATCACCATACATTTTTTGATGTAGTTTTTGATGTAGTGTTCCATAATTCATTGTTTGCATATAACACCCAGTGCTCCATGAAGAACGTGCCCTCTTTAATACCCATCACCAGGCTAACCCATCTACCCACCCCCCTCCCCTCTAGAACCCTCAGTTTGTTTTTCAGAGTCCATAGTCTCTCATGGTTCATCTCCCCCTCCAATTCCCACCCCCTTCATTCTTCCCCTCCTTCTATCTTCTTCTTCCTTTTTTTTTTTTTTAACATATAATGTATTATTTGCTTCAGAGGTACAGATCTGTAATTCAACAGGTTTTTTGTTTGTTTGTTTCAGTTTGTTAATGTGGTGCATCACATTGATTGCTTCTCATATGTTGAACTATCCTTGCATCACAGAGATAAATTTCACTTGGTCATGATATATGATCCTTTTAATGCATTGTTGAATTCAGTTTGCTAGTATTTTATTGAAGATTTTTGCATGCATACTTATCAAGGATATTGGCCTATAATTTTCTTTCTTGTAACATCTTTGTCTGTTTTTGGTATTAGGGTGATGCTGGCCTCATAAAATGAGTTTGGAAATGTTCCCTTTTCTTCTATTTTTGGGAAGAGTTTAAGAATCAGTATTCTTATAATGATATTCCTTTTTTAATATATTTTTTTAATTTATTGGAGAGAGAAAGGAGCAGAGGAGGAAAGAATCTCAAGCATACTCTGCACTAAGCATGGAGCCCAACATGGGGCTTGATCTCACAACACTGAGATCATGACCTGAGTCGGACACTCAACCAACTGAGCCACCCAGGCACTCCAAGAAGAATCAGTATTACTCTTTGAATGTTTGGTAGAATTCATGCATACAGCCAAATGCCCAATACGGTCATAAACATGTAAGAAAAGTGTTCAAGCCAAAATGACATAACTGAGCAGTAAAAACTAAAGAAAGAAAGGAAGAAAGGAGGGGAGGGGAGGGGAAGGGAAGGGAGGGGAAGGGAGGAAAGGGGAAGGAAGGAAGGAAGGAAGGAAGGAAGGAAGGAAGGAAGGAAGGAAGGAAGAAAGAAAGAAAGAGAAAGAAAGAAGGAAAGAAAGAAAGAAAGAAAGAAAGAAAGAAAGAAAGAAAGAAAGAAAGAAAGAAGGAAGGAAGGAAGGAAGGAAGGAAGGAAGGAAGGAAGGAAGGAAGGAAGGAAGAAAGAAAGAAAGAAAGAAAGGAAGGAAGGAAGGAAGGAAGGAAGGAAGGAAGGAAGGAAGGAAGGAAGGAAAAAGAAAGAAAGAAAGAAAGAAAGAAAGAAAGAAAGAAAGAAAGAAAGAAAAAGAAAGAAAGAAAGAAAGAAAGAAAGAAAGAAAGAAAGAAAGAAAAAGAAAGAAAGAAAGAAAGAAAAAGAAAGAAAGAAAGAAAGAAAGAAAAGAAAGAAAAAAGAAAGAAAGAAAGAAAGAAAGAAAGAAAGAAAGAAAGAAAGAAAGAAAGAAAGAAAGGAAGAAAAAACAAACAACCAAGTGCGGACAAGGCTGTGAAATAACTAGGATATGGCTACAATTATAATACTGCTGTTATATACAGATTATAAATTTGTATAACTACTCTAGAAAACTGCTTGGTATTATCCTCTAAAAAGTAATACCCACATACAAACACACACAAAATAACTCACCAGTTCCACACTTAGATATATACCCAACAAAAGTACATTCATATATTCAACAAAAGGAAGTACAAGAATATTCATACAGCAATATCTATGAGTCAAAAACCAGAAGCAGGGGCAGAGCAAGATGGCAGAGGAGTAGGAGACCTGGATTTCGTCTGGTCTCAGGAATTCAGCTGAATAGGGATCAAACCATTCTGAACACCTATTGCCTCAACAGGAGATCGAAGAGGAGAGTAGCAACAACTCTCTGAACAGAGAAGCGACCACTTACTGGAAGGTAGGAGGTGCGGAGAAGTGAATCCGAGGCGATATTCGGGAGGATGGACGGCGGGGGAGGGGGCCTCCGTTGGCCGCTTCTGGCAAGTACTAGAGCCGCGGAGCACAAAATCGGAACTTTTAGAAGTCGGCTCCGCTGAGGGATGTTGCTGCAGTGGCTAAGCTGGGGGTGGAACCCTTGCAGGACAGAATGGTCTCAGGACCCTCGGGGTCACAGAAAGACCAGGGGTGCCTGAGTGCAGCAGAGCTCCCAGGTATCGGAGTGGGGAAGCCGGCTGCAGAGACGGAGCCGAGGCGCGGGCTCTCAGCTCCGGGTTGCCATAAACTGTGATCCGCGGCCCAGTCGGGCCACTGCTCCTCCAGCAGGTACCCAACAAGCAGCAGATCCAGGGAGACTCCCCTTCCTCTCCCAGGAGGAGCGGCACAGGAACACACCGAGGGGATCTGCTGAGTTTGGAGACACCACACGGGGTTGGGTGCCAGAGATAGAAATGCTCAGTCACAGGCCGGGTGAGCACGGAGTGCGGCCGGAGACCGGGGACACGGGAGTGACTGGCTGCTTTCCTCTGGGGGCGCATCGAGGAGCGGAGCCCCGAGTTCTTGCCTCTTCTGGGGCGGAGATTGGGAGGTCACCATTTTCACTGTCATCCTCCAAAGCCGTACGGAGAGCTTGCAGGGAAAAAAAGCTCCTGAGAGCAAACCCAAGCAGCTTGCTTAGCTGGGACCAACAAGGGTGGGGCAATTACGCCTCCGGCAAAGACATTTGAGAACCACCGCAACAAGTCCCTCCTCCAGAAGATCAGCACGAACAGCCAGCAAGCCAAGACCAAGTTTACCGATCAAGGAGAACGGGAGAACTCCAGCATTAGGGGAATACTGCACATAGAATTCATGGCTTTTCTTACCATGATTCATTAGTTGTTCAAAGTTAGTTTTTAAACTGTTTTTTTAATTTCTATTTTTCCCTTTTTCAACCAACATCTTATCAATCCCTTTTTAAAAATTTTTTTTTATTTTTCATTTTAGAGTCATATTCTATCCCTTCATAATAGTTACCCTTATTTTTGGCATATATATATAAGTTGTTCTCTCTTTAAAATTTTGAGATACAGGCTCTTCTAACAGATCAAAATATACCCTAAATCACTAGTGTATGCCTTTGTTCTAATCTCCTGCCTGAACACATTCTCTCCTTTTTTTTTTTCAAATCTTCTTCTTTCTTTTTTCAAACAACTTCTTATCGAATCAATTCCTTTTATAAAATCTTTTATAATTTTCATCTTTACAGTCATCTTCCATCCCTTTATCGTATCAAAGCTTATTTTGTACATATATGTCTTTCTTCCTTTAAAATTTGAGGAGGCACTTCTTTCTAACAGACCAAAATACGACCAAAATCTAGTGTGTGGCACTGATCTATGCACTACCCTGATCATATTTAATCATATTCACTTTTTTTGTATTGTTCTGTTTTTGTTTTTAATCTTTTTCTTTTTTTTCTTTCTTTCTTTTCTCTTTCTTTTTTCTTTCTTTCCCTTTCTTTTCCCGTGGTTTCAGGTCTTTTCTGATTTGTATACAGTATATTTGCTGAGGACGAGGTTAACCTGTTAGCATTCTGTTCTCTCTTTCATCTATTCTCCTCTGGACAAAATGACAAGATGAAGAAAATCACCTCAGCAAAAAGAACAAGAGGTAGTACCGTCAGCCAGGGACCTACTCAATACGGACATTAGTACGATGTCGGAACTAGAGTTCAGAATCATGACTTTAAAAATACTAGCTGGGCTTGAAAAAAGCGTGGAAGTTATTAGAGAAACCCTTTCTGGAGAAATAAAAGAACTAAAATCTAACCAAATCGAAATCAAAAAGGCTATTGATGAGGTGCAATCAAAAATGGGGGCACTAACTGCTAGGATAAATGAGGCAGAAGAGAGAATCAGCGATATAGAAGACCAAATGATGGAAAATAAAGAGGCTGAGAAAAAGAGAGAGAAACAACTACAGGATCACGAGGGCAGAATTTGAGAGATAAGCGATACGATAAGAGGAAGCAACATTAGAATAATTGGGATCCCAGAAGAAGAAGAAACAGAGAGAGGGGCAAAGGTATATTGGAGCAAATAATAGCAGAGAACTTCACTAATGTGGGGAAGGAAACAGGCATCCAAATTCAGGAGGCATAGAGAACCCCCCTCAAAATCAATAAAAAGAGGTCAACACCCCGACATCTAATAGTAAAATTACGAGTCTCGGAGACAAAGAGAAGATCCTGAAAGCAGCTCGGGTGAAGAGATAAGTAACCTACAATGGTAGAAATATTTGATTGGCAACAGACCTATCTACAGAGACCTGGCAGGCCAGAAAGGACTGGCAAGATATCTTCAGAGCACTAAACGAGAAAAATATGCAGCCAAGAATACTATATCCAGCTACGCTCTCATTCAAAATTGAGGAGAGATAAAAAGCTTCCAGGACAAACAAAAACTAAAGGAATTTGCAAACACGAAACCAGCCCTCCAAGAAATATTGAAAGGGGTCCTCTAAGCAAAGAGAGAGACAAAAAGCAGCAGAGATCAAAAAGGAACAGAGACAATATACAGTAACAATCACCTTATAGGCAATACAATGGGACTAAATTCATACCTTTCAATAGTTACCCTGAATGGAAATGGGCCAAATGCCCCAATCAAAAGACAGAGGCTATCGGATTGGATTAAAAAACAATACCCATCCATATGCTGTCTGCAAGAGACTCATTTTAGACCCAAAGACAACCCCACAATGAAAGTGAGGGGGTGGAAAAACATTTACCATGCTAATGGACACCGAAAGAAAGCTGGGGGGGCAATCCTTATATCAGAAAAATTAGATTTTAAATCAAAGACATTTTGTAATAAGAGATGAGGAAGGACACTATATCCTACTTAAAGGGTCCATCCAACAAGAAGATTTAACAATTATAAATATCTATGCCCGAACATGGGAGCAGCCAATTATTTAAGGCAATTAATAACAAAAGCGAAGAGACACATTAACAGCAATATAATAATCGTGGGGGACTTTAACACCCCCCTGACTGAAATGGACAGATCATTTAAGCAAAAGATCAACAAGGAAATGAAACCTTTAAATGACACACTGGACCAAATGGACTTCACAGACATATTCAGAACATTCCATCCCAAAGCAACGGAACACACATTCTTCTCTAGTCCCCATGGAACATTCTCCAGAATTGATCACATCCTAGGTCACAAATCAGGTCTCAACAGGTACCAAAAGATTGGGATCATTCCCTGCATATTTTCAGACCACAGTGCTGTGAAACTAGAACTCAACCACAAGAGGAAAGTCGGAAAGAACTCAAATACATGGAGGCTAAAGAGCATCCTACTAAAGAATGAATGGGTCAGCCAGGAAATTAAAGAAGAATTTAAAATATTCATGGAAACCAATGAAAATGAAAAGACAACTGTTCAAAATCTTTGGGATACAGCAAAGGCAGTCCTGAGAGGAAAGTATATAGCAATACAAGCCTTTCCCAAGAAACATGAAAGGTCTCAAATACACAACCTAACCCTACACCTAAAGGAGCTGGAGAAAGAAGTGCAAATAAAGCCTAAATCCAGCAGGAGAAGAGAAATCATAAAGATCAGACCAGAAATCAATGAACAAGAAACCAAAAGAACAGTAGAACAAATCAACGAAACTAGGAACTGGTTGTTTTAAAGAATTCACAAGATTGATAAACCCGTGGCCGGACTTATCAGAAAGAAAAAAGAAATGAACCAAATCAAGAAAATCATGAATGAAAGAGGAGAGATCACAACAAACACCAAAGACATACAAACAATTATAAGAACATATTATGAGCGACTCTATGTCAGCCAATTAGATAACATGGAAGACATGGGTGCATTCCTAGAGATGTATCAACTACCAATATTGAACCAGGAAGAAATAGAAAACCTGAACAGCCTATAACACTAAGGAAATTGAAGCAGTCATCAAAAATCTCCCAACAAACAAAGCCCAGGGCCAGATGGCTTCCCAGGGGAATTCTATCAGACATTTAAAGAAGAATTAGTACCTATTCTCCTGAAACTGTTCCAAAAAATAGAAATGGAAGGAAAAGTTCCAAACTTATTTTATGAGGCCACCATTACCTTGATCCCAAAACCAGACAAAGACCCCAACCAAAAGGACAATTACAGACCAATATTCTTGATGAACATGGATGCAAAAATTCCCACCAAAATACTAGCCAATAGGGTCCAACATACATTAAAGGATTATTCACCATGACCAAGTGGGATTTATCCCTGGGCTGCAAGGCTGGTTCAGCATCCTCAAATCAATCAACGTGATGCAATACATTAACAAAAGAAAGAGCAAGAATCATATGGCCCTCTCCATAGATGCAGAAAAAGCATTTGACAAAGTACAGCATCCTTTCTTGATCAAAACTCTTCAGAGTATAGGGATAGAGGGTACATACCTCAATAGCATAAAAGCCATCTATTTCAACCCACAGTGAATATCATTCTTAATGGGGAAAAACTGAGAGCTTTCCCCCTAATGTCAGGAACGCAGCAGGGACGTCCACTCTCACCACTGCTATTCAACAGGGTATTAGAAGTCCTAGCCACAGCAATCAGACAACAAAAAGAAATCAAAGGCATCCAAATCGGAAAAGAGGAAGTCAAACTCTCACTCTTTGTAGATGATATGATACTGTATGTGGAAAACCCAAAAGACTCCACCCCAAAACTGCTAGAACTCATACAGGAATTCAGTAAAGTAGTAGGATATAAAATCAATGCACAGATATCAGTGGCATTCCTATACACCAAAACAAGACAGAAGAGAGAGAAATCAAGGAGTCGATCCCATTTACAATTGCACCCAAAATCATAAGATACCTAGGAATAAATCTAACCGAAGAGGCAAAGGATCTGTATTCAGAAAACTATAAAATACTCATGAAAGAAATTGAAGAAGACACAAAGAAATGGAAAAACGTTCCATGCTCATGGATTGTAAGAACAAACATTGTGAAGATGTCAAGGCTACCTAGAGCAAACTACACATTCAATGCAATCCCCATCAAAATACCATCCACTTTTTTCAAAGAAATGGAACAAATCATCCTAAAATTTGTATGGAACCAGAAGAGACCCCGAATAGCCAGAGGAATATTGAAAAAGAAAAGCAAAGCTGGTGGCATCACAATTCCGGACTTCCAGCTCTATTACAAAGCTGTCATCATCAAGACAGTATGGTACTGGCACAAAAACAGACACATAGATCAATGGAACAGAATCAAGAGCCCAGAAATGGACCCTCAACTCTATGGTCAACTCATCTTTGACAAAGCAGGAAAGAATGTCCAATGGAATAAAGACAGTTTCTTCAACAAATGGTGTTGGGAAAATTGGACAGCCACAGGCAGAAGAATGAAACTGGACCATTTCCTTACACCATACACAAAAATAGACTCCAAATGGTTGAAAGACCTAAACATGAGACAGGAGTCCATCAACATCCTAAAGGAGAACACAAGCAGCAACCTCTTCGACCTCAGCCACAGCAACGTCTTCTTAGAAACATCACCAAAGGCAATGGACGCAAGGGCAAAAATGAACTATTGGGATTTCATCAAGATAAAAAGCTTTTGCACAGCAAAAGAAACAGTCCACAAAACCAAAAGACAACCCACAGAATGGGAGAAAATATTTGTAAATGACATATCAGATAAAGGGCTAGTATCCAAAATCTATAAAGAACTTATCAAACTCAACACCCAAAGAACAAATAATCCAATCAAGAAGTGGGCAGAAGACAGGAACAGACATTTTTCCAAAGAAGACATCCAAAGGGCCAACAGACACAGGAAAAAGTGCTCCACATCGCTCGGCATCAGGGAAATCCAAATCAAAACCTCAATGAGATACCACCTCACACCCGTCAGAATGGCTAAAATTAACAACTCAGGAAACGACAGATGTTGGCGGGGATGTGGAGAAAGGGGAACCCTCGTACACTGTTGGTGGGAATGCAAGCTGGTGCAACCCCTCTGGAAAACAGTATGGAGGTCCCTCAAACCGTTGAAAATAGAACTACCATATGATCTAGCAATTGCACTACTGGGTATTTACCCCAAAGATACAAATGTAGGGATCCCAAGGGGTACGTGCACCTCAAAGTTTATAGCAGCAATGTCCACAATATCCAAACTGTGGAAAGAGCCAAGATGTCCATCGACAGATGAATGCTAAAGAAGAAGTGGTATATATACACTATGGAATATTATGCAGCCATCCAAAGAAATGAGATCTTGCCATTAGCAACGACATGGATGGAACTGGAGGGTGTTATGCTGAGTGAAATAAGTCAATCAGAGAAAGACATGTATCATATGACCTCACTGATATGAGGAATTCTTAATCTCAGGAAACAAACTGTGAGTTGCTGGAGTGGTGGGGAGTGGGAGGGATGGTGTGGCTGGGTGATAGACATTGGGGAGGGTATGTGCTATGGTGAGCGCTATGAATTGTGCAAGAATGTTGAATCACCGATCTGTACTTCTGAAACAAATAATGCAAGATATGTTAAGAAAAAAGAAAAAGAAGAAGATAGTAGGAGGGGAAGAATGAAGGGGAGTAAGTCGGAGGGGGAGACGAACCATGAGAGATGATGGACTCTGAAAAACAAACTGAGGGTTCTAGAGGGGAGGTGGGTGGTGGGATGGGTTAGCCTGGTGATGGGTATTAAGGAGGGCACGTTCTGCGCAGAGCACTGGGTGTTATGCACATACAATGAATCATGGAACACTACATCAAGAACTAATGATGTAATGTATGGTGATTAACATAACAATAAAAAATTTAAAAAAAACAGAAGCAAATATTAACACATTGTACATTCCTGGAACATAATCCAAGAGCAAAAGAGCACATGTTATAAGATTCCATTCATATAAATTTCAGAAAAAAGAGAGAGAGGCAAAAACAATTGATGGTTGTTTTAATTCAGGTTAGTAGCCACCTTTGGAAGGAGTGTTCACCTGGAATGAGCATGAAGGGAGATTATCAGGTGTTAGTAATGGCTTATGACTTGATCCTGGGTTGTTTACACAGACTTGTTAACTCTATGAAGGTTCATTTGGCTCAATATTTTTGATTTATGTACTTTTCTGCACTACATTATACTTCAATGAAAAGTTAGTATAAAAAATTCCTGATGTTAAAAAAGGGCTTTATTCTGGGCGCCTGGGTGGCTCAGTTGGTTAAGCGACTGCCTTCAGCTCAGCTCATGATCCTGGAGTCCCGGGATCGAGTCCCACATCGGGCTCCCTGCTCAGCGGGGAGTCTGCTTCTCCCTCTGACCCTCTTCCCTCTCGTGCTCTCTATCTCTCATTCTCTGTCTCTTTCAAATAAATAAATAAAATCTTTAAAAAAAAAAGGGCTTTATTCTGTGGAACACTGTAGACATTGTAGATTGAATAGAGATAACAGCCAGATGCTTTCTATAA
Organism: Callorhinus ursinus; assembly: GCF_003265705.2. Lineage (NCBI taxonomy): Eukaryota > Metazoa > Chordata > Mammalia > Carnivora > Otariidae > Callorhinus > Callorhinus ursinus. The sequence continues at coordinate 2,754,077 of NW_027397114.1, forward strand.
ATTACTGAGCAGTGTTCTACAAGGGAGGGAGAACGTTGCACATGTCAACAAAGGAGCATCAAGAGTCAAGTATGTTGGCAGCAGTGGTGAACTCCAGGATTTAGAAGAGTTCCTGGTACATAAGAACACTCAAGAAAGACTTGGAGTAAATGAATGTCTAAAGGTGAGAAAGATTTCCAAGGACATCAAGGAGTCCTGAATGCGTGGTACATAAGGCACATGGGAAGAAACTGATGAGGAGTTAGGCACAAAGGAACATTGCTGAGTTGTAAAGAACATTATAGAATAAACTTGAGAATGTGAGCATGGTTCTGAGATACTGAAACAAAACGATTGCTTTAATCTTTACTTGAAACTCATTCATTCCATCCAAAAATGACAGCCTTGTTACTGAGGAAATGAAAAAGGGAAATTTAATTGATATAAATGAATAAGCCATGATTATTAATGTGATAACAGATTTTGAGCCTAGAAACGATTTTACCTTTGTAAGAGCCAATCCCAAATAGTTTCTCTTGTATCATAAATTCATACATAAAAGAAATTCAGAATCAACAGATAATTTGAAGAACCTACTATGATAAGGAAGTCATGTATGGAATTTTATATTCTCAATTAATCCTGATAATAATCCCTGGTGACAGTTAATAGCCCAATTTTGAACAAGCTATTGAAGTCTCCATTTCTTTTAATAGTATATTCATACTCACAGAACTAGTTGGTGGCATAGCCAGGAATGAGATCTAAACATAATATCTCATTATGTTCTTCACATTGAAGTTTATGGATATAAAATAAGTGGTCAATTATTCATAAAATCCAGTCTCATACATGGACAAATTTCCTCGTAACCATGGAGTAATAAAACTTTCCTAACTATGACTCAAAACTGAGAAGCCAAAAGAAAACAGCTATTGACATTTAATTGTATAAAATTAAATAATAAATTGCAGGGCAGAAACATCAGAGGCAAAGTAAATAAAATGACAATCTGCAGAAAATATTTGTAGTTTAAATTATAAATAGAGTTAATATTTATAATGTTTTAAAGGCTTTTTTTAAAAATAGGAAAAATATCAGCTAACTTAGAGGAGATGTGCTAGAAATATGAAATGACCTTCACAGGAAAAAAATGCAAATGGAACTTAAACATATTAAGGATGCTAAACCTCACTTATAATAAGACAGATGCAAATTAATACCTCACTGAGTTAGCATTTCTCACTTATCAAATTGGCAAAAAATCAAAAGCTTGACAATTGGCTTTGGTGGCAAAGCTGTAAGGAAAAAACTCTCAGATATTGCTAGTGGGAATGCAAAATGTTACTACTCTTATGGAGGGGAATTGGCAATATATACAAAAATTACATGAGCAAAATTAAGGAAAGCCTATTTACTGAACCAGTAATTATAATAACAAAATAGTGAAAGCAGCCCAATTGCCCACCAAAAGGGGGCCCCCTGAATAAACTATGAAATATCCATGCAATGGATATGTATGAGAAAAATGCAGCTGGAAAACTGGAATGAGGTATCTCTGTGTATATTAAAACGGAATGGTACTCAGCATTTAAGGTTACGTGAAAAAGTGAGACAGAGGTAAGTGCATATAATATTCTGCCATTTCTGATACATGCTCACACACGTGTGTGTGTGTAAAGAGAGAAATGGTAGATAGATGTTTGCATATAATAACACTAAATAGCAAAATACAAGATAATGTTAAAACAAATGTTTTACCTATAAAGGGAAGGAGGCAATACGGTAATTAGGACAGTTACGGAGACTAAACCTCTCAATATGTATGTTGTTATATTGGCCTTCTTGGAACCTGGTATATTTTACATAATTTTAAAACAGAAATAACTTTTTAAAAGTCCTAAAAAGCAGAAGAAAAATGAAACAAATGAGCTAATTGTACATCAGGCTGATGTGGTAAACAACTCCAGGTGGCTGTGAAATACTGTAAATTGACTCTCTCTCCCTAATGAGGTATATCCTGAGTGGTACGTCCTAAGGACAAAATCAGGTGTGGAAAATATTAAAACTTGCCAGTCATATTGTTGTCAGTGGCATTAATATTATTCTGCGACAAAAGTGGGATAAAAGAAATGGTTGATTCTTTTGGCCCCTTAAAGAATTCACTTTCAACACAGAGAAAAGGAACTAATGAGGGAAGACAGGTCAAGTGACAACTCTGAAATCCAGAATTTGAAGTACATCAATATTCATAAAGCATTTCTTGAAATAAAACTACATATATCCCCGCTCTGTCCACCGAAAAGTCTTCTAAACGATGACTGACCCAGCGGCAGTAAGCATCACAGTACCCAGATTTTGTCTCCAACTATCATCTACCACTAAAAGGAACCAAGGCACCTTGTAGACGTGTAATATGACATCTAACACAGAAAATGTAGAAGATGAACGTGGAACATCCTGTCATACAGATGACAAACAGGGAACATTCCTAATACTATTTTGGTGGAGTTAAAAGGATTCAGAGTTAACTAGAAGCTCCCATTGGTCTAAGTTGAGACATTTGATCACTGACATCAATAATAACTGGTGGATTTAAACATATAAACTGTATTTAAATCTTTGAGATGATGATGATGATGATGATGTATTGGTAGATCTTTGGAGTATACAAGGAAAGCAACTTATTTTAAAAACCAGTAAATTAAAAAATAAAACTATTACCTTGATTTCCTATACAAAATATAACTCAGTTATCCAAACCCCTGAATGGCGGGACTGTTCTTAGAGAACCATCTCAACTAATGATAAGGAAGGTATGATTATATTGGATAAGCACCACTTTTCAGCCCCTCATGAAAACCTAGAGCCAGGCAATGATCACCAGTGGTGGCTATCCAAGTGCCAGAAAGCAGGACAGAAGAAAGAAGTGTTCTTATAAAACCAAGAAAGCAAAAATATGATCAAGCTTCAAGATCTAACTACCAATTTACAGGAAATGTAGGAAACAAACAAAAACATGAGTAGATACCACGGGGATGCCATCGGCACTATCCAGATTGTGGGAAATTATAGGACAAACTGAATTTTGTCAACAAATTAATTGTAAAGAAAAGAACAAACATGGAGGAAGAAATTATAAATTAAAAGATACTCAGGAGACATCTCAACCAATCACAATTAATGAGCATTTTTGAATCATGTTTCAAACAAGAAGGATATGCATGTATAAGTGTGTGGGGGGGGAGTAGGGATGGCTTACCTCCATGCATAAGCATGAATGTGCGCATGAATGCTGGCTGGGTATTTTATGACATTAAATAATTATTATGATTATGTTAACCACAATAAGTGTTATGATAACAGGAGTCTTTAACTTTGAGAAATACATATTTATGGATGAAATGATATGATTATCTGGGATTTTCTTAAAATATCCTGCGTCATAGGTACATGGCAGTGAACATGAAACAAGACTGACCATGAGTGATGCGTACATAAGGTTCAGTGTTCTAGTCCCTGTACTTCCACATATGTTTTAAATTTTCCATAATAAAAAGTCTAAAAATACTTGCAGTTTCATTATTAGTGTGACCATGGTTATGTAGTGGCTGTTTCATGGTACTGAGTGGTTGAAGAGGTGCATATCTAAGAGTATAGAGTCAAACACTCTTCTGTTAGATGTCTTGCAAAGTTACAGTGTATGTCCTCAGAATTTCTTTTCCTTTTCATGGAAGCATCTGCAAAATGGAAATGAGAGCTGTCTCAACCACACTTCAATTTAATTTTACACATGGTGGTCCCAGCTCTATTACTATAGGACTATCAGACACACTGTTGTATAAGGTCAGAAAATAATCCATTCTAGGGATCAAGCAGGAGCCAATGTGGGTGTCCATAACCTCAAATTAGAATGATGCATCTGTCTTTCCATCTTTTTTTTTAAAGATTTTATTTATTTATTTGACAGAGAGAGAGAGAGCACAAGCAGGGGGAGTGGCAGGCAGAGGGGAAAGAAGCAGGCTTCCCACTGAGCAGGGAGCCTGATGCAGGGCTTGATCCCAGGACCCTCGGATCACGACCTGAGCTGAAGGCAGATGCTTAACCAACTGAGCCCCTGTTTTTCCATCTAAAAAAAAAAAAAAAGAAAAGGAAAGAAAAAAGGAACAATGCCAACATGAAAGTTTTGTCCAAGTCATTTATGGGTCAACCGTGCCTTTTCTCTATTAAAGCAGCTTCTTTATAACTGATCCTTTAGAATAAAGCTGTGAGTTTCTAATAAGGACTAAACAAGTCAGCAACACATAAAAACACACTCTATCAGATTATCTGTAAACTCAAGCCTCAAATGTGTCTTCTCTAACAGGAATTAAAGATGAGAGACTTTGACATTTATTACTGAAATGATTGATTCTTTTGTGGAATCTAAAAACACCATTCTTGCTCTTCTTTGTTACTGATTTGAAAACCTACAGAGCTTCAGACAGGTTTGGCTTTTAATCCAACATTTAAATACAAAACAAGCTATATTTGAAGAGAAAGAATCACTATGGAAAATGAATTTCATATCAGGAAGAAGCCCTTTGTTGGTTCAATATAGTTAATATATCCTGGCTTTAAGAGAAACTGAAAAAAATTTCCTAGGTCTTTTCCATTCATGCTGAGATTTTTTTTTTTTTTGAGGAACTAACTATATTAGAAAATCTCCTTTCTTCTCCTACACCCTCAAATTTTAAAAATGACACACATGCAAAATCAGGGTTAAAGCAACTTACCAAAGAACTATTTCTTGGTTAAATGGAAACAATAAATTCAGGTGTTAAGGTGCAGTATTTCCCAAATTCATATCCTAACCTAACCTAAAAAAGGAGAGTGCCCTCTCCCTCCCTCCCCGTCTCTCTGTCTCTCTCTCTTTATATATGTGTGTGTGTGTATATATGTACATATATATATATATATATATGACATCTTTTGCATAATTTTCTTTTTAAAAAAATCAAAATTTTTGGCCACTTATTTAGAGCTAACCTGTTTGTTTTTCTCCTATAAAAAGTTTCCATCACATTAGTGAATGCACTGGGATATATACAAAAATGAAGAAGAGCTGTATCTCCATTGACATACTATAGAAAGCAAGTTAGAACTACCTCCATCGATGCACTGCACTGAAAAATGCAAACTTGATTTCCAAAATGCAAGTAGAGCTTATAGTATTAGTGGGTATAAAGTTTAAAAGAGAAGGCAAGACCCCAGTCACTGTGCAGCCGCCAACCACGGAGGGCTCAAGAGCCTCCCCCTTGAGCTCCTTCCCTTCCTGAGGCTCCGGCCCCACCCTCCTACATCCCTTCCCTCGCCCCCCTGCCTTCTCCTGCAGCCGCCTTCCCTCTTTTCCATGGAGGAAAAGAAATCCTCTCCTCTGTCCTTATGTCCACTATCCAGAACCTCCAATCTTGCGACTCTTTGCTGATTCAAGTAAGGGTGGTATCTGCTTCCTGGTGGCACTGAGGATTATATCCATATAAGAATTCAACAGAGAAATGGCAGGAAGACCCCTACTACTGTCCAAAGGATCCTTGCTGATTACGATAAAAAGAAACTAGTGAAGGCATTTAAGAAATCTGCCTGCAATTGTACTGTAATTGAGCATCCAGAATATGGAGAAGTAATTCAGCTATAGGTGATTAGTACAAGAACATATGCCAGTTCCTGTAGAGACATCCTTGTAAGGATGACGACCAGCTGAAGGTTCATGGGTTTTAAGTGCTTTGGCTCACTGAAGCTTAAGTGAGGATTTCCTTGTAATGAGAAGAATTTCCCTTCTGTCCTTTGTCACAAGTTTAAAAAACTCACAACTGGTATAATGCAACCACTTGGGGTTTGCTTTTAACTTGAACTAGTGTAACTCCCTCATGCAATCAACTGAAAAGAGCCAACAGAGAGAGAAGAAGAAATAGCCTACCATTACTATAATCTTCAAAGTAATTGTATGTGCCTGTATGCTTGCTTCTGACTAAATGTATACCTCTGACCTTATACAGATAGGTAATCCTATGAATTACCAATTGGTAAACATTCAAATTTTGGGGATCCTATAAATTAATTAAAACTAATAAAATTATTAATCCTAACTTCAGCAGATAAAAGGAGTGGAAAAGAGCCCAGGAGGATTCATTTGGTCATTTTCCTCATCCTTTCAAAATTATCAGTCCTAATTTCTCAATGAAAGATTTCACAAAAGACACTCAATTCTGTGTTAAGAAAGATTCCAGTTTCAACTATTAGATATGCCACTTACTAACTCAAGGGGATTACTGATCATTGACTGTGATTCTTTACCACTCCCTGCATCTCTGCTCTTTTCGATTTGAATTTGCAGTTCCTCCTACGAGAGGCAGAGAATGCATCCCTCCTCATCAGTACTTGATCAATATGGTGTGAGTGGAAGCGACAGTGGGCCAACTTGGATCCAAGCCTTACAAGCAGTGGTTTTGTGCTTGCCCCTCTTTCATTTCTGCTGTGATCACAGAAGAACATGTCCTAAGTGACCCAGAGTCCCAGAAGAATGAGAGACGCATGAAGCTCACATGAACCTGTCCTAGGCTTAGAGCCAAAAAGGCAAATCCAACCAGTGCCAAGCTGCAGCTGCATGAATGAGAAAATAAAAATGAAACAATGCTTTTTATAAGACACTGAGTCTTGTTTTGTGCTGTTTTTTGTTAGGCAGCATTAGGTGGCAATTGTTGACTAATCAAGACATCAGTTACAGAACTAAGATCCTGTTGGAAGAAAAATCTGAAATGTGTCATGGTGGTTGAGAACAGAACAAGTTGGGGGGAAAAAATGGGACTTGATATTGTAAAACATATTAGCTATTGTGTCTCAATTTCCTACCTAGCAAAATTTGAAAAACATGTAACTAATTCATAGAGAAAATACAAATATTTAACTGAATAACGTGTCCACTGCTTAACCAGTATTTGGTGCATATAAATTATACTCAAATTTTAATTATAGACATTTAATAAAAGTTATATAAAATAAAAATAAGTATAACATGTGAGTCAGATTTATGAATCAACATTCACGGACTTCCTAAATCACTCCAGGAATGACTTTGGACATCCTAAAAACCATGAAACAAAATACTGTAAAATAGAGAATAAGCAGAATCCAGATCATCAACCTGCATTATCCTACCATATCCCATCAAATGACTGCAGCCCAAACCCTCTCCAGATCTATTCATTTCCCCATGAAAGGATACAAGAAGCTCTTCTTAGTTAATATCTACTAAATATTTATCACATGCCAGTAAATGTGATGAAATTGTTAAATATTAACCCCACAGCAAACCCATCAAGTCGGTATGATATATTATTATACCCAATTGATAGATGATAAAACCAAGACACAGCAAGCAAGGTAACTTCCTCATCATCACAATTCTACTGGGTGAAAAGATTAAGAATTGAACCCAGATCATCAGATTATACAGTTCTTGCTCTTGTCCACTGTGCTCTCCTGAAACTTCCTGGTACACAGAGGTCCTCAAACCTGGCTGCACATGGAATCAACTGGGGGCTTTGAAAATATACCTGTCCTCTGGTCTAAGCCCCATAGATTCTCACTTCATGGATTCGACACTTGATCTTAGCCAAAAGGCCGAGAAGCGATTCTCACTTCATGGATTCGAATTGAGGCCAGAGATTTTTAAAATATTCCATATGACTCTAGAACATAGGTATGATTAAAAACCTCCAGCACAATGGGATGACAGTATAGCACAGAGGTAAGAGCCTGCAGCTGTGTTCAGATGACACAGGTCTGAATCCCAGCTCTGCTACAGAGAGATGCTCTGTTCCTGTCTCCCCATCTGCAAAATGGGGATGAGGACTGTACTGCTTCATAGGACTGTGACATTTGTCAAGTGCTTACAGTAATATCTAGATATAGTAACTGCCACCTTGGTGATTCTTAAAGAGAACAGGCTTGGGAACAGAAGTTGGTTCAAATGGATGTAACTCCAGCAGGTGCTTGGTGACACGTGGAAAATCACTAACTTTATGCCATAACCTTTTCACCCATGAAGTGAGAAAAATCAAGTGTCTCCTCTTCTGCCTCTACCTCCTCCTCTTCCTCTTCTGTTTTGAGTTTAATTAAATTTAATATGCTTTAGAATAAAAATATTGAACCATGGTAGTATATCCTGTTTTATTTTTGAAATGTATTGGGAAATTTGAACATTGATTTTGAATGCTAAAAAAAAAATTAGGTAAGAGTTTTAACACTTAGATTCATTTATAACTGGCTCACTTCACTCTCTCCATTCAAAGGGTTCATACAAAAGAAAAACAACTTTTCTGGTTAGGTAACAAGTTGGGTGGTAAACACAGGAGAGCAGTGTGCAGGGGAGGGGAGATGTAGAACTTAGGATCCCTTGAATTTTAATCGACTCATTTAGAAAACAGCACAATAACAGATTGTCACTGAAATACGATAATTCTGTTCTTCAGGGAAGGTTTTTATTGAGTCATATAGTTTTTTTTTTCTTATAAAGGAAAATACAGGATCTGATATTATTCAGGTCTGGGCAACTTCCCAGCAAAAGTTGCTGAGACAGGAAGACGTGTGATGGCTTTCATTTTTGCGGAGGTGGAATAATTTCAATTTAGAAGCACCAGCAAATATAGAAGGGGGGAGATTATTTCCAGATCCAATCTGATAGACTAAAAGCTTCCTGACTCCATGCTCTGTGCTTTTCCAAACAATCTATTTGGATTGGTCCAGCACAGATAAACGTAATCCGTTAAAGGTTGTGTTCTGCTATATTTGTTTTAGGAAGTATTATTTCCACAGGCTTCCAAGTATTGTTCTGTTACAGCCCATATTTCTATATGGTACCACAATATTTTATAAACATTTATTCAGATTTCACTTTCCCCAGGAGACCACAGACTTCTTGAGGTTTATGCCTCTGTGCCTTAGATATAAACTAATGCATATGTGGGTCTCTGTGCTATGTGGTGAGGTAGCACTTTTTTTTTTCCTCAGAAAGATAAATCACTGATATGCAAAGCTTGATGGTTGCTGAGAGGTGGGGGGTCAGGGTGATGTCATGTGGAAATCAAGAAAAAGGAAGGATACAAACTCTTATCTGTTTTACCAGCAAGTCTTTCTGAATGACTCAGGTTTTTCTAATCACGATACATATACAAAGCAAGGTAAACAAAGCTTCTCTGATAAATATTACCACACACCTAGGAAGAGTTGAGGCCAGCATGCTAGGCCCTGCACTCAGTTGAGGGGTTGTGGAGAAGAACAATTTGAGAGAGAAGAACGCAGACCCTGGACCCTTTCCTGCTGCAACCATCTAGGTGCCCTGGGAGAACTGACAGCATAAATGAATATAAAGAAATGTAATGCTGAAGAACACTCTGGAATGAACCACTCTTAACTGAATATAATTCCAAGAAAGTTGTCATCTTATCTTTCTCTTTGAGGAACTAAGGTGGTAAGGTAATTATCTCCACTAATGGCAGTGAGAAGAACAAGAACAGGATCAAGGTTAGCTACAACATGTGATGGGTAGCTCTTACATGTTTATGATCTGGTGGGTGCAGAAGAAAGGAACAGTGACAATGCTTTGGTGTGCAGATTTTAGTTATAACACCAGGCCTACGCATGAGGGGTATAAAGGCAGAGCTTCACCCATTCTGGAGCAACCAGTACACAGTAACAACAGAAGAGATATTTCTGAACTTCACCTCAAGGCTCTAGCACTCTGGACATAAGAAGGTATTCCAATAGACATTGCATCTACTGATACAAAGGAAGAGGGTATTTCTTTTCAGGCTTCCCTGGTGTCCCTGGCAATCCTGGGCTTCTTATCTTAGCAGTGGCAGCATCAACACTGAAGAACTCTGTAGAAAGCCCACCATAAGATGAAAGTTGGTGAGTATCAAAGAATATATCTGAGCTCCAGATTAACTGGCAATGAAACAGGCCAAATGACACGAAAAGACTAAATAGATGTATTGATTCCCTACATAGTCATGGCTCTGGAGATGCAGCATAAGTTGATAGTTTACATAGAAAAACCTTGGCAGGATCCTTGTTTACTTGGAAATACTTAGTCCAAAAATGTTCTCTGCTCTGTAAATCAGATATCTGTACACAGCACTGCAGGACTACGCAGGATCCTCAGACCTGGCCAGTTAGCTCCTCCATCTTCCCTCCATCTTCACCTTAGCTCCCTTTCACCTGGCCAGTCAAAGCCCAAATGCCTCAGATTCCTTTATCTTTCCAAATGATTCACATATATCTAAATTCTCTCCTACTCTTCTTTGATTGCCTAATTCCTTTTTACTATCCTTAAGGATCACTATCAAGTATTTTAAAAATATAAATGACTAGGAATCTGAGGTAATTACCAATTTTCATAGCAAAATTTTACATTTGTTAATTCTATTACTGGGTGAGTCCCTTCCTAACACTTCCAGCAAAGTTAAGCATAGTTTGCATATTTTTTCTTTAATTCTCTCACTACTCCCTATATATATACAGTAATTCTAATACTCATGATGTTATATTGTAATGTGTATTTATTTCCTATTAAACCAGTTCTTTAAAAGTAGGAATCATGCCTTTAATTTCAGTACTGACTGCATTTAACAAAGTGACAGATCTACTGTGAGCTTTTAATAAAGAGCCATTGAATAAAACCAAATTATCTAGGGTTTCTGGATACTTTCCATCAACAATAATGAATAGCTTTCCTTTGGATATTGGTATGAGAGAGTTCAGCTATTTTTGACTGCCATAAAGATAATATTAACAGCCTAGAGTTGACAATTGGTATTTCAGAAGATTCATCCATAAAATTTGTCTGATAGTCATTCCTCAAATTCTGCAACTACTTTAAAAAGACCACCTACGTTACATTAGATTTGGAGGAGATACAGGCCTGGGGGGCAATGACAAACAATTAAGGGGACCCTCCTTAAGAAAAACAGAATAAATTACAAATACAGGTTAGGTGCAGGATCTTTGAAAGGGCCCAGGTCTGTGAGGTGCCCTGAAGCTTGGGCATCATTTGCTTTATGGTAAATGCCCTCTTTCTGGTAAGGGTAGAATTACTTGTACAGAACAAGATGCAGTACATTTTCTCAAATTCTACAAAGTTTCAACATTAGAAATAGTCAATGCAGGAACATTTTTATTTGAGGGAAAGGAGAAATACAACTATTGAAAATATTATCCATTATTTTCATTCAAAATCCTCTATGTGAATCTACTAGGAGATATTTTTTTCCTCAGAACCCAAACCAAGATATAACCTGTTTTTAATTTATGAACTTACCTCTTTCCTACTAGGAAAAGAATGAGAACTTCATGACACATCAAGTGTCTTTCCTTTAGGAGCCAGGAAACGTAGACATAAATGATGGATTCAACTGTCATTAACTCTTCCTTTTCCTGCCCCCTCCCCCATTTTGATCACTTGGGTTTTTATTTTTTCTTTAAAAATATTTTTCCAGTCTTACTGTATGTATGTTTACATGTAAAATACCTCGATCGCCTAGGGTACATAAACAAGTAAAGTCTCAATTATTCCCCTAGGAACTTAGCAGTTAAAGAAAAGAACAAATGGAGATATAAAACAGGAATCTTTAGAGATGGTAAATAAGAACACAGCTATTGAACTTGTACACGTCCAGTCCCCATCTCTATGCACTCTGCAAAAATCAGAAATATCTCTCCTCTCCCTCTTACAATGGGGAGCCCAAGAGTCAGTGTGAGAGTCAGGGAATAAAGCTAGCTTTTCTTCTATGCCTTTTTTTTTTTCCTCTTGCAGAGAATCAAGGCAGAGAAGAAAGTCTCAAGACAATGGAGAAGTCAGAAACCGTTATCTGAAACCAAAGATACCAGAGTAGTGAACCAGAAACAGAGAGCAAGGCACAGAGAAAGAGATGGTGTGGGACGGGCTATAGCTAACGACTGACTTACTTTTCCATCTGTCCTGTGACGCATGGGCAGGTTGGCTTTACTTAAAGAACCAGTGTAGGGAAGGATTTAGGAAACAGAGTCCACATGGTTTTCAGAGTCCAAAATAGCCTTAGTCAAGAGAAATTAATTTTGGCATTTGCAAAAACTGGAAAAAGCTTTCAGAAATTAGTTACCTTTTCAGCTGTGTGAACAGCACTATGTTCAATTCCATCTGCTTCAGAAGACTTCCTCGATAAACCCAGTGCTCCTCCAAGCTCACCTGGCTGCTGCGACATTAGTGAAATTCTATGTTTCCAATGATTTCACGTTTACCCTGCTGTATAATTATTTTTTTAAGTATCTTAACAACAAAGACTGTGCCTGATCTTTTCTGTAGTTTCAAACCATTAGATGAAAAATTCTATACACACAACATTGATTTGTTTTCTTTTATGTGGTTAGTTAGGAAACCAAGTTGACATATATTTTCATTTATTGCACACGAGGACTCTGAAATAGAGCTATTACATTAGTATCTCCTCCCTTTTTTATGAAGATGAAAAGTCGGGAGATATGGATTGAGTTACTCATCTTTAGTCCTACAGCCACAAATAGATTTAAGACAAGGACCCCGGTTTTCTTTTCCCAAGTTGAATATTTTTCCTGTATGCTACACAAGTCTCAGTCAAGTAGTTCTGAGTGGAATGCCTTATAGTTCTGACCTTAGGCCCTGTTAGCAGCCAAAATCTACGGTAGGATCCAGCGGTACCACCCCATCATGTATTTGTTCAGTCTATCAGCCAAAAAGGGTGGAGCAGCTTCTGTGTGCCAAGCAGAGGGCTAGTCACTAAAAACTGGGCTTGCATGCTAATTATGTTACATGCCTGAGACTAGAGTGTTATCTCATTGCCTTTAGGATAATGACAGAAAGAGTCAACTTGAAAAGCCCAATCCTAGCATGCAGGAGTCTACATAAAAGCAAAGCATATGGTGTGGGTCAGATGTTAATGGCACTGTGTTAACCCAGCACTAAGCGAACAACACTTGGATGCACACGACCAGGTCTGGAATCACCCTGATGCCAGCAACAGAGCACAGAGAACTGGCTCAGGAGCCATGGGCATCTCCCCAGCATCACTGCAGCTGCTGTCAGTCTTGGAGATGATACCAGTCCTGACTAGTCCTGCAGCTGTCTCTGCCTGGCTATGCCTCTCAAAATGTTCATAGCTTTTGCTTTTGGAGTGGGCTCAGTAACAGGTGGAATTTAGGGAGACCCAAGTTTGGTGGAGCAGATCCAAACACGACACAGACTTAGTACATCTGATGTTAATCAGCAGACTGTGCATAAAACAATGAAGGTGGTAGGCGAGTTTGTTCTCTCTGCTCTGAGGCAGACTCCCTGCTTCACAGAAAAGACTGCAGACTGTGGAATAAGGCAGAGTTGGGTCTGTACCTTGACCTGCTATTACTCTGTGGCCTTGGGCAAAATTTTTTAAATTTCTGATCTTCAATGTCCTTGTGTGGGTAATTAAATAAAATCACAATTTCTCTCCAGGGTTGTATTAAAGGTTAAATTTGTGTGGCCATGAATGATATATAATTAAGTGGAAGAAAAAAAAAAAGAAAAGAAAGCAAGCTGCTGATGAGTAAGTATAATTTTCTCCCATTTTGTTGTAGGTGAGAATATACGGGAACAGAGACAGAAATTAGTAGGGGATGCTCTATCTGAAAGGCACTGGAAAAAGTCTTGAAGAATCTAAATAAAATGGGCATTGGGTGGGATTGAAGAAGCAGAGATTTTGACTTCATACTTCATATTTTATAAGCATTTTGAATAATGGTGAGATTGTGAGTGATTTTTACTCTGTGTGTATGTGTGTGTGTCCTGTAAGTGTAAATAAGAGCTACTATACAGAGAGTATACATAAAGAACCTGGATCACAATACATATTCTCTACAGATAAGTATCTTCTTTTCCCCCCCTTTTCTTTAAAGTCATTTAAAATGCTGAAATGGACATCCCTGGTTACCGGGATCTTCTAATAGAGATACCAAAAAATCCTTCAATGATGTAGGCAGTTGGCAGGGTACAGGACTTTGAGGAAGCAGAATACACTCCTAGGAAAAAGACTGGAGTATTCAAGGCTGTTTAAAATAATCAAATGATTATTTCACTCCTCTCCTGGCTATGTAGTGAGGAAGCCTATTCAGTTTTTGTCCCAGAAAATCTCCAGGTAAAATGGGAAGAGGGAAAGTTTGGGAATCAAAACAGGCGGATTCTAGCCCTGGCACCACACCTGAAAATTCACAGCACTGAACCCTAACATTCCTAATCTGAACAGTTGATTTGATTTTTTTCTTTTTAAATGTTAAGTTAAAAATCTTCGCAATGGGGTCAAATGAGATGGTGACTTCAAAAACACTTTTGATGTAGGGGCAGAGCAAGATGGCGGAGGAGTAGGAGACATGGATTTTGTCTGGTCTCAGGAATTCACCTGAATAGGGATCAAACCATTCTGAACACCTACGAACTCAACAGGAGATCGAACAGGAGAGTAGCAACAACTCTCTGAACAAAGAAGCGACCACTTACTGGAAGGTAGGACGTACGGAGAAGTCAATCCGAGGTGACATTCAGGAGGATGGACGGCGGGGGAGGGGGCCTCCGTTGGCCGCTTCTGGCAAGTGACAGAGTAGCGGAGCACAAAATCAGACCTTTTAGAAGCTGGCTCCGCTAAGGGATGTCGCTGGAGTGGCCAAGCGGGGGGTGGAATCCTCCCGGGACAGTGTGGTCTCAGGACTCTTGGGGTCAAAGAAAGACTGGGGGTGCCTGAGTGCGGCAGAAATCCCAGGTATCAGAGCGGGGAAGCCAGCTGCAGAGACGGAGCCGAGGAGCGGGCTCTCAGCTCGGGGTTGCCATAAACTGTGATCCGCGGCCCAGTCGGGCCACTGCTCCTCTAGCAGGGACCCAAGAGGTGGCAGAGCCGGGGAGACTCCCCTTTCTCCCCCCGGGAGGAGCGGCGCGGGAGCGCACCACAGGGATCTGCTGGGTTTGGAGACTCCACACGGGGTCGGGTGCCAGAGATAGAAACGCTCGGTCACAGGCCGGGTGAGCACGGAGTG
Source organism: Callorhinus ursinus (assembly GCF_003265705.2). Lineage (NCBI taxonomy): Eukaryota > Metazoa > Chordata > Mammalia > Carnivora > Otariidae > Callorhinus > Callorhinus ursinus. The sequence continues at coordinate 2,769,164 of NW_027397114.1, forward strand.
CGGCCGGAGACCAGAGAGATGGGAGTGACTGCTTTGCTCTGGGGGCACACTGAGGAGCGGGGCCCCGAGTTCGCAGCTCCTCCAGGTGGAGATTGGGAGGCCACCATTTTCGCCCTGTTCCTCCAAAACTGTACCGAGAGCTTGCAGGGAACAAAAGCTCCTGAGAACAAACCCAGGCAGCTTGCTTAGCCCAGACCAACAAGGGCGGGGCAATTCAGCCTCTGGGAAAGACATTTGGAAACCACGGCAACAGGCCCCTACCCCCAGAAGATCAGCCCGAACAGCCAGCAAGCCAAGACCAAGTTTACCGATCAAGGAGAATGGGAGAACTCCAGTGCTAGGGGAATACTGCACATAGAATTCATAGCTTTTTTTTACCATGATTCATTAGTTCATCAAAGTTAATTTTGTTTAACTGGTTTTTTTTTAATTTTCCTTTTTCCCTTTTTCAACCAATATCTTATCAATCCCTTTTTAAAAAGAAACATTTTTTATTTTTCATTTTTAGAGTCATATTTTATCCCTTCATAGTAGTTACCCTTATTTTTGGAATACATATATATATATAAGTTGTTCTCTCTTTAAAATATTGAGATACAATTTCTTCTAACAGATCAAAATATACCCTAAATCACTAGTATATGGCTTTGTTCTAGTCTCCTGCCTGATCACATTCTCTCCCTTTTCTTTCCTTTATTTTTTAAATCTTCTTCTTTCTTTTTTCAAACAACTTATCTTATCAATTCCTTTTATAAAATCTTTTATAATTTTCATCTTTACACTCATCTGCCATCCCTTCATTGTATCAACCATCATTTTGTACATATATGTCTTTCTTCCTTTAAAATTTTAGGGGGATGGCTGGGTGATAGACATTGGGGAGGGTATGTGCTACGGTGAGCGCTGTGAATTGTGCAAGACTGTTGAATCACAGATCTGTACTTCTGAAACAAATAACGCAACACATTTTAAGAAAAAAGGAAAAGAAGAAGATAACAGCAGAGGAAGAAAAGGGGAGTATGTCAGAGGGGGAGACGAACCATGAGAGATGATGGACTCTGAAAAACAAACTGAGGGTTCTAGAGGGTAGGGGGGTGGGGGGATGGGTTAGCCTGGTGATGGGTATTGAGGAGGGCACGTTTTGCATGGTGCACTGGGTGTTATGAACAAACAATGAATCATGGAACACTGCATCAAAAACTAATGATGTAATATATGGTGATTTACATAACAATAAAAAAAATTAAAAAAAAATAAAATAAAAAAAAAAATAAAATTTTAGGAGGCACTTTTGTCTAACAGACCAAAATACACCCAAAATCTAGTGTATGACACACTACCCTGATCATATTTGATAATATTCTGCTTTTTTTATATTGTTCTTTTTGTTTTTATCTTTTTTTTTCCTCTTTCTTTTTTTGTTCTTTCCCTTTCTTTTCGCCTGGTTTCAGGTCTTTTCTGATTTGTATACAGTATATTTGCTGGGGACGTTGTTAACCTGTTAGCATTTTGTTCTCTCATTCATCTATTCTCCTCTGGACAAAATGACAAGATGAAAAAAATCACCTCAGCAAAAAGAACAAGAGGTAGTACCGTCAGCCAGGGACATACTCAATATGGACATTAGTACAATGTCGGACCTAGAGTTCAGAATCATGACTTTAAAGATACTAGGTGGGCTTGAAAAAAGCATGGAAGTTATTAGAGAAACAAAGAACTAAAATCTAACCAAGTTGAAATCAAAAAGGCTATTAATGAGGTGTAAAGAAAAATGGGGGCACTAACTGCTAGGATAAATGAGTCAGAAGAGAGAATCAGTGATATAGAAGACCAAATGACGGAAAATAAAGAGGCTGAGAAAAAGAGAGAGAAACAACTACAGGATCACGAGGGCAGAATTCGAGAGATAAGCGATACAATAAGACGAAACAACATTAGAATAATTGGGATTGCAGAAGAAGAAGAGAGACAAGGAGGGGCAGAAGGTGTATTGCAGCAAATTATACCAGAGAACTTCCCTAATGTGGGGAAGGAAACAGGCATCCAAATCCAGGAGGCACAGAGAACCCCTCTTAAATCAATAAAAATAGCTCAACACCCCGACATGTAAAGGTAAAACTTACGAGTCTCAGAGACAAAGAGAAAATCCTGAAAGCAGCTCGGAAGAAGAGATAGGTAACCTACAATGGTAGAAACATTAGATTGGCAACAGACCTATCCACAGAGACCTGGCAGGCCAGAAAGGACTGGCATGATATCTTCAGAGCACTAAACGAGAAAAATATGCAGCCAAGACTACTATATACAGCTACGCTGTCACTGAAAATAGAAGGAGAGATAAAAAGCTTCCAGAACAAACAAAACCTAAAGGAATTTGCAAACACGAAACCAGCCCTCCAAGAAACATTGAAACGGGTCCTCTAAGCAAAGAGAGAGCCTAAAAGAAGCATACATCAGAAAGGAAGACAGACAATATACAGTAACAGTCACCTTACAGGCAATACAATGGCACTAAATTGATACCTTTCAATAGTTACCCTGAATGTAAATGGGCTAAATGCCCCAATCCAAAGACACAGGCTATCAGATTGGATTAAAAAAAAGACCCATCAATATGCTGTCTGCAAGAGACTCATTTTAGACCCAAAGACACCCCCACATTGAAAGTGAGGGGGTGGAAAACCATTTACCATGCTAATGGACACCAAAAGAAAGTTGGGGTGGCAATCCTTATATCAGACAAATTAGATTCTAAAACAAAGACTGTAATAAGAGATGAGGAAGGACACTATATCCTAACTAAAGGGTCGATCCAACAAGAAGATCTAACAATTATAAATATCTATACCCCAAATATGAGGGCAGACATTTATATAAAGCAATAAATAACAAAAACAAAGAAACACATTGACAACAATACAATAATCGTGGGGAATTTAACACCCCCCTGACTGAAATGGACAGATCATCTAAACAAAAGATCAACAAGGAAATAAAGACTTTAATGACACACTGGACCACATGGACTTCACAGACATATTCAGAACATTCCATCCCAAAGCAACGGAATACACATTTTTGTCTAGTGCCCATGGAACATTCTCCAGAATTGATCACATCCTAGGTCACAAATCAGGTCTCAACCGGTACCACAAGATTGGGATCATTCCCAGCATATTTTCAGACCACAATGCTTTGAAACTAGAACTCAACCACAAGAGGAAAGTTGGAAAGAACTCAAATACATGGAGGCTAAAAAGCATCCTACCAAAGAATGAATGGGTCAGCCAGGAAATTAAAGAAGAATTTAAAAAAATCATAGAAACCAATGAAAATGAAAACACAACTGTTCAAAATCTTTGGGATACAGCAAAGGCAGTCCTGAGAGGAAAGTATAGAGCAATACAAGCCTTTCTCAAGAAACAAGAAAGGTCTCAAATACACAACCTAACCCTACACCTAAAGGAGTTGGAGAAAGAACAGCAAATAAAGTGTAACCCAGCAGGAGAGGAGAAATCATAAAGATCAGAGCAGAAATCAATGAACTAGAAACCAAAAGAACAGTAGAACAGATCAACGAAACTAGGAGCTGGTTCCTTGAAAGAATTCACAAGATTGATAAACCCCTGGCCAAACTTATCAAAAAGAAAAGAGAAATGACCCACACCAACAAAATCATGAATGAAAGAGGAGAGATCACAACCAACACCAAAGAAATACAAACAATTATAAGAACATATTATGAGCAACTCTATGCCAGCACATTAGATAACCTGGAAGAAATGGGTGCATTCCTAGAGATCTATCAACTACCAAAATTGAACCAGGAAGAAATAGAAAACCTGAACAGACCTATAGCTACTAAGGAAATTGAAGCAGTCATCAAAAATCTCCCAAGAAACAAAAGCCCAGGGCCAGATGGCTTCCCAGGGGAATTCTGTCAGACATTTAAAAAAGAATTAATACCTATTCTCCTGAAACTGTTCCAAAAAATAGAAAAGGAAGGAAAACGTCCAAACTCATTTCATGAGGCCACCATTACCTTGATCCCAAAACCAGACAAGGACCCCATCAAAAAGGAGAATTACAGACCAATATCTTTGATGAACATGGATGCAAAAATTCTCACCAAAATACTAGCCAATAGGATCCAACAGTACATTAAAAGGATAATTCACCACGACCAAGTGGGATTTATCCCTGGACTGCAAGGCTGGTTCAACATCCGCAAATCAATCAACGTGATACAACACATTAACAAAAGAAATAACAAGAATCATATGATCCTCTCCATAGATGCAGAAAAAGCATTTGACAAAGTACAGCATCCTTTCTTGATCAAAACTCTTCAGAGTAGAAGGATAGAGGGTACCTACCTCAATATCCTAAAAGCCATCTATGAAAAACCTACAGCGAATATCATTCTCAATGGGGAAAAGCTTAGAGCTTTTCCCCTAAGGTCAGGAACATTGCAGGGATGTCCACTGTCACCACTGCTATTCAACATAGTATTAGAAGTCCTAGCCACAGCAATCAGACAACAAAAAGAAATCAAAGGCATCCAAATCAGCAAAGAGGAAGTCAAACTCTCACTCTTTGCAGATGATATGATACTTTATGTGGAAAACCCAAAAGACTCCACTCCAAAACTGCTAGAACTCATACAGGAATTCAGTCAAATAGCAGGATATAAAATCAATGCACAGAAATCAGTGGCATTCCTATACACCAACAACAAGACAGAAGAGAGACAAGTCAAGGAGTTGATCCCATTTACAATGGCACCTAATACCATAAGATTCCTAGGAATAAATTTAACCAAAGAGGCAAAGAATCTGTACTCAGAAAACTATAAAATACTCATGAAAGAAATTAAAGAAGATACAAAGAAATGGAAAAACTTTCAATGCTCATGGATTGGAAAACAAACATTGTGAAGATGTCAAGGCTACCTAGAGCAAACTACACATTCAATGCAATCCCCATCAAAATACCATCCACTTTTTTCAAAGAAATGGAACCAATAATACTAAAATGTGTATGGAACCAGAAGAGACCCCGAATAGCCAGAGGAATCTTGAAAAAGAAAAGCAAAGCTGGCGGCATCACAATTCCGGACTCCCAGCTCTATTACAAAGCTGTCATCCTCAAGACAGTATGGTACTGGCAAAAAAACAGACACTTAGATCAATGGAACAGAATCAAGAGCCCAGAAATGGACCCTCAACTCTATGGTCAACTCATCTTTGACAAAGCAGGAAAGAATGTCCAGTGGAAAAAAGACAGTCTCTTCAACAAATGGTGTTGAGAAAATTGGACGGCCACATGTAGAAGAATGAAACTGGACCATTTCCTTACACCACAGACAAAAATAGAGTCAAAATGGTTGAAAGACCTAAACATGAGACAGGAGTCCATCCAAATCCTAAAGGAGAACACAGGCAGCAACCTCTTTGACCCCAGCCGCAGCAACGTCTTCCTAGAAACATCACCAAAGGCAAGGGAAGCAAGGGCATAAATGAACTATTGGGATTTCATCAAGATAAAAAGCTTTTGCAGAGCAAAAGAAACAGTCCACAAAACCAAAAGACAACCGACAGAATGGGAGAAGATATTTGCAAATGACATATCAGATAAAGGGCTAGTATCCAAAATCTATAAAAACTTATCAAACTCAACACCCAAAGAACAAATAATCCAATCAAGAAATGGGCAGAAGACATGAACAGACATTTTTCCAAGACATCCACATGGCCAACAGACACATGAAAAAGTGCTCAACGTCGCTCGGCATCAGGGAAATACAAATGAAAACCTCAATGAGATACCACCTCACACCCGTCAGAATGGCTAAAATTAACAAGTCAGGAAACGACAGATGTTGGCGGGGATGTGGAGAAAGGGGAACCCTCCTACACTGTTGGTGGGAATGCAAGCTGGCGCAACCCCTCTGGAAAACAGTATGGAGGTTCCTCAAACAGTTGAAAATAGAGGTACCATACAATCCAGCAATTGCACTACTGGGTATTTACCCCAAAGATACAAATATAGGGATCTGAAGGGGTAGGTGCACCGCAATGTTTATAGCAGCAATGTCCACAATAGCCAAACTGTGGAAAGAGCCAAGATGTCCATCAACAAATGCATGGATAAAGAAGAAGTAGTATATATACACAATGGAATATTATGCAGCCATCAAAAGGAATGAGATTTGCCATTTGCAACGACGTGGATGGAACTGGAGTGTGTTATGCTGAGTGAAATAAGTCAATCAGAGAAAGACATGTATCATATGACCTCACTGATATGAGGAATTCTTAATCTCAGGAAACAAACTGAGGGTTGCTGGAGTGGTGGGGGGTCGGGGGATGGGGTGGCTGGGTGATAGACATTGGGGAGGGTATGTGCTATGGTGAGCGCTGTGAATTGTGCAAAAGTGTTGAATCACAGATCTGTACTTCTGAAACAAATAATGCAACATAGGTTAAGAAAAAGAAAAAGAAGAAAATAGCAGGAGGGTAAGAATGAAGGGGAGTAAGTCAGAGGGGGAGACGAACCATGAGAGACGATGGACTCTGAAAAACAAACTGAGGGTTCTAGAAGGGAGGAGGTAGGGGGATGGGTTAGCCTGGTGATGGGTATTAAAGAGGGCACATTCTGTATGGAGCACTGGGTTTTATGCACAAACAATGAATCATGGAACACTACATCAAAAACTAATGATGTAATATATGGTGATTAACAATAAAAAATTTTAAAAAAAGAAAAAAAAATACACTTTTGTTCACTCATTCATTCAATGTTATTGAAGGCCCCACTGAGGAGCGCCACAGTAACAGTGGAAAACGCAGTGGGGTAGGAAGCTGCCTTAAATACAATCCAGTAAAAGTCATAAGGGTTCTGGGGCCACAGAGAATGATTAAGTACTAGGAAGATTTGCCTTTGCTTTGTAAACTATAAAACATTTTACAAAATCTAGAGGTCTTTATTCTTTCTAATTGAGCAGAACTTGGCTTGTATACCTCCCAAAGAAAGGTTTACCTATGAATTGCCAACCTACTATGTTTTACATTCAGCTGAGAAAAAAGGAGAAAATCTTTTACTTTCATTCTGCAGTTCTCCGACTGCTCTTTATACACAGTTCAACAGATGAACAGTTGTCTCCACTCTCTCTCAACAAACACACTTCTTTTCTCCTCCACCCTTTATCCCTTTCTCTGAAATATTCCTGTTACTTATAACTCAGCCTACAATCATCTTCCATTTACTGGTGTGAGTTGATATTTTTTAAACAATAACTCTGTGAAAATCAAATGTCCTCCAGCCACACCAGCTCCAGATAATTGGGACGATTACTTAACTGCCAAGGTTTTGCTACCATTTAGGCTGCTTTTACTGTATTGGGCATAGGATGGAGTTTCTCCGTCAACTCTTCTCCTGTTGGGCAAGATCTGAGACCAAATTACCGTGGCCGTCATTGTTAGCAGACTTTCTGTCTAGCCCATGGTCAGACTCACAGATTTCTACGAAAGCTCAAGGATATTTCCCATTTCAAACAGTAGTGCTTGTGAAGTAAAAATCAGCATCTTCAAACAGAGCCTCTCTAGGAGAGTTAGGTAATACTCTTTTGACACACCTCAGGGAACAAACTCTGGCCCCTGATCTTAGAAGCTACAAACCTGCTTGGCTTCTAATTCCCTGGATATATTATAGTATTCCCTTGTAATTTAAGACATTTTAAATTCAAGGAGATGTTTCTCATCTCATTAACCCCATTTGACAAAGCAAAGGGGGAGCTAACCTTTCTTACGATAGGTAGGCAATAAAAATCCATTTTCTGCTAGTTGTTTTATGTGTAAACAATTTTTTCTCCTCTTTAATTCTATGAAGCTCACCGCTCAAAATGAATACCCAGATTTAACAACGTGGAACTCAACTGACATTGCTATGTGACTTTTCTGCCATAATACTTTTTCCATTGAGTATGTGACCAAATTACCATTGTTTATGTACACGTGGAATTTAAGAAACTCACCTGTCAGTTTCTTATTTATTGGCATCATTTTTTGTAATGTGCCCCATTGTTTGATGATAAAATCTTCAAGAGATAGACATCTTCCTTTCGTACCTTCAGCATTTATGATAAGTGGTAAAATACATTTTAAGAACAATTTTCCCACCAAAGTCCTGTGCTAAATGCTGGATGGGGTGGGGACAGGACTGATGAAATCACAGTCCTGCCTGCTCCCCTCTCTCCCTTGTCTTGGCAAATGGCATCACCGTCTACATAACTGTTCAAGCCAAAATTTTAGAAGTTTTCACTGATTTCTCACTTTCCCTCCCTCCTCTCGTTACGTCCATTCATAATCTATGTCAAGCCCACTTGCACAACATTTTCTGAAAGCAACTACTTTCTCCATCTCTACTAGCAACAAAATTGTCTAAGTCACCATAATCTCTCACTGGAAATGCTGCAAGAAGAGCCTCTGAACTGGTCTTCCTGCTTGTTCTCTTTTTGCCCTGAAATTCATTCTCCAACAACATTCAGTGATCTTCTAGAACATCACTATTCTAAAGACTGACTGAACCAGCAGCATCAACCACCAGCTCCTTGGGAATGCAGAATCTCAGTCCCCACCCAGATTCTGGCTGAGCCAGAATCTGCCTTGTAACCAAGTCTCCAGGGGATCTGTGTGCACAGTAAGTTTGAGAGGCACTGATCTAGAACATAAGTAAGCTATGCTGCCTTTCTGATTGAAAGTCTTCAATAGCTTCTCATTTTACCTAGACTACAACCAATAAAGCCCAAACTCTTTAATAGGACTCATGAATCTCCATGTATCCTGACCTCTGCCATAACCTCTGATCAAATTTTGGTTCCAGTCTCCCCTACACCCACTCTACTAGAGCCAAAGCAGTGATCTTTCTGCTCCTAGAACACGTCCTGTGGTCTTTGCACTGGCTGATCTCTCTGCCTGTAATGCTCTTCCCTCATTATGCTATGGCTGGCCCTTTCCTGTCCCTTTGATCTTAGATCATATATTACCAAGTCAGATATGAGTCCCTTTAACTCCTGAAATGAGAGTAGCCATTGGATTATTCTGTTTCTGTGTTCTTATGTTAATTCACTGCTTAGCATTTTATTGCCATCTCACATTTTTCTCATCTGGGCATTATCCCTCTCCTCTCTTGTAGAAAGTATTTCATCAGTCTTGTTCTCTGCCCTTTCTCCAGCACTTAAAACAGTGCCTGTTATACATTATAAGCATCCAGACAATATGTGTTGAATGGAAAAATGAAGAAAGTTAGGAAGGGATGGAAAACTGGATATATCCAGGACATTTCCAGGAAGAAATGTAGGAGTGGATCCTGGAGAAACTAGTAAGTGGCTACCTGAGGCTGACTAAAAGCATGTCTACTTTTTCTAAGTCTGGAATTGGAGATAGTAGGACTTTATTAGTGCCAGGATATTATAAACCTGTTGGGTTCGTTGTAGGCACACACACCAACTTTTATATCCTTTTTTTCTTTAAAAAAACTTTTATAATTTAGCAAAATTTGATGTGGTTCTTGGTGTGGAAAACAGGGTAAATGCAGCTGGTTTGACATGTAAAGTGCATTCAGGGTTAGGGCATGCTCTCTCCTTCCCTATGCTGGAAAACTAAAACACAGAGGCCAGAGGGTGGTACAGATACCACTTACCTGACTCAAACAAGAGGCACTAGCAGAGACTGTGGGAGAATATTCTCCCACCCCTGAATACTCTCTTTTTTCATTCCCAGGCTCTTCTAAACTGTACTGATTGCATGCATTCACATGTTCCTTGTTTCCTCTTCCAAAACAGAACATCACCTTTTCCTTTGTAAGGCCTGGAGTTTTATCTTTCACTTTGCTTCTCCAGGGACCAGTGCAGGAAATGGCACATAGCAGAATCTAAACAAATATATATTGAAAAAATGAACAAAGAGAGAAAATAAATGATGAAAATTTCTAGGAGTGGCAGGAAGGGCTCAAATGGAAGTTAAAGAAAAGGAATATGGTTTTCAATGAGATAAGACTAACATTTCACAGATATTACTAGAGCACCCCATTTGTAAAGTCCATTTCCAACTTTTTAGTAGAAAAAGGAACCTGCTAAACACATTGCCATCCCATTTTAACGTGCACTATTTGCCTCTAGCATAAATCTATTCTGCAAGTTAGGCTTCTCTGACTCCCCAGCCAGTCAGTATTCCTGCCTCTTATATAAGCACCAACCTTCACAGGCAGAAGAATATAGATAGGTTTCCAGTTGGCAAAAGCTCACTGGAGTCTTAACAAAAGAACGAACGATGGAGCGAGAGCTTACCTATAGAATGCCTGTTGACTGGAGGGGAAGAAATCAATGGTTTATCTAAGTGGCAAGTTACTGACAAAGACAATGTTCCAGCAGTCCAGATCCTTACCCCCGGTGAATGAACATTGTGAAAAAACCGGGGAAGTCTCCTAGGATAATGGCATTAGATCACTGGTGATGCTATTACAAACCACTTCCAGAAATAAATGGGTAATCAATTAAACAACCCCTTAATTTGTGAATGTGGTGCCTGGTCAGAGAGGAAAGATTAAACCATTTACTAATAATTAGTTTCATGGGAAAATACTAGAGATTTCTTGGACTTGAAGCTTAGAACAGAAAGTAAATATTTACATGCCCAATTGAACATTGATCACAAAATACGATGGATGATCTTCCCTTCTGTTCCATCAGCTCTCTGGCATAGCACAGTGTGAAGGCAACAGGGTTTACTCTTACAGGAAAAAAAAAAAAAGGCTCTGGGGAATATTAAAGGTATAAATTTACACCACGGTTTCAGAGCTTTTCTTTCCTTATGAAGATGGTGATGTTGTTTAGGAGTGTGACGGGGGGTGAGGGGAGCTACGTAAGAGAATGAGAAAACTATGTCAAGCAGAGAGTAGGTACCAAATAAGGCATGGATGTTGCTTTAGTAATGATTAAGGAAAATTAATTTGAATGAAGTTAGAACTATGGCAAATTAATAGATATAAAGGTAGTTTATAATACATAAACATATAATAATGAATATCATTAAAATATGCTTGTACAAAAATTTTGTTGTATTTGCTATTTCCCTAATAAAATATCAAAAGTTGTTTAACCTAAATGGGTCATAAGCCTCCAAGGTTATTTAAGGACTAAACTGGGTAAAGCTTAGCTATTATTATTATTTCTCAATATCAATATTTGACTTATTGAATGAGAGCATATCTCATATAGACCCATCAAAATTTAACTTGGTCACATACTATGTGAATGCATCGCCCATTATCATTTCAAAACACTTGACTTTTTTTTTCTCTTTCTACTATTTTAAAGTGCAACTTTAATAACCATCAATACACTCTCTTTAAAGTTCATGAAAATCATCTGAGTGTGGCTAGTTGCAATGTCATTTCCAAATATTTTCTCCCATTCTGTCGGTTGTCTTTTGGTTTTGTGGACTATTTCTTTTGCTGTGCAAAAGCTTTTTATCTTGATGAAATCCCAATGGTTCATTTTTGCCCTGGCTTCCCTTGACTTTGGCGATGTTTCTAGGAAGAAGTTGCTGCGGCTGAGGTCGAAGAGGTTGCTGCCTGTGTTCTCCTTTAGGATTTGGATGGACTCCTGTCTCATGTTAAGGTCTTTCAACCATTTTGACTCTATTTTTGTGTGTGGTGTAAGGAAATGGTCCAGTTTCATTCTTCTGCATGTGGCCATCCAATTTTCCATACACCATTTGTTGAAGAGACTGTCTTTCTGCCATTGGACATTCTTTCCTGCTTTGTCAAAGATGAGTTGACCATAGAGTTGAGGGTCCATTTCTGGGCTCTCTAATCTGTTCCACTGATGTATGGGTCTGTTTTTGTGCCAGCACCATACTGTCTTGATGAAGACAGCTTTGTAATAGAGCTGGAAGTCCAGAATTGTGATGCCGCCAGCTTTGCTTTTCTTTTTCAATATTCCTCTGGCTATTCGGGGTCTCTTCTGGTTCCATACAAATTTTAGGATTATTTGTTCCATTTCTTTGAAAAAAGTGGATGGTATTTTGATGTGGATTGCATTAAATGTGTAGACTAATCTAGGTAGCACTGACATCTTCACAATGTTAGTTATTCCAATCCATGAGCATGGAAAGTTTTTCCATTTCTTTGTGTCTTCTTCAATTTCTTTCAAGAGTATTTTATAGTTTTCTGAGTACAGATCCTTTGCCTCTTTGGTTAGATTTATTCCTAGGTATCTTATGTCTTTGGGTGCAATTGTAAATGGGATCGACTCCTTGATTTGTCTCTCTTCTGTCTTGTTGTTGGTGTATAGGAATGCCACTGATTTCTGTGCAGTGATTTTATATCCTGCCACTTTACTGAATTCCTGTATGAGTTCTAGGAGTTTTGGAGTGGAATCTTTTGGGTTTTCCACATACACTATCATATCATCTGCAAAGAGTGAGAGTTTGACTTCCTCTTTGCCGATCTGGATGCCTTTGATTTCTTTTTGTTATCTGATTGCTGTGGCTAGGACTTCTAATACTATGTTGAATAGCAGTGGTGAGAGTGGACATCCCTGCCGCGTTCCTGACCGTAGGGGAAAAGCTCTAAGCTTTTCCCCATTGAGAATGATATTCGCTGTAGGTTTTTCATAGATGGTTTTTATGATATTGAGATAGGTACCCTCTATCCCTCTACTCTGAAGAGTTTTGATCAAGAAAGGATGCTGTACTTTGTCAAATGCTTTTTCTGCATCTATTGAGAGGATCATATGACTCTTGTACTTTCTTTTGTTAATGTATTGTATCACGTTGATTGATTTGCGGATGTTGAACCAGCCTTGCAGCCCAGGAATAAATCCCACTTGGTCATGGTGAATAATCCTTTTAATGTACTGTTGGATCCTATTGGCTAGTATTTTGGTGAGAATTTTTGCATCCATGTTCATCAAGGATATTGGTCTGTAATTCTCCTTTTGGATGGGGTCTTTGGTTTTGGGATAAAGGTAATGGTGGCCTCATAAAATGAGTTTAGAAGTTTTCCTTCCATTTCTATTTTTTGGAACAGTTTCAGGAGAATAGGTATTAATTCTTCTTTAAATGTCTGATAGAATTCCCCTGGGAAGCCATCTGGCCCTGGCTTTTGGTTGTTGGGAGATTTTTGATGACTGCTTCAATTTCCTTAGTGGTTATAGGTCTGTTCAAGTTTTCTATTTCTTCCTGATTCATTTTTGGTAGTTGATACATCTCTAGGAATGCACCCATTTCTTCCAAGTTATCTAATGTGCTGGCAAGAGTTCCTCATAATATGTTCTTATAATTGTTTGTATTTCATTGGTGTCAGTTGTGATCTCTCCTCTTTCATTCATAATTTTGTTGATTTCGGTCATTTCTTTTTTCTTCTTGATAAGTCTGGCCTGGGGTTTATCAATCTTGTTAATTCTTTCAAAGAACCAGCTCCTAGTTTCGTTGATCTGTTCTACTGTTCATTTGGTTTCTAGTTCATTGATTTCTGCTCTGACCTTCATTATATCTCTTCTCCTGCTGGGTTTAGGCTTTACTTGCTTTTCTTTCTCCAGCTCCTTTAGGTGTAGGGTTAGGTTGTGTATTTGAGACCTTTCTCGTTTCTTGAGAAAGGCTTGTATTTATATACCTTTGCTGTATCTGAAAGATTTTGAACAGTTGTTTTCATTTTCATTGGTTTCCATGAATTTTTTTAATTCTTCTTTAATTTCCTTGTTGACCCATTCATTCTTTAGTAGGATGCTCTTTAGCCTCCATGTATTTGGGTTCTTTCCGACCTTCCTCTTGTGATTGAGTGCTAGTTTCAAAGCATTGTGGTCTGAAAATATGCAGGGAATAATCCCAATCTTTTGGTACTGGTTGAGACCTGATTTGTGACCTAGGATGTGATCATTTCTGGAGAATGTTCCATGGGCACTAGAGAAGAATGTGTATTCCGTTGCTTTGGGATGGAATGTTCTGAATATGTCTGTGAAGTCCATTTGGTCCAGTGTGTCATTTAAAGTCTTTATTTCTTTGTTGATCTTTGGCTCAGATGATCTGTCCATTTCAGTCAGGGGGTGTTAAAGTCCCCCACTATTATTGTATTGTTGTCAATGTGTTTCTTTGCTTTTGTTATTAATTGGCTTATAAAATTGGCTGCTCCCATGTTAGGGGCATAGATACTTAGAATTGTTAAATCTTCTTGTTGAATAGATCCTTTAGAATATAGTGTCCTTCTTCAACTCTTATTACAGTCTTTGTTTTAAAATCCAATTTGTCTGATATAAGAGTTGCCACCCCAGCTTTCTTTTGGTGTCCATTAGCATGGTAAATGGTTTTCCACCCCCTCACTTTCAATCTGGGGGTGTCTATGGGTCTTAAATGAGTCTCTTGCAGACAGCATATGGATGGGTCTTGTTTTTTAATCCAATCTGATAGCCTCTGTCTTTTGATTGGGGCATTTAGCCCATTTACATTCAGGGTAACTATTGAAAGGTATGAATTTAGTGCCATTGTATTGCCTGTAAGGTGACTGTGACTGTATATTGTCTGTGTTCCTTATTGATCTATGGTGCTTATAGGCTCTCTCTTTGCTTAGAGGACCCCTTTCAGTATTTCTTTTAGGGTTGGTTTTGTGTTTGCAAATTCCTTTAGTTTTTGTTTATCCTGGAAGCTCTTTATCTTTCCTTCTATTTTCAATGACAGCTTAGCTGGATATAGTATTCTTGGCTGCATATTTTTCTCGTTTAGTGCTCTGAAGATATCTTGCCAGTCCTTTCTGGCCTGCTAGGTCTCTGTGGATAGGTCTGTTGCCAATCTAATGTTTCTACCATTGTAGGTTACCTATCTCTTCTCCCGAGCTGCTTTCAGGATTTTCTCTTTGTCTCTGAGACTCGTACATTTTACTATTAGATGTCGGGGTGTTGAGCAATTTTTATTGATTTAAGAGGGGTTCTCTGTGCCTCCTGGATTTGGATGCCCGTTTCCTTCCTCACATTAGGGAAGTTCTCTGCTATTTTTTGCTCCAATATACCTTCTGCCCCTCTCTTTCTTCTTCTTCTGGGACCCCAATATTCTAATGTTGTTTTGTCTTATCGTATCACTTATCTCTCAAATTCTGCCCTCGTGATCCTGTAGTTGTTTCTCTCTTTCTCAGCCTCTTTATTTTCCATCATTTGGTCTTCTATATCACTGATTCTCTCTTCTGCCTCATTTATCCTAGCAGTTAGTGCCCCCATTTTTGATTGCACCTCATCAATAGCCTTTTGATTTTGAGTTGGTTAGATTTCAGTTCTTTTATTTCTCCAAAAAGGGTTTCTCTAATAACTTCCACTCTTTTTTCAAGCCCAGGTATTATCTTTAAAGTTATGATTCTGAACTCTAGGTCCAACATCGTACTATTGTCCGTACTGAGTAGGTCCCTGGCAGATGGTACCTCCTCTTGTTCTTTTTGCTGAGGTGATTTTTTTCATCTTGTCATTTTGTCCAGAGGAGAATAGATGAATGAGAGAACAGAATGCTAACAGGTTAACAACATCCCCAGCAAATATACTGTATACAAATCAGAAAAGACCTGAAACCAGGGGAAAAGAAAGGGAAAGAAAGAAAAAAGAAAGAAAAAGAAAAAGATAAAAACAAACAAAAACAGAACAAAATAAAAACAACAGAATATGATCAAATATGATCAGGCTCGTGCATAGATCAGTGCCACACACTAGAATTTGGGCGTATTTTGGTCTGTTAGAAGAAAGTGCCTCCTAAAATTTTAAAGGAAGAAAGACTTATATATATATACAAAGGAAGGGTTGATACAATGAAGGGATGGCAGATGACTGTAAAGATGAAAATTATAAAAGGTTTTATAAATGGAATGATAAGAAGTTGTTTGAAAGAAGAAAGAAGATTAAAAAAAGAGAAGAAAACAAGAAAAAATGGGAGAGACTGTGATCAGGCAGGAGACTAGAACAAAGCCATACACTAGTGATTTAGGGTATATTTTGATCTGTTAGAAGAAACTGTATCTCAAAATTTTAAAGAGAGAAGAACTTATATATATATGCCAAAAATAAGGGTAACTACTATGAAGTGATAAAATATGACTCTAAAAATGAAAAATAAAAAGTTTTTTTTTAAAAAAGGGATTGATAAGATGTTGGTTGAAAAAGGGAAAAAGAAAAATTCAAAAAAAAAACAAAACAAAAAACTGTTTAAAAAATTAACTTTGAAAAACTAATGAATCATGGTAAAAAAGCCATGAATTCTATGTGCAGTATTCCCCTAGTGCTGGAGTTCTCCCACTCTCCTTGATCGGTAAACTTGGTCTTGGCTTGCTGGCTGTTCGTGCTGATCTTCTGGGGGTAGGGGCCTGTTGCTGTGGTTCCCAAATGTCTTTGCCGGAGGCGGAATTGCCCCGCCCTTGCCCGTCCAAGCAAGCTGCTCAGGGTTGATCTCAGGAGCTTTTGTTCCTTGCAAGCTCTCGGTACAGCTTTGGAGGACCAGGGTGAAAAAGGTGGCCTCCTCTCTCTGCCCGGAGGAGCTGCGAACTCGGGGCCCCTCTCCTCAGTGCACCCCTAGAGAAAAGCAGTCAATCACTCCCGTCTCCCCAGTCTCCGGCCGCACTCCACGCTCACCCGGCCTGTGACCGAGCGTTTCTATCTCTGACACCCGACCCCGTGTGGAGTCTCCAAACCCAGCAGATCCCTGCAGTGCGCTCCCGCGGCACTCCTCCCGGGGGAGGAAGGGGGTCTCTCCAGCTCTGCTCCTTGTTGGGTCCCTGCTGGAGGCGCAGTGACCCGACTGGGCCGCGGATCACAGTTTATGGCCATCCTGACCTGAGAGCCCGCACCTCGGCTCCGTCTCCGCAGCCGGCTTCCCTGCTCCGATACCTGGGAACTCTGCCGCACTTAGCCACCCCTGGTCTTTCTGTGACCCTGAGGGTTCTGAGTCCACACTGTCCCGCGATATTTTCACCTCCCGCTTAGCCACTGGAGTGACGTCTCTCAGTGGAACCGGCTTCTAAAAGTTCCAGTTTTGTGCTCCGCGGCTCTAGCACTTGCCAGAAGCGGCCGACGGAGGCCCCCTCCCCCACTGTCTATCCCCTTGAATATCGCCTCGGATTCACTTCTCTGCACGTCCTACCTTCCAGTAAGTGGTCACTTCTCTGTTCAGAGAGTTGTTGCTACTCTCTTCTTCGATCTCCTGTTGAATTCATAGGTGCTCAAAATGGTTTCATCCCTATTCAGCTGAATTCCTGAGACCACACAAAATCCAGGTCTCCTACTCCTCTGCCATCTTTCTCCGCCCCCCCAGGAAGTGGGGCTTTGGGAGATACTTAAGATTAGATGAGGTCATGACAGTGAGCCCTAATGAATGGGATTAATGCCCCTGACGGGTCACGAGAAAGCTTGCTTCTCCTCTCTGTTCTCTGCCATGTGATGATAGCCGCCCCCCGCAAAATCCTCTACCTGATTTATTTTTCTATTTACTATTATTATCTATTATTTTCTGTTACTGCCTATTTGACTTTTCTAACTCCAGTCTCTTATCACCTTCTCCCTGAAGCCTTCCTTACTTCCCCCACATATTAACCTAGCCCAGGAGCATCTTAATTATCACTTATAATGTAAGTAGGCCATGGTTTGGCCAGGTAAATGAAAAGTCCTCTCACTGCCTAGAATAGTAGGAGGTGTATTTCAAGGAATTATAGGCTTACATGCTTCTTGAAGTTTGAGGAGCAAAGGTCAGTAAAGTGACATTCAGAAAGTCCCTGGTGGGGAGCTCATGCAGTACCTGCTGCCAAGGGCCTCTTGCTTGTAACACCGAGGTGGGGCAGTGCTCAAAAGGAGGCCTGTCTGTGGTTCAGCAGAAAGTGCAAACTGCACCTGAACAAGAACTATCTTTGAAGTCATCAGGTTGGGAAATTGGGGACTCACCACATCAGTAGCAGAGGGCAGCTTCAATCCCCCTCTTAAGCTGTACACCGGTGGGTGGAGGCAGGTTTCAAACAACACAGTGCCCTAGTGATGGCCAAAAACAAGTATCTGGAGAGTCCTTCCCAGGTGACTGGATTGACCTTGGGCAGTCCTTTCAATAGCTAACTCATTAAAAAAAAATTCTGATACATCTTTGATTCTTTTTTCAGTGACTAATATGGAATTGTTACTTTTATTTTCAGAAACCAAATTAGAGCATGATTCTCTCTAAGGTTATCTTCCACACAACACAAACATTCTTCCCTGGGTAATTACAGAAAATGGAAGTGGAAGTTTTGACTTGTAATGCAGTTCCTTTTGTGCATTTTTATACTGGGATATTTATTATTTTGTTATAAATTGCCTTCCTCTTATTTCTCTTTTATAATATTTCAGAATAGAAAAGA
Organism: Callorhinus ursinus; assembly: GCF_003265705.2. Classification (NCBI taxonomy): domain Eukaryota; kingdom Metazoa; phylum Chordata; class Mammalia; order Carnivora; family Otariidae; genus Callorhinus; species Callorhinus ursinus. Next base: position 2,787,572 of record NW_027397114.1, read on the forward strand.
GGAATATTTCTCTACTTCCACAGTCAGGTAGGTAGGCAGGAAGAGAGCAGATAGATAAGTGTTTTTAATGGAAAGAAGCAATTAAGTCTGAAGAGGTTGTGTGAAGCCCTCATGTAACTAGTAGGAAACAGATTCATTGACACTCTTGTTCCTATAGCAAGCTCCTCTTACCACATTCACTCATCACAGTTCTAAAATTATGTGATGAGCACTAGGTATATTTATATGCAAATGATAAATTACTGAACACTACATCTAAAACTAATGATGTACTATAAGTTGGCTAATTGAATTTAAATTTAAAAAAAGAAAGAAGATGATAGTTGAAAAATAAAAATAAAATTATGTTTATGGGTCTGCTTTTTCAAGTGAATTTAAGAGTCATGATAGCAGGATTGTCATTATTTTTACTTTTATAACCCACTCACCCAGCACGGGAACATACTTACAAATAAATACTTAATTTAAAACTCTTTGTTAATCTGACAATATCACAAAACTTTACCTTCCTTATCTGTAAAAAGAGGGTTCTATATCATAGAATTAAGATTTGGGAAGAATTCAATATGTAAAAATCTACATTTACTACATTATTTGGCATGTAGTAATAACTAAGTAAATGCAGGTATACTGTCAATGCCTTGATTCTGAAAACCACAGACACATAACTCCTCTGACTCTGGTTTCTGGCATCATTACTACATTACATTACTACTACAAACTTTCTATAATACTAAATCCCTGGCTCTACTGGGAGCACCTTGGACCAGACTCTGTCCAGCCTTTACCTAAGATTTCCTAGTCTCTTATCGTTGTATTGATTCTTAAAGGTTTTTTTTTTTTTAATTTCTCTATAAAACAGTGAGAGTCACTTTCTAGTCAAAGTCAAAAAAAATTATGATACAACTATTTCACAAATAATCTACTAATTGCCTTTTAGGTAATAGGGACTAAATCCTCCCATTAAAATATTTACAGAATAGCTCAGAATCAGTGAAATGAAACAAAACAGCTTGTTTGTATTTTTCCTCCTCTTTGTTTTCCTGTTTCCCCCTGGCCTAGAGACAGGAGTCAGCCAAATGGGGGAGAGGGTAAAGTGAAGGGAGAGATGACAGGTGGACACCAGAGAACAGGTAAATCCATTTCATAGGCTTGAAACTGGCCAGAGTAATACTATTTCAACTAAAACATCTCAGCTCTGCTGCAATTTCAGAGATTACAAATTTAAAATGTAGGAAGTGCATAATGTCCTTTAGGTTAATGATAAAAAATTTTGGTTCAAACAATATCTTGGCAAAGGACACAGGGTTAATATTACCTAACAACCCGTACTCCTAGACCATTTTTTTAATTGTTCCATGAGAAATGAATTCCCTAGAATAGAAAACACAGGAGTCCCCAGGACAAGTTAGGAAATACTCTTGGCAGTTTTGTTCTTTATGAGAGCCTATATTAGGCAACTCTGAAATACTGAGTCCTGATGTGGTGAGCAGTTTCCCACTCTTTTTGTGCATATTGTGAAATGAATATCCTGTAGAACATATTGTTGAAAATGACTGTAAATGTGGCATCACAGTGGCATCACATCATATATATTACAAGAATCATCATTTCACACATCTCCTCTGTAGTGGGTGTTCTCCTTTAAGGCAGTAACCATGCTTATTTATCTCTTCCCATCTGTTCTTAAAATGGTGCTTAGCACACACTTGGCACTCAATAAATGATTATGGAATATATAAATGGACAAATGGACAGATAAGTAAGTGGATGGATATAATGTCCATTCAACAATTGCAAATTAAGTACTTATCCTCTGGAATTAGGACTGGGTACAAGCCCTGCCTCTTCTATATATAAACTCTGTAATTACAGTGTTTTCCTCATTTTTAAAATTGAGATAATATTTTCTAACACATAGGACTGCTATTAAAATTACATGAACTATTTAATTATTGTTTAGCATAGCATTAGTTACACAGTTAATATACAATAACTTGTATTAAGTGCTATTAATATTAAATAATTAAATTACAATCCAAAAAGATACTTCAGAAAGAGATAATATATAAAGAAACATATTTGGTTCACCTTGCTTATTTTGAAAATAGCTTTAAGTATGTTCATTTAAAAGCTGCTCTGTGTACGCTAAAACGTTAAAATGTTAGATGAGCTATAAAGCAAACTATTAAGGCCTATAATATGGTACTTTGTCAAAATGTTTCATCTTGATAGTATTTATGTTAAGTAGTATGATCAGATTCCTCCATGGAAAAATGTTGTTGCTGATTTAGTAATGTTCAGTATTACTCACTGTGTTAAAGAGAATATATATTTAAACATGAAAAGTTTATTGTATGCCATTGTGAGAAAAATTCTGAAGTGGAGAATCTAGCTTGGCATCCACAAGATTTCTTTTTTCCTAACCCTTAGAATGTGTGGAACTTTTCCCATATGTGGCCTGGAATGAGGTCAGAGATTTGAAAGGTGTATTTTACACCAGAAAAGCAGCAGTTCTGACTTAAGTCATTATATAAGTGATAATCAATCCAGAGGGATGCTTCCAACCCTCTGTCACTAACCAAAATGTGTAAAAAGAGTCAGCCTCCTGAGAAACCCTTTATAATTTAGGACATCCACGGTAATGGTTCTTCTGGCAGCTATTGAAGGCAGTAAAAGGCTTTCAACACTTTCAACATCAGCACGACAAACAAGATTTACGTTTAAATTGAAATCACAAAGAATGGTGTGATGTATGGCTTACCAGGGGCAGTTAGCATTTGATGTAGAATATGACACTAATGCTTTAAGTGACTACAGAGCTCCTTTGTAAAGTTTTGCCATCTTTCATCCACGGAAATTAACTTATTAGCCTGTTTACATGTGTCAAAGCCGGCATTTCTTTAACCCTCTTTTATGGGAAATTTGAAACTAAGTGAAATGCAGCTTTTAGCTAAACTGGGTATCCGAGGAATAATGAAAATTGTTTTAAGTTAACTAGGAGGAAATCAGACAGACCTGGATATGAATCCTGGCCTTAACATTGTACAGATGTGCAATTTAGGGGACATGACTTAACCACTTGCTACCTCAATTTCCACATCTGTCATGAGAAGCTTTCCGTGAATAGATAAAGGGTATGGATGCTGGCATGAGACTGCTTGGGTCTGAGTCCCAGCTGCTCTGCACAGGAATTGTTTAGCTATGTATATGCAACCTCTCTGTGCCACTCCAGTCACCTGTTGTAATGGTTTGCTAGGGCTGCCATAACAAAATACCACAGCCTGGGTGGTTTCAACAATGGAAATTTATTTTCTCACAGTCCTGGAGACTGGAAGACCAAGATCAAGGTTTTCATGAGATTTGGTATCTTCTGAATCCTCTCTCCTTGGTTTGAAGATGGCCTCATTCTAATTCCATCTTCGATGGGCTTTTTCTCTGTGTGGATACACCCCTGGTGTCTCTCTGTGTGAGAGACAAATTTCCTCCACTTGTAAGGACATCAGTCAAACTGAATTAGAGCTCACTCTAAGGACCTCATTTTAACGTAATCATCTCTTAAAAAGGTCCCATCTCCAAACACGGTCAGATTCTAAAATACTGGGGTTTAGATCTTGAACATATGAATTTTCACGGGAACACAATTCAGCTCGTGATATGTGTAAAATGGGGAAAATAACAGACTCTATTCACAGTAAGCATAAATAAATTGAGATAACTAATGTTTTAAAACAATGCCAATTAGTTAAGTACTCAATATATGTTGGCCATTATTGTTATTCTAGCTTGCTTTGGACAAATAAAATAATCTTTATAAGACTTGCTAAAATAGAGAAAACAATAGTATCTGCTTATAGAGTGTTTGCGTGGACTAAAGACCTTGCATGTGAAGTGCTTGGCTCGGTGCCTGGTGTATCTCAAACTCTGAACAAAGGTAGTCACTAATAACACTAATAACTAATAACACTAATGTTGTTGCCATTGTTGTCATTGTAAATTATTATTTCCATGTACAAGATATTTATGCTTATTTCACATTATTTATTAAAACTGATATTTTGGATCATTAGTCTATATATTTTGTGTATGGGGAAATTGGATTTCAAAAAGTAATGGGTTTAACCAAATTTGTATAGCTATGGATGGCAAAGCCATGATTTAACCCTTCCTGATTAAAAACAAATTGTCTTACATCTGCACACTATCTCTGCTAACTGAAAAAATAAGAGATAAGAATGCAAGCCCCCATCCCAGAAAATCAGATCAAATTGAACTCCTGGTACTTCTTTTCCCCCCCCTAAATATTTCTCCTTGTTCACGTTCAAGTGAATGTTTTGCATAGATTCCTCTCTCTATTTGCTTTTTGTAACATTTACCATCAACTGTCTCACTCTCTTGTAATTATGTGATTACCACTTACTTCTTCTAATAGACTGTGACCTCCTGAAAGGAAGGGGCTGTTCCTCATTCATTTTTACATTCCAGAAGATGGTCAACAAACATTTGGTTAATGAGTGGATGAACTACAATTAAAACCATAAATATGCACTAAGGCCTCTTGATCATTCTTTTGAGTTGAAAATCTATTAAATATGGAGTCATTAGAAATTATGTAGCACCCCACTTCTTAATATTTCTAATGACCCTAACTTAAGCTATGATTGGAATAGGGGTTTGATGTGGGGCAAGGAAGAAATTCAGAGTAGTAATTTTGTCATATTCAGTAATTTTTCAACATAAGCCTGCCTAAATTACTGCATAATCAGATATACTGCATTACTTTTAAGATTAATTTTAGCTCACTGTCCAAGACCTCTGGTCAGAAACTTAAATCTTATAGCAGGTTTGTCTTGTTTTCTCCTCTGAATCTACTTAACAACAGTCATTGAGAAGCAGAGAACTGATGTAATTTTCATGTGTGCTGGGGAAAACTACTATCTGTGAGTTTTCCACCTGAAATAATTTATTTCAATATGAATCAGTAACATTTATATTTGAAATGTCAAATTAAGGGGCCATTCTCATTAATGGGGATTCTAATGAAGAGTATGGTTAAGTAAAAGGCTAACTTTAGCAAATGCATTCTATGTGAATATATAATCTCGACAATTCTGAGGGAACAAAATATCAATGTTAAATGCAAAGATTTGGTGCCTGAACTACTGGAAAATTGGCAATGTTTTGATAGATCCAGGCAGCAGTTCTGCTCTGTAAGTAATGAGTGAGTTGGTGTATAGTATACTGGTGAATAACATAGGAAGAATGATGGCTTTGGTGAACTTGAATCACTCATTCAAACAACAGATTCTAGACTATAGAGATACAGATGATAAATTGATCCTTGTAGTGGTTTCAACAGGAACATCTCTTTAAGAAGATTTAAGGGCATTGCTTAGAGAACATTATTAACTCAGAACTCTCAACTTTTCACATAATCAGGATTGAGTTATTATTGTGGCTGCCTCTCTATATTATTGGTTTTGTCCAAATTCCATAAATAGTGAAAAGGACTTCTCATCCCAAAGCAGTTCCAAAACCAATGGCACTAGCAGCTTACTACAGACCTGTAGACGAACATTTAAAAAAAAAAAAAAAAAAAAAAAAAAAAAGACCATTTTCTCTGTCAATCAAGATTAGAATGAACAGGCTAATAATAAGAATATAATGCTGCTTTTTATGGAATAAGACCTAGATTGCCACTGCACTGGCTGCATAAGCCATCCTTTAGTACATGTTTGGTAGTAAAAAAACATATTTATCTATTCAGTTTTGGCAGAAATAGTTTTAGAGTCCTTCTAAGATTCGATTCCTTTCTAGCTTGTAATCTTTAACTCTGAACAAAACTCATAGGTATATTCTAATCATTATCTCTCCTACAACATTTACCATATTATCTCACCTTCACAAACTTCTTTAAAAATTAAGACCGAACTATATGATTCCACCTCTATAATCATTTAAGGATAGTATTTTTCATGGAGAAAAATCTTGATGAAAGTGCACATCTGTGAGTACTGTGAAAATTTGTCTTAAGGAGAAATTATTACGGATACAAAAGTATTTAAAAATTGCATCACTAAATATTAAGTCACATAGGCAAAGCCTCGCACATTAACAGTGTGTGATCAAAGGAAAGCTACAAGCTTCCCTGCTCCCCCCTCCTTTGACAGCTTTTCTCCCACTCTCTTGCCACTATACCTAATATGGACAGCCTTCAAGTCACTCCTGTGGGGGTTGAAATACACTTCCAGAAATCTCTGCTAAAATGCATCCATAATACATATTAATATAAAAGCAAAGATATTCTTTATTACTATTAATATGAATTATTTTATTACTTATTATCTTTATAACTGAAAACACTACTATATAAGGGGAGCACAGGATATATAATTTTTATTGAGGAAAGATAACAGGAAAAAATAAATTCAAGAGCATGGTATGTGTATATGGCAGGGTGGTAGGGGCTGGAAGCACTGCTGGAGAGGGTGTCACTCTCTGTGGGACCCACATGACAAAGAGAAGGTTCAAAGTAGATGATGCATGGGAAATAAAGGTTGTGTACTTTGCAAATGTGTCTGGGGCTGTTTTGAGATCTCATAAGATAGTATATTAAGTATTTCATAGCACAGAACTCAAGGATAGTACTATAATGGGCTCCCAGCTTGATAAGATTCTAGCGCTGTTGTATGAATATACAATATCATCATGTTTAAAATGTAGTATTCATTCCATTTATGCAATTTCTTTTCCCTAGATGTTTGTGCTTTCCAAGAGGGTAAAATAAGAAAATAAACAGCTCAAATGGCTTTTCCTCCACACTTTTATCAGTTTAGAGAAATGGGATGTCAATAAATGAGGAAATCTAACATTTATAAAGGGCTAAAAGGGGCTGGGCATTATGCATAGGTACTTTATATATATAATCTTATTACATCTCACACCTCTCCTTTGAGGTAAGTATGATTATCTCCATCTATAGATGGGAAAATGGAAACTTGAAGACATTAAGTAACTTGCTTGAAGTCATACAGGTCACAGGATGAAAACAGAGAAGCAAATACCAGACTGTCTAATGTCCTAATATTGCCCTTTACACTATCCTAGAATCAGAGAATTATGACACTGTATGGTCCTAAGAAGTCATCAAACTTATTTCCCTTCCTCTAAGCAATTTTCTTAAATACTGGCACCTGTCAAGTTACTCAAAGGATATCCTCTTCACTCAAACAACAAAGCTGAAATAGAATGGTTTCTCTACCACCACCACCCCCTTTATTAAAAGTTTTAGGGTATGACACTGCCAAAGCATGGCCTTGTTAATATGTTGTCCATGGCAAATCTGCAAGAACATGAGGAAAACAGACGGAAGCTCTCTCATACTAGAACAGTAAATCATCTCATCAGCTGCCTGCCCTAGGAGTGAGCATTCGGAAATGGAAATGCAAGCTATATTAGGTAAAATAGAGATCAGACCTACGTGGTCCCCATCAAAACAGAATACTGGTAATTATCCCTTGTGCTCAGAGAAAAAGTAAGACAAAGTAAGAAGAATTTCCTCTGTTTTATCTGGAAATTCAAAGTTTCCTATTCAAACAACTGTGTTACACAGACCTGAGCCGGATCTACTGCAAAGCTCTTGTGAAAACCTGCAATTTTTGAAATGTGGTCTGACGATGCATCGTATAAATGATCCTACCACAGAAGTGTTTTTCAAAGTCTGATGTGTGTAGGAATTACCTAGGCATCTTGTTAAATTACAGATTCTGATTCAAGAGTTCTGGGGTCAGTCTTGAGATTCTACATCTCTAACAAACTCCTAGGTGATGCCTATGATGCTGACCCCATGGTTTTTACTTTGAGTATAAAAGACCAAGATTATTTTTTACATTTTCCTATGGTTCGTTGTTATTAAGTAGTTGTGAAAGTCCTTAAACCAAGCTAACACATTGAGTACAATTAAAAAAAACAAAAAAAATCCTTTTCTGAAATTATTTGAAAATACTTTTGCCCACTCCTGAACCACCTAGTTTTTGTTCCTTATGACCTAACCTAACTTGTATTGATCCACAGGCTTCTGAGGTTGCAACTTGTAGTCACCTTGTGTCTTTACTCCTTTCTGATGAGGAATACATACTCCTAACACACCACATCAATACTTAGTTCATCTGTCCACTGGTTTCCAGTCACTGCTGTCATGTCACACTTCTTCTAGAGAAGAACACATTCAAAAACTCACTTCCTTTATTTTTCTGCTCCATGGAAAGGAGCTCTTGTCCAATTTCTCAGGGAACAACAAAAGAGAATTAACGGGGAGCGGAGCAAGATGGCGGAGGAGTAGGAGACCTAGATTTCATCTGGTCTCAGGAATTCAGCTGAATAGGGATCAAACCATTCTGAACACCTACGGACTCAACAGGAGATCGAACAGGAGAGTAGCAACAACTCTCTGAACAGAGAAGCGACCACTTACTGGAAGGTAGGGCGTGCGGAGAAGTGAATCCGAGGCGATATTTGGGAGGATAGACGGCGGGGGAGGGGCCTCCGCCGGCCGCTTCTGGCAAGTGATAGAGCCGCGGAGCACAAAATCGGACCTTTTAGACGTTGGCTCGGTGGAGGGACGTCGCTGCAGTGGCTAAGCGGGGGGTGGAACCCTCGTGGGACAGTGTGGTCTCAGGACCCTTGGGGTCACGGAGAGACCAGGGGTGCCTGAGTGCGCCAGAGCTCCCAGGTATCAGAGCGGGGAAGCCGGCTGCAGAGACGGAGCAGAGTCGCGGGCTCTCAGCTCGGGGTTGCCATAAACTGTGATCTGCGGCCCAGTCGGGGCACGGCTCCCCCAGCAGGGACCCAACAAGCAGCAGATCCGGGGAGACTCCCCTTCCTTCCCGGGGAGGAGCGGTGCGGGAACGCACTGAAGGGATCTGCTGGGTTTGGAGACTCCGTGCGGGGTTGGGTGCCAGAGATAGCAACGCTCGATCACAGGCCGGGTGAGCACGGAGTGCGGCCGGAGACGGGGGACACGGGAGTGACTGCTTTTCTCTGGGGACACACTGAGGAGCGGGGCCCCGAGTTCTCAGCTCCTCCGGGTGGAGATTGGGAGGCCACCATTTCTGCCCTGGTCCTCCAAAGCTGTACCGAGAGCTTGCAGGGAACAAAACCTCCTGAGAGCAAACCGGAGCAGCTTCCTTAGCCCGGACCGACAAGGGCGGGGCAATTCCGCCTCCGGCAAAGACATTTGGAAACCACAGCAACAGGCCCCTCCCCCAGAAGATCAGCACAAACAGCCAGCAAGCCAAGACCAAGTTGATCGATCAAGGAGAA
>NW_027397114.1:2806892-2842903 GCF_003265705.2 Callorhinus ursinus
AGATGTCAATGCTACCTAGAGCAATCTACACATTCAATGCAATCCCCATCAAAATACCATCCACTTTTTTCAAAGAAAGGGAACAAATAATCCTAAAATTTGTATGGAACCAGAAGAGACCCCGAATAGCCAGAGGAATCTTGAAAAAGAAAAGCAAAGCTGGCGGCATCACAATTCCGGACTTCCACCTCTATTCCTAAGCTGTCATCAAGAGAGTATGGTACCGGCACAAAAACAGACACATAGATCAATGGAACAGAATCGAGAGCCCAGAAATGGACCCTCAGTTCTATGGTCAACTCATCTTTGACAAAGCAGGAGAGAATATCCAATGGAAAAAAGACAGTCTCTTCAACAAATGGTGTTGGGAAAATTGGACAGTCACATGCAAAAGAATGAAACTGGACCATTTCCTTACACCACACACAAAAATAGACTTCAAATGATTGAAAGACCCAAACGTGAGACAGGAGTCGATCAAAATCCTAAAGGAGAACACAGCCTGCTGCCTCTTCGACCCCAGCCACAGCAACTTCTTCCTAGAAACTTCGCCAAAGGCAAGGGAAGCAAGGGCAAAAATGAACTATTGGGATTTCATCAAGATAAAAAGCTTTTGCACAGCAAAAGAAACAGTCCACAAAACCAAAAGACAACCCACAGAATGGGAGAAGATATTTGCAAATGACATATCAGATAAACGGCTAGTATCCAAAATCTATAAAGAACTTATCAAACTCAACACCCAAAGAACAAATAATCCAATCAAGAAATGGGCAGAAGACATGAACAGACATTTTCCAAAGAAGACATCCAAATGGCCATCAGACACATGAAAAAGTGCTCCACATCGCTCGGTATCAGGGAAATCCAAATCAAAACCTCAATGAGATACCACCTCACACCCGTCAGAATGGCTAAAATTAACAAGTCAGGAAACGACAGATGTTGGCGGGGATGTGGAGAAAGGGGAACCCTCCTACACTGTTGGTGGGAATGCAAGCTGGTGCAACCCCTCTGGAAAACAGTATGGAGGTTCCTCTAACAGTTGAAAACAGAGCTACCATACAATCCAGCAATTGCACTACTGGGTATTTACCACAAAGATACAAAGGTTGGATCCAAAGGGGTACCTGCACCCCAATGTTTATAGCAGCAATGCCCATAATAGCCAAACTGTGGAAAGAGCCAAGATGTCCATCGACAGATGAATGGCTAAAGAAGAGGTGGTATATATACACAATGGAATATTATGCAGCCATCAAAAGGAATGAGATCTTGCCATTTCTAACGGCGTGGATGGAACTGGAGGGTGTTATGCTGAGTGAAATAAGTCAATCAGAGAAAGACATGTATCATATGACCTCACTGATATAAGGAATTCTTAATCTCAGGAAACTGAGTGTTGCTGGAGTGGTGGAGGGTGGGAGGGATGGGTGGCTGGGTGATAGACATTGGGTAGGGTATTTGCTATGGTGAGCACTGTGAATTTTGCAAGACTGTTGAATATTAGGTCTGTACTTCTGAAACAAATAATGCAACATATGTTAAGAAAAAAGAAAAAGAAGAAGATAGCAGGATGGGAAGAATGAAGGGGAGTAAGTCAGAGGGGCAGACGAACCATGAGAGATGATGGACTCTGAAAAATAAAGTGAGGGTTCTAGAGGGGAGGAGGGTAGGAGGATGGGTTAGCCTGGTGATGGGTATTAAAGAGGGCATAATCTGCATGGAGCACTGTTACGCCAAACAATGACTCATGGAACACTACATCAAAAACTGATGATGTAATATATGGTGATTAACATAAGAATAAAATAATTTTTAAAAATTTTTAAAAAATGATATGTTTATTGAAAGTAAGAAATTCATAATGCTGGTATAACACCAAAATATTTTCACCAGTTTTCTCACTAAAGCTAATTTTCTGTTCAGGATCTGATAGTATATTACAGTGTTCTGTCATGTCATGTTAGAGCAATTGTCATGTCTCCTTAGTTTGTGACAATTTATCAGTCTTTCTGTGTTTTTCTTGACCTTGATCCTCTTAAGAGAGCCAATCAGTTATTTCATAAAGTGATGTTCAATTTGAGTTTGTTTAATGCTTTCTCATGTCTGTATAGGGTTTATTGCTTTTTGGAAGTATACATGAAGTGAAGTCCCCCTTTTATCATATTATATTGGAGAATCTTGTTATCAACATTATTGAGCATGTTAAAATTGATCATTTTGTTAAAGTGATGTCACCAGTTTTCTCCATTGTAAGGTTATTTTTTTTCTTTTGATACCATATTTGTTCCAAGTGAGTCATGAAGTAGAGGTCACACCTCAATAAACATGTTCATTTGTTTTTAATAAATGACAGAGGTCCTACCTTGAGTCTCTGTTGTGGTCACTGCCATCATGCCCAAGCTATAGGACATAACTGAACTGACAGGAGTCTCCCTGAAAGAATGGCTAAGGAAATTTGATTTCTTTTGACCCAATCCCCAAATACTAAGTGTCTCAATCATACAGAGGTAGGAAGAACTACAAACAAAAATTTAACAGTGGTTTCCTATGACTGTTCTAAGATACTGGAAAACAAACAGCTCTGATCTGCCATTACATTTTTGAGTAGAAGACAAAAAGAAAAAAAAAATTCCCCTATTTTACAAAAATATGTGGGCAAACCAAAGAACTGAATGCAACAGTGCAGACAGCAGTAGGAACCTGCATAGCAAGTATATTCCATGACCAGTAGAAGGGGCGCAAACACACAGTGGGTGCAGAGCAAGGAAAGGATATCTGCTATGTTGGGGTCATGATGGAATCTGAAGGAAGGCAAAGGGATAATGAAAAAAAAATGAAACTGTGGGGTCCATTACTTAGGAGGTTAAGAAATAAAAAAGACGAGATTAATTGCTTGAGGTGGGGGGACAAGTATAAAACTTGCAGAACCCTCATGGTAAATGTTCAAAGCCTTCTAGATGCTTTCAACAATACTGTTAAAAAAGGGGTAAGGGGGACATAACAGTAGCTGAAGTGTCTACATCAGAAAGTAGAGATTCTAAATAAATTATTCAAAATGTGAGAGAAATTCACTTGGGATGTATATATATAAAATTTTGTCCTTATTAAAAATCAAAATAATCACTCTGTCACACCTCACACATTATTTTCCTTTGGAAATAGTGAAACTTCAAACTAGGCATATGCTCAGACTCACAGAAGTTCAGTTTTTCCCTGCAGCAAGCTTGCTGAAGAAATTCTAAAACTCAAAACCTATTTTACAACAATAGCTGAAAGTCTAGTGGGTGAGACGGGGAAATAATTCAATTAGAGACACATTTAGATGGATCTTACTTTTCATCCTCTAAGTCCAACTGCTGTCTAAATTTCAGAGGAATAATGTCAAATGCCCTACCTAACACGTATGGATCTTCATGCAAAATATTAGAACAATGTCTCCAACTACAACTCAAGAGAAGAGTCTTTATATTGTGTAATATATAAATAGTAAACCACTTAAAATGAGCATATTTTGGTTTGTTTACTCATTACTGCTCCTAACAAAATTATCTCTTCTCTAAAACAAATTATTAGACTCAGGCAACATGGCAGACTGTACTCAAACAGTTTACTAATTATAAACACACCCGCAAAATGATGCTTGATAAGGTATTTAAAACACACAGCCAAGTCAGATGAAAAAAAGACAAATCAGTCCCCCAGGTGCTTAAAAAAAAGAAATAAAACCAAAATGATAGGCAAGGTTGATAAAGCAGGTTATCCATGAGATGTTTAGACCAAGAAGAAATTCTAAGGATATAACTATGAATAAGAGTTAGACAGGAAACTAGAACCTCACCAGTTGCTTAAGCCTTGAGCCCTCAAGATACGACCAATCTTCATGATGTAAAAAAATATCTCATCCAATATCCCAGCAAAGAAAAGTTACAAAAGTTTTTCTTCTTTCTGGGCTTTGGGTGGGGAAATAAATATAAAAGCAGCAAGCATTCATGTATATGAGTATGGAATCCTAATTTATAACACCTACATGATACAAGAACCACAAAATAAGAAATATACAAAATCTAGTAGAGCCACTGAAATTCATGGGATCTCTAATAGAAACCAAAGAAAGGTATTCAAATGCTTTGATAATTCAGGATATACAGAAACCATACAGAATAAAAAAAAAAAAAAGGGGTTCGCACGCACATACACACACACTAATCAGAGTGCATGAGGAAACAAAATATTGTTAACTGTCTACCCATAAATAAAAAGAGCATAAAAACTGAGATTAACTGGATAATCTGAAAGGGACTATTACATAGTATGCTTAAAACATTGACAGGTATAGGGGTGCCTGGGTGGCTCAGTTGGCTAAGCATCCGACTCTTGATTTTGGCTCAGGTCATGATCTCTGGGTTGTGAGATCAAGCCCCCTCAGGCTCTGCACTAGACGTGGAGCCTGCTAGGGATTCTCTCTCCTTCTCCCACTGCCCCTCCCCTCCAAAAAAAAATTGTTGACAGGTATATTTTGAAGGACTAGAAACCAAGTCAAAAGAATAGGACACTATAAAATAAGTGTGGACAGATTTTACATAGACACACACTGAATTTCTAGATATAAAATATAATCATTAAAATAACACTCATAGGTATATTAAGCAGAGCCAATAATAATAAAGTAAAAGATTAACATTAGAAAATTATAAAAAGGAATATAGAGTTATAATTATTAAAAAAAAGGGAGAGAGAGAAACTGGGACGGCTGGGTGGCTCAGTCGGTTGAGCATCTGACTCTTGATTTCGATTTAGGTCATGATCTTGGGGTTGTGAGATCAAGCCCCCTCAGGCTCTGCACTGGGTGTGGAGCCTGCTTGGGATTCTCTCTCTGCCTCTCCCTCTGCCCCTCCCCCGCCTCTCTCTCTCTAAAAAGAAAAAAGAGAGAAAGAGAGAGAAAATTAGGTGAATATAGTACAAAGAGATAGAAATGAAAAACATGAAATGGAGATTAAGAAAACTTGGAAAGTAGTAGATGATCCAACACAATTTGAATTGAACTTCATAAGAAAAAATGGAGAAAATATTTTTGACAGAGAAAGCTGTTATTTGAGGAGACATCATCTGTGAATTCTCATCATCTAAAAAGGCAAGAGTTCTTGGATAGAAGAAAGAAACCAATTTCTAATTAGGCAATATAAATAATTATAAACCCATACAAGGAAACTTTGTGTGGTACCTGCATAATTGCCCAAAGAAAACTTAATTGATTAGGAAAGCAGGAAGCAAAACTATTTTTTATACATAATATATTAAAAATAACAAAAAAGAAATTTGTAGATTAGGTCCAACTATAATCTGAAAACAAATGATTAAGAATGTCTGCTTTTTGAATTTTAGGACAAAATGAAATTAGGTATTCCAACAACTCTTACTTCATTAAAAGGATATCTCCTCTACAGTAATAAATCAGAGCCTTTGATCAAGCTGTTTTCAAAACTGTGGCAGTCCGAACCATCCTGCAGAGTTGCCTCAAGCCAGCAAGATATGCAAAGGCTAATTAACGGGATTGGCCTTTAATTTAATTCTCATGCCCACTTTGACTTAAGCAGGTATGTAGTTATCAGTCTTATACACTTAATTTCTCTATAAGTTTTTCTTGGAAGAAAGATTTATGTAGTTTTTTACAAAGTTTGAATATCAATATTGTGTGCCAATGTCTAGAGCCTAAAGCAAAATAAAAAAATAAAAATAAAATAATAATAGCAGTAATAATAACCACGGAGAGTTTTTACGAGGTTATATAATAAAAACCTTTCATTTTAAAGAGTATTAATAATTATATGATGACTACTAACACTATGTCAAACACTCTTGTGGGCACTTTATATACATCATCACATTTAATATTATAGCATTTTGATGTGTTATAAATTACTATGCCTATTTTCTGTCTCTACTTATTTTACTTATATTCATCACTGAAATGTTCCTGACTTTCCCTTTATCTCCTGTGCTCACTTTTTCCCAATTAATGACTCTTTCCTCTGGATTCTGAAAGCGGCTACCCCTATTAGGGTACTTGTTGCACTGTAATATATTCAGTGTGCAGTGTATGTTGCCTATCTTCCCCCTTGTCTGTGTACTCACTGAAGGACACCACCAAAGTTTGGTTAATGATATTGTTAAGCAGAAGGGGGCAGGAGTAAAGATGTATATGGGAATAGTCCATGTAACTTCTATTTGTTACATTTCTACGAAGTTATTCTAGGCACATCATGTTCCCTCCTTTACTTTTGAGAAATAAGTAAAAGTAACCACATTTTACTAATGAGGATGCTGAGGCCTCAAGTGGTCAAAGGACTTGTCTCTAGTCACTTAAATATGCTATGTTTGAAGACCAGCTTGCTTGGGTCCTAAATTCTTCCTCCTTCTGCATTTCATGGAACTTATTAAACATTTTTTAGTGAATTAAATTTTTATTCACAAAGTTGTTGTGACCCCCAAGTCTAGGATTTCCTTTATTCTCTTTATAGACGTATACTGATTATTTGTAGTACAAGAACAGGATATACAACCTCTGCTGCCTACAGAAGCCCTCTAAAATACAGGTTCCAGAGATCTTATTTAATAGCTGTGGTAGCTTTAATAATGATCCCAATTTATTTCATATATTCCCCCCGGTTCCCTAGCTCAATCTCACCAGCTCTGGCCAATTGCTGTAAGTGCAAGTAATATATGTCACTTTGATGTCAAAGAATATGAAAACAGTGTGAGAAATCCATGCATGATCCTCCCTGCCTCACCAGGCAGAACATCCATCTTGGGGAATATCCATCAGCCTGAGTCCCTGAGGGACTGTGTGGAGCAAGCACTCTGCAGATGTGAGCTGGGCAATTAGCATGAATGAGAAATAAACCTTATGAGTGAAGTCACTAATGTCCAAGAGTTAATCTGTTAGCAGGACACAACCTAGATGATCATGGCTATGATAGTAGCAATTGACAAATGATAACTTGATACCTTTTAAAAGAAATATATCCCCCAGTGTATTACTATGTACATATGTGTACATAAATATTATATGCCTCTTTCCAAAAAGAGATTTTAGGCATTTGCCTTTGTGCCTATTTTATACAATGAGTCTTGCTCCCAACAGATAGCTGATTTTTCTTTCTGACATTCTAAAATAAAAGACTGGGTCACCTTGTAGTGTTATTTGTAATACAGAATAGAGAGAAGAGAATTTTAACTATTATAATTTCAAACCAAAAGCAAGTTTGTCCCAGGGGACTTGATACAACAATTATTCTACCAAAGAACTGTTGATTTTGGAAATCAGAATCCAAATTACGACTATTGTCTTTAAAGTAATAGGTGTATGGTTCTCTGCATTATTTAGCTATCAAATAGAGATTTCAATAATCTTTGTAACACTGAACAGTATTTCCATGTCCTGTGATATATTATGTTTCTATTAGCTCAGTTCAATTCAAAAAATAATATTTATCGAACACTATTCTGTATTAGGAACATCACTATGGATATGATAAATTAATGATCCTTTCTTATTTTGTAAGAGTTTATAGTCTAGAAGAACAGTGAGACACATTAGAAAATAATTCCAAACAAAATGATAACATCACACAGGGAACATACATGAAGGAAAACATTACTCAACCTATGTGAGCAGGAGGATAAGACAAAGCTTCTTTGGGAAGGTGGCACCTATGCTGTGAAAGATCAGTAGGAATTAGGAAGTCAATAGAAGGGAAACGAAATTTTAAATAAAGAGAACAATATGAACAATAGCAGGAAGATTCAACGTAATAGCCTGTTCTGACTGTAAGTAATTCTATACTGTTAGGTTATGACACATAAAGCACAGACTATCAGGAGACAGGATTATACAGGTTTCCCATCATTTTGTAATCATATGTAGCCACTACAAGTTTCTATAAAGAGAAATAATATAATCAGATTTATATACCAGGTAGATCACTCTGGTGACAGTATGAAGGAAGTGTTGGAAGGCATTTTTTTTTTAAGAAAATAGTTTGGGGAAAGAAGTAATCTTCATTAAACACTAAAAATAATCAAAGCTTTATTTATAGCACAATGAGGTTTGTTTCATGATTTACTGAAACCATGTGTTATTCTCAGAATTGACTCAGACTAGGTAGCTATTGTACTAATAATCACCCCCACAAACTATGTCGATTATTTTAAATTCCAATGAAGTTTTTTTTCTATACGTATGTAAACATTTGATGAGCTAAAATCAATGAAGGGGTTAGACAATGTTAACAAAGGAAAGTGAAATAGCAAATCCCATGAATCTGATCATTGTCAAAACCAAGCAGAATAATTCAGTCTTCTAGTGTGGTGTTTTCCTAGTCCGTTTTTTTTTTTTTTTTTTTTTTTTTTTTTTTAGTCTTGGATTATTAATCCTCTTCTGCTTTTCTAGCTAGATACCACCATATGGATACAAATATCTACATACAAATATACTATCTGAATAACTCACTGAAAATACATTTCATAATGCAATCTTTAGAATATTACTTAGCAAGCAATTAGTAAGTGATTATTCTGAGGCCAAGAAAATATAACATGATATGAAGCACTTACAGGAAATAGCATACAAATCCACTGAGTAATGTGCTCTCTTTCTTCCAAAAAAAAAAAAAAGAAGAAGTAGAAGAAGAAAAAGGAAATATTGAGTTTATAAAGGTAATGCCTAAGTATCAGGGGATGTAAATATCTGTTGAAGTTTAAATGGATATTATAAGACAGTAAGGGATGGATGGGGTAAATGATTTAACACAAATAAGAGTCCAGCCTACCGCTTTTCCAATGTGGCAGAGACTGAGTCATTCCCCTTTTTTCCTTGGTACAAAACAGATAACATTTGCCAGCTTCTCATGCAGTTTTGGCCAATTTAACTATAGTGGAGTTGATATGTGTCATTTCTGTTACTGGTCCATTAAAAAAAATAAATTAAAATCAAAACTCTCAAAGGCAATCATTCACACCCTCATACCCCTTATCTTGCAAATGAATCCAGTGGTGCAATGGAAGTCACTGGAGCCCTTGGTGATATCAGAACACATCATATCGGATTTTTTTTTCCCTTTTGGTAGGTAGCAGGTTTAGTAAGCAAGGGAACTTACATACAAGGTTTGTCTTGGGCAGGAAGACCACCAGTACATCTCTGACCGGCCTGCGACATCTTAAAGCTTTATACAGAAGCTCATCTGATTGGATTTTACATAACCGAACTTCAGTTGGATTAAATCACTGATCACTAAGATTTGGAGATCTGTTTGTTAAAATAGCTAGTATTATATGCCCTAAATAATGTAGGTAATACATAAAAGTACATGAGTGGTGAGAGAACCCATCTTTCTCTTTAGAGTATATGTGTACATGTGTGTGTTTATATCTGCATGTGTATTTGTGTATATATATTCACATATAGTTATATATATATATCAAGACTAATGCATAAATCAAATATTAATGAATAATGTATTGTGAGAACCCACTATAAATTATTCATTGATATGAAGACAAGAATATTCTGCTATGATTAGTGCATTTTTCTCCCTGAAAACAGACATATGTGGGAAGATAAATTGTATTCCGATGTTTCTTTGGAGAGTATGGAATAAGAATGAGAGAGAATGAAAGACCTGAAGCAGAGGATCAGGAAGATAGATACCAGCGGTTTCAGGCTGTTAGGAAGGCATAATTACTGAGAGTCTGCCAAAAAGATTCAAGGAAAGATTTTTGTTTTGTAACAAATTGTAATTAATCATATTTGGGGGTTAAAAAATAAAGACAGACAAGATACTGAACTTTCAAAGGAGAGTAAGCAACACATAAACTTAAGTTTGCAAAACTGTATAAGCACTCACAGCGCAAACAAGATAGTGCAGACAAGGCAGGAAAGTAGCTTGATGCTGTGATTAAAATGCCATCGCCATGCATGTTACACCAAGATAGTCAGGGTTGTTCTTAATTTTGTTATCCTTATGAATTCCTTGTGACTTTTTAAATATCATAACATTAATATATTTAAATTTAAGTTTATTTATATAGCTAATTTTCTATACTTTTTCTCAGTTTGTTCAGTTTATGAGAATAATAAAATATTTTTTCCACTAGGATATGGGTAGGGCACATCCCCTACCAAGATATCCCCCTGCACTATCATTATTATAAATGACTTATATCTGGAAGTTATTTACATCTGAAAGCAGAGTATTTTCAGCAGAGATGTAGAGAATTAAATGGATTAGAGAACCAGTTAGAGATAAAACAAAGGACGTCGTGATGACTGAATGTAGTTGAACAAGGAGAGAAGAAATTCAAGATTATGTCCAGATTTTTCACTTGGGTGACTTGGGTTCGGTAGTACAATTTATTTGAGTTAGATATCATAAGAAGAAGAGAAATTCTTGCGAGATACGTGACTTCACTTTTGGACAAAATGAAATTCCATTGTTTGTGCGATATCCAAGTGAAGGTGTCAAAAAAATTAGAAATGGATATAAAACTTAGAGCAGGAAAGTCTGAGCTGAAAGTATGCATTGACAGCCATAAAAACATACGTGGTAAGTGTAGCAGTAGGAAAGGATTTTATCACCTTTGAATGATGTCAGAATGACCTTAAAAAGTGATGAGTAAATATACCAGCATTTTAGACATGGAAAGAGCAACGATGGATTGACAAAGATTAAAAGCTAGGAGCACACAATGTGTTGGTCAGGATGTAGAACAATAGGACAATAGGAACTCCTGCATAATGCAGATAAAAGAGAAAACTGGTACATTAATTTAAAAATTCACCTTGGAATTCTTTTGTAAAGTTGAAAGTATTCATATCACATAATTTAACAATTGCTATTACAAGTAATTACCTTAAAAAATAAGGTAACATACCTAAATGTTTATGCATGTGCATCAGACATGTATAAGAACATTTATATCAGTATTCTTTGTAAAAGAAAAAAATCCAAGGGTTCATCTAAAAGAAAATTGATAATGTGTGGAATTTCAATAACATCTAATAGTGAAAATTAATTACAATTTCAAGATGAATGAATCACAAATAATACTGAGTAGGGAAAGAAAGGGAAGAATACATACAGCATGCTGCCATCAATATGAAATTGAAAGCATGTAAAACTTTCAGTATTTTGATACATATGTACATATATAGAAAAACTATAAAGAGAAACAGAGCAAGAATCACAAATATCAGAATGACAATTAACTTTGCTGGGAGAGAGAAAGATACAGAGAACACATTATTTTATATGGACAAAGTATTAGAAAATAAGAGCAGACTTTAAAAAAAAAATGAGATGGGAAGATAAGTTAAAACTCACAAAGAAAACTGAAAGAGAGCTACCAGAGAAGTAAGACAAAGAGCTGGAGAACACTACTGGGGAAGCAATGTCCAGAGAATGGCAATATTTTGAGATGAAAAAGTAGTTATCAAAATCTGGTAACTAGGGACACTTGGGTGGCTCAGTCAGTTAAGTGTCTGATTCTTGATTTCAGCTCAGGTCATGATCTCAGGGTCGTGAAATCAATCCTATGATGGGCTCTACACTGAGAGTGGAGCCTGCTTAAGATTCTTCTACTTCTCCCTCTCCCTCTAACTCCTCCCCCCACATCATTGCATGCACCTGCACTCTCCCTTAAAAAAAAAAAATCTGGGGGGCCTGGGTGGCTCAGATGGTTAAGCAACTGCCTTCAGCTCAGGTCATGATCCTGGAGTCCTGGGATCAAGTCCCACATCGGGCTCCCTGCTCAGCAGGGAGTCTGCTTCTCCCTCTGACCCTCCTCCCTCTCATGCTCTCTCTCAAATAAATAAAATCTTTTTAAAAAATCTCATAACTAATCAGGAAAAATAAATCAGAAAGCCATTAAGATATTTAGCATCAAATACGTAACTGGTAATACTAACTAGAGTAAATTCAATAGAATCAGTGGATTGGAAGCCAGAATGCATTTTTTTTTTTTTTGAGAAATAACTGGAAGGTGAAGAAGTGGGAAGAGGAGAGTCAAAAGGGTAATAGCTGATCCTGGAGCATTTAAAGAAGAATAGATGTTTAAAATTGGAGAGCTTTGGACTTACTAAGTATTTCGGAGAAGGAGCATATAGAATGTGGAAGATTCAAAAGTACAGAAAGTAAAAGGATTAATTCTTGAAGTCAGTGAAGTGCTTGAGATAGAGGGAGATGATCTGATCTAGACTACAGATAAGAAGCTTCAGCTTTTGGTTTTAGCAGACAGGCCTCTACCATACTGATTCTTCAACTCAGAACAGTTTTGAAAGCTGAAAACAAACAAACAAAAATATCTGAAGACTTAGAATCCAAAGGAGCCAGGATTTGAGAGGGCCAAGATGGGCATTGGCTGGTTCCTAGCACAAAAAAATAGAGGCCATGCAAAATTCAGCAGTTTAGGCCTTCAGTGGCCTCACTGGACTCAGGATATGGAAGTTAGAGCTCAGAGGTGCTAAGCCAAGATCCTGGAGTAGAGAAAAATGCCCAACCTGTTCCATTTGAGGTATCTGACCAAGCAGACAGAACGAGCTGGGTAGCTAAAGAGCTGAGCAGAAATTTTAGGAATCTGGTAGTGTTTGAGAAACAAAGGTAGAGATTCAGAACCAACAGGGTAGAAGAAACTTGATAATAGCCCCAGGCTTTTGGTGGAAACGCAAAAGTTAAACACTAGGAATAAGGCTTATTTTAGGAGTAAGAGAAACCATCTGCCACACTCCATCCCCACAATATCTGCTTTCCCGGATTTTTTTTTTTTTAACCTGTCTCTGGAGGGGAAAAAATATATATATATTATCATCCTGACCCTCTACAATATCCATACTCAATGGCTGGCATTCAATAAAAATCGCCAGGCATGCCAAGAAAGGATAAAAAGACAACCTCCCCTCTCTCCAAATGAAATAAAATAAAGAACCAATAAGTGATCCTGATATTACAGTTATCAGACAGGAATATTTCTTTAAACTACAAAATATTTAAGAAAACAGAGAAAACATGAAAAAGACTTAAAAGGAAAAACATGAAATATTTGCAGTAACTTATTTTAAAAACCAGATTAGCCTCGACAAGAAGCAGATTACTGAATTAAAAGATAGGACAATGGCGAAAGCACAGATTGGAGCACAGGAAAGAAAACAGAGGAAAGAGACATAAAAACAGGTTAGAAAGATATCCATGGAGCTGCGGCCTCACAAAGAGAGGAGAAAGAAAATGGAACAGGTAAAATAATTTGAAAAAATACCAGCAGATAATTTTCCAAATATGATCATAGACATCAACCCAGAGACCTAAAAGGTCAGCAAACACTAACCACGCTAAATGCAAAAAACAAGCAAACAAAACAAAAACAAAAACAAAACACACTTAGACACATCATATATTTGCTCATGAGCAAACAGAAAGTCCAAGAATAGGAGAAATAAACAGTGTAGTGATGAAGTCAAAATAGCAGTTTTCTTCTCAGGATGATATTGGCCACCAAGGGCATAAGGGAGGTTCTGGCATACTGGTTACCATTCTATTTTTTTTTTATTGGGATAGTAATTAAATGGGTATATTTATCAGGTAAAAAATTAATCTAATTGACACTCTGTTTATATTTTTTACACATGTCCTACTTCTATAAAAAGTTTATTTAAAATAAAAGCCCACGAACTTTTTGTTTTGAAATCTGACAAGATGATTTTAACCCCCAAAAGGTGAAGGGTGGCCCAAATACATTTGAATAAAGAGAACAAGGGGGGAGAAATTTGCTCTACCAGATACCAAGGCTTATTATAATATTGCAGGAACTAGGATAGTGAGCTATTTTTTAGGAATAAACAAACCAATCAAAAGAGCAGAATAAAGCCCCATGCACACATGGCCACTTGATATATGATAAATATGGCATGGCCAAACAGTTGGGAAAGTCAGTTCCCCCCTCCAAAAAACAATTGTACCAGGACAATACTATATGGAATAACAAAACAAAACAAAACCAAAAAAAAAAAAAAAAAGGAAATTAACCTCTATGTCATGCTCTATACAAAATTTAACTTTGGATTATAGCAAATTAAGTGGTAAAAAGAGAAAAATTAAGTATCTAGAAGTTAATACAGAGGAATATTTTAATGTCTTAAGGTGGGGAAAAACTTAGTAAACACAACAACAACAACAAAAACACCCAAAGAAAAATAAAATATTGGTCAATTTGACCATAAATTTTTAAGTTTTGTTTATTAAAAAAAAAGTCACCGGGGCACCTGGGTGGCTCAGTCAGTTAAGTGGCTACCTTTGGCTCAGGTCATGATCCCAGTGGGATCTAGCCCCATGTCAGGCTCCCTGATCAGCAGGGAGCCTCCTTCTCCCTCTCCTTCTGCCTGCCTCTCTGCCTACTTGTGCTCTCTATCTCTCTGTCAAAAAAAATAAATAAAATCTTTAAAAAAAAAAAACTTAAAAAAAAGTCACCCTTAAGAGACATAGCTAGTGATCCACAGAGAGATGGACAACACGTGTGCTGTATATCCACAAAAGAATTGCTTCCAAAATATAAAAAGCTCTCCTGCATAACAAGAAAAAGACAAACCATCTCACAGTAAGACTGAATATTTGAACACCTTTCATTAAAGAAGGTGTACAAATAGTCAATGTAGTTCACAAATACAAGTGCTCTATCTCCCTAGAAAAAGTGAGATTTGGAAGTTAAAAGCATATTGAGATACCCACTACACACCCATCAGAATGATTACAAATGAGAAAATAATAGCAGGTGCCACAGACGCTGAGAACCAGTAACAACCCTACAATTCTGGGAGGGCTATAAATGTATACAGTCCCTTTGAAAATCATTTTACATTATCTACCAATATTTAATTAAAGTCATACCCACAGACCCTTTGTTCCATTACTCATTACCTAACATGAAAGCATACATATTGCACAAAATAAATGGACAAAATATTCATAGTAGCAATACTCACAATATCACCTGAAAATAACCTGTATCTTTCCATAGACTGTATATAAACTGTGCTATATTCATATAACTCAATGCCATACAGCAATGCAAATGCACAAAGGGTACAAATTTCACAAAAAAATGTTGCATGATTTCATTTATATAAAATTTAGAAAACAAGCAAAATCACAGTATTTAGCATGTGGTAAAACCAAACTAGTGCCTGAAACTGATTACTGTACCATAAGTGTGGGGCTGCCTTTGGAGGAAAGGAAGGGTATGAGGAAGACTCCTGAATCCTTGAAACATTCTATTTCTTGAATCCTATGACGGCAGACTTTGTGATAAATCACTGAACTGCACATATTAGTATGTGTGCACGCACATGTGTATGATTTCCCTGTACTTGTGTTATTTGTACCAAATAGTTAAATGAATAAAAATTGTAAAATAAAATTAGTTAATATATGTTGGAATTACTTTATGAGTAATAAATAGAGGTATAGCTCTCTCTTTTCATTAATGTTATTAGTTTCAAGAAGTTTATTATTATCTACTAAACATTTTCATAATAATTTTAACCAGATAACCAAATGTAAAGAACAATTTAAGAATGTGTGAACACAAACGTTTTTCTTGGGCCTTATAATAGGTATAACTGAGGAGTGTAGATTCTGACCAAGGAGTCATAAATTCTTACTTCAGTTGGGCCACACGTTTGCTGTTCTGACCACTGCAAAGTAAAATGAAGTAACCTATCCCACTTTTTCTTCACCTGTTTAATCAGTTTACAACATATATCTAACTTACTCTGGAGATTAATGTAAGAATATACAATTTTCAAAACAAATCCTGAAACATGTTGGAGCCATGGAGGTAACAGCTACAAAAGTCACTGATGATTATTAGAATACTTTACAAAGGAATTCCTGAAATTTACTTTGGAGTCAACATTTGAAAAGGCAAAACTGTAGCTATTAAATCACCAGGTACTTAGCTGTAGTTCTTTACCAACAGTAATTTGAAGAGAATTCTTCATTTAAATATGTCTGGGGTTGGCAGCAAAACTTTGGTGTTCACAGTTTCTGAATCCCTTAGAAACCACTCTTTATTATTTGATCCATGCTGACGCTTATTGTACCTTATAATATATGCCTCATAACATTCCTCTTAAAGAGATACATTAGAAAATGTATAATAAATATATACACAATATAGAACAAAGGTAAAAGGGAGCAACTATTTAGAGAAAGGAGTGAAAAAGTTTAAGAAGGGCTGAGATCATTACTGTAATTAAATATTAAATGTTCTATTGCCATGCTGAGTGTAATACATTGTAAGAACACTTGCTTCCAAAAGTGTTCATGTGACTGCTAAGCTACTGTCACAACCCTCTCTAATCAGCTATGTGAGCAGTCTGGCTTATTCTCTACTGCGTAAATTAGATTGCACGGACCACTAGATCAAGTATTAGGAATTAGCTCACAGGCCAAGCCATTGTACCTGATTAGTTTTGTATCACAAAGCAAATTATCATCTTCTTTGGTCTCAGTGTTCTCTTTGGTCAAATGGGTTATTTATTCTTCTTATCCCAGTAATCTATGATTTGGTTCTTTTGCATCAAAGGTCAGCAACTGTTTTTGCCAAGTTCCAGGGAGGCAGTATTTATACAGTTTCTGTAGCAACTACTCAACTCCAATGTTGTAGAGTGATATGTGGGTAATACGACTAATGGGGATGGCTGTGCCCTGATAATATTTGATTTACAAAGACAGGCTATAGGCTGGTTTTGGCCCTTGGGCAGTAGTTGGCTAATTCCTGATATATACGGACATATTATTATTCTTCTATCAAGTGTTAGGTCAAAATTAGGTATAGGCATAAACTTGAATAAAGCAGCTAATGAAAATGAACTCACAAAAAATGCTAACTTGGGGACTTGCAAAGAACCTGAGTTTATTTGCTCATTTATGCCAAAACCTTCTGCCAATCTCCTTGCTAACAGGGTTTCTGAGACCTTATTTCAACTTGCTGGATTTACAGCCTGTCATCATACAGGAAAGAGACGGCACAGAGAAATTAGCAGTACGTTCTCTGTCTTATGATGCCTTCAGTTACACATGTTGCCAACCTTTAAGCATCTATATCTAAGTGGAAGTTGAATAATTATCTGTAAATAAGACCACTGCAAGCACCCACATGACTAAACCAGGTTTCCCAAGTAAGTTTTCTTCAAAAGCAAGTTATGTTATGATCATTTAAAATGGATTATGGAAGGGATAGGGGTACTTCAATTTAAAGACAGTATGTCATTTTGGTTTTTAGTTTCTTGTCTTTTCCATCCATGGCTATTTATTTCAGGGGCTTTTGTACTATGCGCTAAGAAACTGCTATGGCTAAGTGGTTTTGGAGTACTCCATGGGAATTTTCCAAATTAGGAAAGCAAGTAGATATGCCTAATGTTTCTACTTAGAATTTATAATTTGTCAGATCTCTTTAAGTAAATACAGAGAAAACATAAACCCATACTACATAGGCATAACTGGACATTAGAGAATTACTTCCTTTGAAATCCTTCATTATTGGATCATAATTTTACCTATGTGTTGTTTTGGTTATTCAAATAAACCACTAAAAATAATGGTTCTAAGAAACAATTAGTAACCTTTGTTCAGTAAATTAGGTCTAAGCACTAAAAGACAAAGGAATCAATTATAGCATAATTTCAATAGTAAATTCAGTAAAGATAATTCAAATAGTAAGATACAAACTCTCATTAAAACTCTTATACAATTTATCCAAACTGTTTTACACTTTACAAGCCAAATTCTGACTAAAGAGTATATTATAGGTTATATACTTAAGGACATTTTGATTACAGTTACCAAAGGATTTTCAAGCATTATCACCCATTGGCTTTTTAAAAATCATTCCCAAACTGTGAAATGTTGATTTTGTAAAGATTATTTCTCTCAGGTAATGTAGCCCTATTTGTTCAGATTCAGGATGTTTAGCCTTTATGGCATTTTGTAAGCAGGACCCATTAGCCTATGGGTTTCCCTGAAATACTCACTTACTCTATTGTACATAATTTATACTGTTGTTAAGTATTTATTGATTGATATCCTTTCTTGCTATTGAAGATTTATAGCACCAATACTCAGGAGTTCAGCATTCTCAGAGTAACAGTGAAGAACAAAGTTAATGCACTAGAACATTTTATAAGAAATATACATCACTTCTGCACAATCAGTGTTTGGGGTATTCTTCTTATATAAAGTCCTATCTCTTAAAATTCTTTTTAAAGACTGACTCACACAAAGGCATGTTCCCAGAAGTCACCTTTTTGATATAAACTGAGGCATCTGATTCACTAGATTTCTATTTCCTTGGGACTACTTTAATCCAGACTATGTAATCATTCACTCCTCAGTTGTGGCCCATAGGGCCTACAGTTAGCTTCGCCCAACGGATTGGTGGAGTTCTTTCACAAAGGAACTTGGAAACAAGTGCAAAAGGAAGTGTCTTCTTTTGAAAAAACGTCTTCTTTCATAATAACATAATAACAATGGTCACCATAGGCCAACACTACAATGTCTGATTTGGACAGACAATGAGAAGTTTAACAAATTATCTTAAGATGGAGTAACTAGCACATTTTGCCCAATAACTGACACCATTTCAAATCAACATATGAAATTGTAATATGCAGATCAAATTATGTAGTATGTTCCACCAATGATGAAATGTAAAGATACTGGTTGTCCAAAGAAAAATAATAATTTTAATTATTGTAGTAACTTGAATAATAATAGTAGTAAAGTAACAACTCTTGCTATTCATTTTGGCTATTATGTGCCAATCATCATGTTAATCTTTTTATAGATCTGATTTTATTCTATTCTTGTTATAACCATGTGAAAAAACACAATATAATTATTTTTTCTCATACATGAAAGAAATAGAGACTCAAGGAAGATAAAAAAATTTGCCCAAGATCACAGTGCATGCAAGCTGTTCAGGACTTTTGGACTGCAAATTCTATATTCTTGTTTTTCCAGCTTTATTGAGTATAACTGAAAAATAAAACTGCATGTATTTAAAGTATATGGCATGATGATTTCATATAAACATACATTGTGAAAGTTTTTGCCACAATCAAGTTATACATCCATTACTTCACATGGCTAGCATTTTGTGTGTGTGTGTGTGTGTGTGTGTGTGTGTGTGTGTATAGTGAGAATACTTAAGATTTCTTTCTTAGCAAATTTCAGCAACACGATACACTATTATTAACTATAGTTTACCAGGCTGTACATCAGATTCCTAGGACTTATTAGAAAGTTTGTACCTTTTGACCATTACCTCCTGAGTCCCAGTCCCTGGCAACTACCATTCTATTCTGTTTCTATGAGTTTTGCTTTTTGTTTTTTTTAGATTCCACATAGGAGTAAGATCATATACAGTATTTTAGAACATGATGCTAAATGAAATAAGCCAGGCAGAGAAAGGTAAATTCTATATTCTTAATTGCTAATATTATAAACTAAAAATGAACAAAATGGAAAATTACAAAATTTCAGAATTTATGAGCTAGAAATTGTAAGATGATACCTAGTTTATCTATCACAGTACTGGATTTTGGCCTGTTTACTTTGTGTAATTTCTAATGGCACCCACTTTTACTCTTAAAAACATCCCAGTTTGGGCAATATACTATATGGTCAGTCTAGCTAAATGCATCCTTTGAGAGCATTTTGTATAACACATGAATTTTACAAATAAAATTCAGCTTCAAAGAGATGATGATTTGTCTGTCATCTCATAAGTAGTTATTAGCAGCATGCTCTGAAAACTCTGGGCACTCTACCTTCCAAAAATACTACTGGAATTCATTTCAGCAATTCAGTGGACATTTGGTAACAGCCTACTTCATGCAAAGCTCTGTACCAGTCACTGTGAATACAAAGAAGTAGACAAGTTTTCCATTGCCTTTAGGCAAGTGAGTATAGTATCGGGGAAACAAGATATATGTCAAATGCACCATGTGGAGACTCACCTGCTAGACTGATAACTAGAGCACTGAAGATGGAACAAGATGGTAAGCTAGAAAAAATGTCACCAATCATACAGTGAACATAGCACTGCCTTGGAACTAAACCCAGAAAATGAAAGCTAAAATGCTTTTTAACTTTAATGTTTTAAAAACAAAAGTTAAAAGCATTCTCACTGCACATGCGTATACACAAATGGTAACTATGTGAAGTGATGGATATGCTAACTTAATTGTGGTAAAAATTCCACAGTGTATGTGTGCATCAAGTCATCATGCCATATACTTCAAATATATACAATTTTATTTGTCATTATACAAATAATTACACAAAGACTAAATATAATCTTTACAACCTTTGCATTGTCAGTAAATTAATCAATCCATTTTTCACTACCTCTGACAAATATTCAACAATATGCCAAATTAAGAAGGCACTATCGGTGGGGCGCCTGGGTGGCTCAGTCGTTAAGCATCTGCCTTCAGCTCAGATCATGATCTTGGGGTCCTGGGATCGAGCCCCGCATCGGGCTCCCTGCTCCGCGGGAAGCCTGCTTCTCCCTCTCCCACTCCCCCTGCTTGTGTTCCTTCTCTTGCTGTCTCTCTCTGTCAAATAAATAAATAAAATCTTAAAAAAAAAAGAAGAAGAAGAAGAAGGCACTATCGGGTTCCTGGCTGGCTCAGTCAGTAGAGCATGTGACTCTTGATCTCGGGGTCATCAAGTTCAAGCCCCACACTGGGCATGGAGACTACTTAAAAAAAAATAAAATAATAAGGCACTACCAGCTGATGACTTTAAAAATAACTCTATGGATATTCTCTCTCTACTAATTCGTGAACTCTTTGCAGCCAATGAACATAGTCATTTCTACTTTTGGACCCATTAGTTTATCTAGAAAAAATATATATATTATATATATAAAATATATATATGTTATAAAGTAGCAAGCTAAATTAAGGAGGTGACACATTTTCTGGGATACTTCCCAGTGCTAAGATACCAGTTTAGTACCATAACCCAAGACAATACTGATATCCAAATATATATCTAAGTCTATGTTATACTGATTGACTTTTATGTAATATTTCTGGGATAATTTCAATAGGATATATTTGAACTATATTCATTAATACATCAGAGAACAGAATATAAAATAAGAAAAAAATAAAAGAGTTTGTCTAGGGGCTGGATAGCAAAGGATTAAAACAATGAGCAACTAAATCAGCTTAATCTGGGTTTGAGTATCAAACTCACCTCCACCCCTCCCTACTACCTCATTCTGACATTAAGCAAATAAGACAATTCTGTAAGTTTTGGTGTCCATTGTTTTAAACCATAGATCTTAATGTGAATCCCATAGGACTACTGATAAGACTAAATGAGGACACACACAAAAAAATCTATTGTAAATTCCAGCATGTAAAAATTAAGTAAATGGTGGCATCATTTCTTAAAGGCCAGTCAGTCATACCAGGATCAAAGTTTTCTAAAAATGCAACTGAGTATTTCCCAGTAAAATAAAATGACAATGTGGCTGGGTACCTAATAAGTTGCTCTAGAGTACCCCAAAGTGTGGTAGTAATAAGCAAGAAGAAAAAATGTTTAATGTTCATACTGAAATTTAGTGTCAGAAAAAGAAAAGGTGTATGATAAAGAAAAGCTTTGAGAAAAACAGAAACAGATTAACCAGCTCTGAGTTGCGGTGATCAGAGACAATACTCATTTTGGCAAACTTGAAAAACTCTATAATACATAAAAGTATACACAACCTCAACATATCCTCAAGAGCTACAAAGAAAAAGCTTGCACTAATATGTGAAACTGAAATCCTGGGCAAGTCTCTCTTGTAAGTGTCCCTTTCTGCATGATGGGGAAAAGGAGATGTGTCTAATTTACTGACTCATTTTTATAAGGGCCAAAAGCCAGCAGCCTTCTGATACAGTGGGAAACCAGAAGACAGAACTAAAGTCAGCTTGGATAGCAAAGGTAATTAGCATATGTGTTCAATCTGCAGAGCTAATTGTGGAGTGAGAGGTTCTTAGAGAAACAAAGGAAGTACAAATGAATGAGCAAAGGTGAGATGTCCTGCAGAAATCCCAGATTTGGCATGCTGACTTGTATTGTGGAATTTCATAAATTCCCAATACTAGTCTGAATGGGCAAGCTAAATCTATCTGTAGAAACTAGAATAGACTATTTTTAAACTGCCCACATCTCTGGTGTCTCATATGTAAAAGAGAAATAATATTAATAGCCTTACCTACCCTGGTGAACATCAAACATTAACGGATTTGAAAGTGATTTCAATTGAAGGGAAATTTCCAGTGGTCATCAAAGTGGAGTGAGAGGGATGATGTAAATTTTTCTAACATACACACATATATTTCATCCTTTACCATGTATAATTTGTGTATTTTATAATATTCCTAACATAGTAGTTTAATAGCATATATATGTAATTTATAAATATATCCATATATATGCTATAGATACTTACTCAAAAAAATTTAATACTATGTCTATATTTAATCGTTAGTATGTCTTCAAAGGGCTTTGAGCCCACTGCTGTAGGTAATTGAATTTCACCACCAAGTTGCCACCAAAGTCACAAATACATTGACTATCCTGGAGTTTTATGTGTTATTTTACTAAGACTTGGAGATATTTTACTGGCTCAGCACAGTGGAGTTCAGGACAAAATCCTATACGCACTCCAGTGGTATTTTTCAGACTCCCATCCCAATATATCTGCCATACAGTTTAGTGGTATCCATGATAACTTCTCATCACGAGGCATCATGTTGCTCTGGCAGGTCTCAGCAATCTCAACCTATCTCTTATTTCCTTCTGCTTCCTCCCACACTCACTCAATTCAGCTTTTTCTCCATCACTGAGTTAGAAACACAGCTGTAAGACTTGTCACATAATACTTTTATCTCTTTCCTTTATCCACAGTTTGCACTACACACATGCAACCACTCCTTCTCTGCTTCTTCCCTTCCTTACATTCAGCCCCCTCTTATTCTAATTATCAATGCACTTAAAGTATTATTTATGTGTACCCATAGCTCAGAAGCCACAGTTAATGTCCAATGTTTTCCAGTGTTTCCCACAGAGCCATATGACCTTCCAGCAGGGAAGACAATGACCCATGTGTAGGACAGTTACAAAGATTGCTAAGAAAAAGAGTCAGCCATAGAAACACAATAATAAGAATTGTAGTACATGCCCCACTATAAAACTAGTGGTAAAAAGCAGTCAGGAATGGATTTCTCAGCTTGTACTTAATGAGCGCTTCAGACAAAAGAAGAGGAATTTTAGAATCTCTCACTTTCGTTTGGCAGCTGTTCCATTAACAGGAATAGTGCAAAGAGATATGGATGGTGTAGATATATAGCAATATCTGAAATTCCAAGTGTACAGGAATGCAAGCTGTGGTGTGTGGCAATGCCCATCACTGAGAGGTCCTTACTGTGACAGCACTGTTGCCACCACCCTTTCAAACAAAAATGTCCCCTGGGATGTTCTGTCAACCTCTGGCATTCTGACACTGCAGCCTGCCAGACCGCTGACTTGCCTTGTAGCCTGCCTTCTGCTGACTTAGGGGCATTGTCTACAGGTTTCTGAGGGAAGGGTTAAAATGGGGTTCTGCTCGGTATCATGTTGGGCAGGGTAGTTCCCAGCTGCTCTTTCTCTCAAATAGAAAAACACAACCCATTTGATATAGGCAATAGTTCTCTGCCTTGGCTCTAACCAGACTGGAGACAAACAAGGCATGTCTCTCTTTGCTATGAGATTCTTCATTTACCCCCATTATTCATGAAAAAATTCTTTTTTTTTTTAAGATTTTACTTATTTGTCAGAGAGAGAGCACAAGCAAGGGGAGCGGCAGGCAGAGCAGGTAGAGGGAGAAGCAGGCTCCCCGTCGAGCAGGGAGCCAGATGTGGGACTTGATCCCAGGACCCTGAGATCATGACCTGAGCCGAAGGCAGACACTTAACCATCTGAGCCACCCAGGCACCCCTCATGAACAAATTCTGGTTAAAAAATCTAAGAGCCACTAAAAACTATATCAAATTTTGGTTAGAAAATAAGTAATTCCTACAGAATCCCCATTAAACAGGTATTAAAAGTTTTCCAGACAGTAGAATAAAAAGTAACACAAAGCAAATTAACTGATTAAACACATACACACACAGGAAGCAGACACAAAATCATTTAAAGTTGTTAAAAACAGACACAAATGTGGAATTCACATTACTCATAGTCTACCATCAAGTCCATATATAAAAAATATTGAGGGCGCCTGGGTGGCTCAGTTGGTTAAGCGACTGCCTTCAGCTCAGGTCATGATCCTGGAGTCCCAGGATCGAGCCCCACATCGGGCTCCCCGCTCAGCGGGGAGTCTGCTTCTCCCTCTGACCCTCTTCCCTCTTGTGCTCTCTATCTCTCATTCTCTCTCTCTCTCAAATAAATAAATAAAATCTTTAAAAAAAAAGATATTGAAAGTGTTTGACTGGAGGAAAACACAAGTTAGAAATGGGGAAAACCAAGGCTGTTTCCCTGGTTCCAGTGAGAGCTTGAGAAAGCAATCATCCTCCCTGTGGTTCATTTTTCTCATCTAAAGCAAGGGTGAATGGTTCCTGCCTCAAAGTGCCACTATAACGAGTCCATTCAAGAAAATCTTTTGTATTTTTCTTATGTTAATTAATGTGAAAGGTATAACTATCTTGATGCAAAAAAAAAAAAGGACTTTTCTTGTCATTTCAGAATTTCCTCTGAAGCTCCAAAGCTGAAAACAATGAAAAATAAATACAGCTTTCTCATTTCTAAATAAATGTGCTAAACACATCCAGGTGAAATTCACTGAAGAGAATAAAAGCAGCCCTTCAAACACTGGTCATATGCTTTATCCAGACTGTAAAATAAAATGAGATATTTGAAGAGGAATTGATTCAAGCAGGAGAATGTATAGGAGGTGAGAGTCTGTGACATTTTCATATCCCCTACTCATGGAAAGGGAGGTACTCCCCACTACCACCCCTAGCCAAGTGACTAGGCTCCCAAAGAAACATTCATCAAGATGGGAACAGTTGCAAAGAACAGAGACCATCATCTTATTCCACAAATGGACCTTTGTGAGCTCTCCTGACACCGAGGGGGTAAAACACAGCTTAGTGAGTGAGATACTGGTACAAAGTAACCTCTGTCTCCCAGATTTGGAGAAATTCTGGAAGACAGAGGTACATAAGATGGCTGCTTCTCACCTGGAGGCTGGCTGGAGTAGACACATGGTAGAGTAAGATACGGATAGAGGAAGGCCATAAGAACAAACAGCCACGATCCTGTGGCAAGGGGGGGATGTACAATGTTTTCCATAGGCCCAGGAGATACTGAAGAAATAACTGTGTGAGATCTCTTAAAAATGATCCCTACAAGAGGATTGCCTGACAGGGGGAGAAAGCTCCAGT
Source organism: Callorhinus ursinus (assembly GCF_003265705.2). Lineage (NCBI taxonomy): Eukaryota > Metazoa > Chordata > Mammalia > Carnivora > Otariidae > Callorhinus > Callorhinus ursinus. Next base: position 2,832,427 of record NW_027397114.1, read on the forward strand.
AGAGAGAAGGTGGAAATGGTCCCCAGTGTGCAGGAGCAGAGGGTCTTGGGTCATATAAGAGATCCTAAAATTTGTATGGAACCAGAAAAGACCCCGAATAGCCAGAGGAATGTTGAAAAAGAAAAGCAAAGCTGGCAGCATCACAATTCCGGACTTCCAGGTCTATTACAAAGCTGTCATCATCAAGACAGTATGGTACTGGCACAAACACAGACACATAGATCAATGGAACAGAATCGAGAGCCCAGAAATGGACCCTTAACTCTGTGGTCAACTAATCTTCAACAAAGCAGGAAAAAAATGTCCAATGGAATAAAGACAGTCTCTTCAACAAATGGTGTTGGGAAAATTGGACAGCCACATGCAGAAGAATGAAACTGGACCCTTTCCTTACACCACACACAAAAATAGACTCCAAATGGTTGAAAGACCTAAACGTGAGAAAGGAGTCCATCACAATCCTAAAGGAGAACACAGGCAGCAACCTCTTCAACCTCAGCCATAGCAATTTCTTCCTAGAAACATCGCCAAAGGCAAGGGACGCAAGGGCAAAAATGAACTATTAGGACTTCATCAAGATAAAAAGCTTTTGCACAGCAAAAGAAACAGTCCACAAAACCAAAAGACAACCCACAGAATGGGAGAAGATATTTGCAAATGACATATCAGATAAAGGGCTAGTATCCAAAATCTATAAAGAACTTATCAAACTCAACACCCAAAGAACAAATAATCCAATCCAGAAATGGGCAGAAGACATGAACAGACATTTTTCCAAAGACATCCAAATGGCCAACAGACACATGAAAAAGTGCTCAACATCGCTCGGCATCAGGGAAATCCAAATCAAAACCTCAATGAGATACCACCTCACACCAGTCAGAATGGCTAAAATTAACAAGTCAGGAAATGACAGATGTTGGTGGGGATGCAGAGAAAGGAGAACCCTCTTACACTTTTGGTGGAAATGCAAGCTGGTGCAACCACTCTGGTAAACAATATGGAGGTTCCTCAAAAAAGTTGAAAACAGAGCTACCATATGATCCAGCAATTGCACTACTGGGTATTTACCACAAAGATACAAATGTAGGGATCCGAAGGGGTACATGCACCCCGATGTTTATAGCAGCAATGTCCACAATAGCCAAACTGTGGAAAGAGCCAAGATGTCCACTGAGAGATGACAGGATAAAGAAGAAGTGGTATATATATATACAATGGAATATTATGCAGCCATCAAAAGGAATGAGATCTTGCCATTTGCAAAGATGTGGATAGAACTGGAGAGTGTTATGCTGAGTGAATAAGTCAATCAGAGAAAGACATGTATCATATGACCTCACTAATGTGAGGAATTCTTAATCTCAGCAAACAAACGGAGGGTTGCTGGAGTGGTGGGGGGTGGGAGGGAGGGGGTGGCTGGGTGATAGACATTGGGGAGGGTATGTGCTATGGTGAGCGCTGTGAATTGTGCAGGACTGTTGAATCACAGATCTGTACCTCTGAAAAAAATAATACATTATATGTTAAAAAAAAAAAGAAGAAGATAGCAGGAGGGGAAGAATGAAGGGGGGAAATCGCAGGGGGAGATGAACCATGAGAGACAATGGACTCCGAAAAACAAACTGAGGGTTCTAGAGGGGCAGGGGGTGGGAGGATGGGTTAGCCTGGTGATGGGTAATAAAGAGGGCACCTTCTGCATGGAGCACTGGGTGTTATACACAAACAATGAATCATGGAACACTACATTAAAAACTCATGCTGTAATGTATGGTTATTAACATAACATAATAAAAAAAAAACTAATGATGTAATGTATGGTGATTAATATAACATAAGCTAAAAACTATAAAAGAAAAGAAATACTCTATAGTATTCCATTAATCTATTTATTTATACTTCAACAAATAATATGTTGTTTTAACTGATATAGTATTATTTTAAGTCTTGATATTGGGTAGAGCAAATCTACTCTCTTCTTTCTTCTTCAGGAGGATCTCAACTATTGTTGGTCCTTTTCATTTCCACATAAATTTTAGAATCTACTTGTTGGGCTAATTGGGATTGCAGTGAATATACATCGATTTAGGGTGGAATTAGTATTTTTATGATATTGAGTCTATCAATCCATGAATATGATGGTTGCTCTTCATTTATTTAGGTCTTCCTTAATTCTCTCAATAAAATTTACAGTTTTCTGTATAAAAAAAAAAAGGAGAGATCCAGTGGAGAGTGCATCTCCTATCAGAGAAGGATGAAGTATGAATGGGAATGAGGTCACTAAAGAATCCTCCATGACTCCCCGGAAGAGTCAACGATGAAATTAACAGAGGGCATGAGAGCAAAGTGAGGTATGCCAACTAGAAAGTACTTTTAATCCTCTTGTTTCCATTGCCCTCTTCATCCTTCCAACTCTGGGACATGGAAAGGAGAGGAGTAAGAGGGAAGACCAAATTTCCACTCGCTTTCTCTCTGCAGACATTCATGCCAACAATCAGGCCTGTGCTAAGAGGATGTAAAGATCACTGAATTGGATGAAAAATGGAAGTGGTGATCCATTGTAATTTAGACTAGATTTTAAAATCTAAAAAGTGAGACTATTCTTATATTTGAAAGGGACTAGCAAGTTATGAGAGCCTTCCAAAATGTTGAGAGATGGGGAAAAAAGATTCAACAGTGCATGTTTTGGGTTTTTTGTTTTGTTTTGTTTTAAAGATTATATTTATTTACTTATTTGGGGGGAGACAGAGAACACAAGTGTGGTGAAGAGCAGAGGGAGAGGGACAAACAGACTCCATGCTGAGTGCGGAGCCTGATGTGGGGCTCAATCTCAGGACCCTGAGATCACAACCTGAGCCGCAATCAAGAGTCAGACACTTAACCAAATGAGCCACCCAGGTACCCAACAATGCATGTTTGAAGGCACTGGCAGGAAAAAACAATTAAGATGTATCATAATTATACTTTAACAAGTTCAATCCTATCAATGTATGTACAAATATCTATATCATCTATCTACCTACCCATCTATCTAAAAAAATACATATGTATGGGACCCCTGGGTGGCTCAGTCAGTTAAGCGTCTGCCTTTGGCTCAGGTCATGATCCCAGGGTCTGGGATGGAGTCCAGCACTGGACTCCTTGCTCAGCAGGAAGCCTGCTTCTTCCTCTGCCTGCCACTCCCCTTGCTTGTGCTCCTGTGCACTCACTCTCTCTCTCTCTGACAAATAAATAAATAAAATCTTAAAAATAAATAAACATAAATAAAAAGAAACATATGTATATATCTTTTTTATCTAAGCATATACCCACACATACACAAATATCCAGTATGCACATATAATTTAGTATCTTACTACAGTGCACTTTTATTATTTGAATGTTCCCCTTCACACATTACTGCTTCTTCATAACAGCACCCTAATTTAAATGGGGAAGCACTCCCTTATCTACTCTGTCCTTATAGTTTGCATGGGTTGGACATCTTCCAACTCCAGCGTTGGAGAGTGTCCCAGATTTGTCCATTCAGTATATTCCCTGTATTCCTGTCCATAGCGATTATTTAGGAATAGGCATGTGTGGGGCACCTGGGTGGCTCAGTCAGTTAAGCATCTGCCTTTGGCTCAGGTCATGATCTCAGGGTCCTGGGATCTAGCCCTGCTTTGGGCTTCCTGCTCTGCGGGCAGCCTGCTTCTCCCTCTCCCTCTGCCTACTTCTCCCTCTGCTTGCGCTCTCTGTCAAATAAATAAAATCTTTAAAAAAAAAAAATGAATAGGCAATGACCCAAGCAAGACCAATCATAGCCAGTAAGACTGAGTTCTAAAAATTTAGTAAAATAAGCTTTTGTTCTCTGGACTTGAAGCAAATAGAATATCAACGTGGAACTGTTAAGAGGTAGTTTGTGACAGAGTAAAGGTAGCCCACCTAGGGATGTAGCAAAAACTTAGAAATGTACAGCAAAAACTGGCAAAAGAAAAATTACTTGGTAAATGATGGACTGTTTGAGATCCTGGGTTCCGATGTGCCTGAAATCAAAACTAAATTCTGTAGTTTTAAACTATCTAAGCTAATAGATTCCTTTTTCAAATCCACTTGCATTGCTTTTTTCCTACTTGCAATTAAAATGGTTCTTAGAAATATCCTCCTTAAAAGTTGTGGACTTTTATGTGAACATTGTTGATGGTAGTTAGGAAAGAATACTAAGTAATGGCAACAGCAGAAATGTTCAGTGGAAGGGACTGATAAATCAGTAAAAGTTCATTCCAGTTAAATGAGCACCATATTCTAAGGTTTTTGAAAGAATTTCTTTTATCTACCACATATAAGCTGTCCATGTATGACTATGTTTAAATTTCATAATCTCCTGGCCTACCCATTAAAAACATGCACTTTGTTTTGGGATTTGTGGGCAAGAGGCATTTTTGGATGATAGTGCATTTCACTCTGTAAGAAAAGTTGCTCTTAGAGTTATTAAATATTTCACAAATTGTGGTGTCAAAAAATACTGAACCCAAGCAATGTAAATTTGATTTTCTGGCTTTTTTCAATACTGTTTTGATGTTTATAAACCAGGAAAATCAATAATCGACATAAGCCAATCTATGAAAGTTTGATTATATTTTGCCTGGCTGTGCTGGTGGAGAAAGTAATACCACGCAGGTAGAGAAGGAAGCATGCAGCAGTTCTCTCAATTCGAGCATAAAATTTGTAAATCCTCTTGCTGTTGGAGCTAAATTTGGAAGCTAGAATTCTCTAGCCTTCCCCTCACACCCACTGATTTGAAAATAGAAAATAGAATGCAGGAATTTTTGATAAGTGAGCTCCTGCTAGTTATTTGCTGTGATTTCATTATAAAAATATTATTAATTAAAAATATAGAAAATACAATACAGAAATATACATCATCCATCATACAAGTTATAGCTAGTGTTTATTCTGGTATAGGCACTATTCTAAATACTTCATATGTATTAATTCATTTAATAAAACAATTTAGTAAAACAATTACTCTTATGATATAACACTGATATTATCCCTCATTTTACAAACTTGAGGAAACTGAGAAAAAGACATATCAAATACCTTACTTAAGTTATATATAACACAATGAGTCACAGATAAGACACGCTGACTAATTTAGATTCCAGTCTCTATTCCATAGCTACTGTTTTGTTTTCTACCATTTCATCCTCCTTCAAAATGGGTATCATTAATGTATTGACTTGCTGGGTCCTTCTTATCTGCATTTACTTATTAAGAATTATAATTGACTGAGTACAATCCTTCTTAACTTACTTAACATTATTTTACAAGCATTTTCAAAGTTATTACATGGTCCTTGTAAACATTTCAATGATTATATTGTGCTCAAATGACTGGATGAGCCAATTAATTTAACTATTGCCATATCTTGAGGCAAAGAATTGTCTTTGAATTTTCACAATCAAAAAACAATGTTGCTACAATAAACATATTCTTTGACATGAAGATTTTTCTTCATTTCAGTTTATTTCCTCAGGAAAGATTCCCAGACCGAGAATTGCCAGATCAAAGTATTAATACTGGTTTGAATCACATACTGCCAAAATGTTTATTTCAAAGGAATTGTCCTAATTTACACTTCCACAATCTGTTGATGTTTCCTTTTGTTATTATTATTTTTTCAAGGGAAACATAATCTAAACTCTTCTATAGAATTTCTCCAATATTATTTGAGGTAACACTAATTTAATGATTTTTTTTTTCCAAAGAGTGGAGATAGCTTTCTGTGAATGTCTTTTGGAAATATTACTACACCTGACTGATCCACACAAAGCTAAATAAAAAGTACTTTTATAGCTCAAATGTCCTTATCCTGAACACTTTAAATATTCTTATGCCAAACTCTTCTCCCATGCCTCCCCTTAATGCAAAGTTGCTTAAAACACACACACACACACACACACACACAGCACTATATACACTAATATTTAACAATCTTGACAGTGTTAATCCATTATTTCTTCTAAAAACAAGCCTGAGTAATTTCTATAGAACTGTGTTACTATTTTGTACATGGTACAGTTGGTTCTTTTTTGAGCATTCTATAGCATATACTATTAATACATTAATACGTTTTTCTAGCGCTTCCTTTTAAAACCAAAGTTAATTCTTTGGCAAGAACAATAAAGCTGATTAAACCGCAAAGTCAGATTGATCAGGCAAAAACAAAGGAGGGAGAAAGCACAAGTTATCAATCAATTACAGGAATAAGAGAAGTGACATCACTACAGATTTTACCGATAATAAAAGGATAGCTAGGGAATGATGTGGACAACTTTAGACTTAATAATATGGATACTAGCATACTGTAATACTTTTCCACTTCCCTGGATATGTGTATTCATGTGTGTAGGTATATCAAGTAAAGGAGACTTTTTAAGATTTCAAACAAGAGAGAAAACCACATATTAGTGCATAAAAAGCCAAAGAAAATGGAAAAAACAAAAGCTGGAGAAAATATCTGCAATATAATGACAACCTGAGGATATTCAGTCCTAATACATAAATAGCTCTTAGAATCAATATAAAAAGGAGGGGGCAGAGCAAGATGGTGGAGGAGTAGGAGACCTGGATTGTGTCTGGTCTCAGGAATTCAGCTGAATAGGGATCAAACCATTCTGAACACCAACGAACTCAACAGGAGATCAAAGATAAGAATAGTAACAACACTCTGAACAGAAAAGCGACCACTTACTGCAAGGTAGGACGTGCGGAGAAGTGAATCCAAGGCGATATTCGGGAGGATAGACGGCGGGGTGGGGGGGGCCTCCGTCAGCCACTTCTGGCAAGTGATAGAGCTGCAGAGCACAAAATCGGAACTTTTAGAAGTCGGCTCCGCTGAGGGACGTCACTCCAGTGGCTAAGCTGAGGGTGGAACCCTCGCAGGACAGTGTGGTCTCAGAACCCTCAGGGTCACAGAAAGACCGGGTGTGCCTGAGTAAGGCAGAGCTCCCAGGTATCGGAGCGGGGAAGCCGGCTGCAGAGACGGAGCCAAGGCATGGGCTCTCAGCACGGGGTTGCCATGAACTGTGATCTGCAGCCCAGCTGGGGACCTGCTCCTCCAGCAGGGACCCAACAAGCGGCAGAGCTGTGGAGACTCCCCTCCATCCCGGGGAGGAGCAGCGTGGGAGCGCACCGCAGGGATCTGCTGGATTTGGAGACTCCACACGGGGTCGGGTGCCAGAGATAGAAACACTTGGTCACAGGCCGGGTGAGCACGGAGTGCGGCTGGAGACCGGGGAGACAGGAGTGACTGCTTTTCTCTGGGGGCACACTGAGGAGCGGGGCCGCGACTTCTCAGCTCCTCTGGGCGGAAATTGGGAGGCCACCATTTTCACCCTGATCTTCCAAAAATGTACCGAGAGTTGCAGGGAAAAAAAGCTCCTGAGAGCAAACCCGAGCAGCTTGCTTAACCCGGACTCAGAGAGCGGGGCAATTCTGCCTCCAGCAAAGACATTTGGAAACCACGGCAACAGGCCCCTCCCCCAGAAGATCAGCACGAACAGCCAGCAAGCCAAGACCAAGTTTAATGATCAAGGAGAACGGGAGAACTCCAACGTAGGGGAATACTGCATATAGAATTCATGGCTTTTTTACCATAATTCATTAGTTTTTCAAAGTTAATTTTTTAACTGTTTTTTTTTAATTTTTCTTTTTCAACCAACATCTTATCAATCCCTTTTTTAAAAAACATTTTTTGTTTTTTTTTAAAAATTATTTTTTATTTTTCATTTTCAGAGTCATACTTTTATCCCTTCATAGTAATTACCCTTATTTTTGGCATATATATATTAGTTGTTCTCTCCTTAAAATTTTGAGATACATTTTCTTCTAACAGATCAAAATACACCCTAAATCACTAGTGTATGGTTTTGTTCTAGTCTCCTGCCTGATCACATTCTCTCCCCATTTTTTTTCTTTTTCTTTTTAAATCTTCTTTCTTTCTAAAAACAATTTATCAATTCAATTTATAAAATCTTTTATAATTTTCATCTTTACAATCATCTTCAATCCCTTCATTGTATCAACCCTTATATTGTACATACATAAGTCTTTCTTCCTTTAAAATTTTAGCAGGCACTTTCTTCTAACAAACCAAAATACACCCAAATCTAGTGTGTGGCACTGATCTATGCACTAGTCTGATCATATTTGATCATATTCTGTTTTTTTTTTGTTCTGTTATTGTTTGTTTTTATCTTTTTCTTTTTCCTTTTTTTTTTCCTCTTTCTTCTTTCTTTCCCTTTCTTGTCCCCTGGTTTAAGGTCTTTTCTGATTTGTATAGAGTATATTTGCTGGAGACGTTGTTAACATGTTAGCATTCTGTTCTCTCATTCATCTATTCTCCTCTGGACAAAATGACAAGATGAAAAAAATCACCTCAGCAAAAAGAACAAGAGAGAGTACCCTCTCCCAGGGACCTACAAAATACTGACATTAATACGATGTCGGACTAGAGTTCAGAATCATGACTTTAAAGATACTACCTGGGCTTGAAAAAAGTGTGGAAGTTATTAGAGAAACCCTCTTTGGAGAAATAAAAGAACTAAAATCTAACCAGGTCGAAATCAAAAAGGCAATTAATGAGGTGCCATCAAAAATGGGGGCACTAATGCTAGGATAAATGAGGCAGAAGAGAGAATCAGTGATATAGAAGACCAAATGATGGAAAATAAAAAGGCAGAAAAAGAGAGATAAAAAACTACAGGGTCTCGAGGGCAGAATTCAAGAGATAAGCGATACGATAAGACAAAACAATATTAGAATAATTGGGATCCCAGAAGAAGAAGAGAGAGGGGGGGGGCAGAAGGTATATTGGGGCAAATTATAGCAGAGAACTTCCCTAATGTGGGGAAGGAAACAGGCATCAAAATCCAGGAGGCACAGAGAACCCCTCTCAAAATCAATAAATATAAGTCAACACCCCAACATCTGATAGTAAAACATATGAGTCTCAGAGACAAAGAGAAAATCCTGAAAGCAGCTTGGGAGAAGAGATATGTAACCTACAATGGTAGAAACATTAGAGTGGCAACAGACCTATCCACAGAGACCTGGCAGGCCAGAAAGGACTGGCATGAGTTCTTCAGAGCACTAAAGGAGAAAAATATGCAGCCAAAAATACTATATCCAGCTAGGCTGTCATTGAAAATAGAAGAAGAGATCAAAAGCTTCCAGGATAAACAAAAACTAAAGGAACTTGCAAAGACGAAACCAGCCCTACAAGAAATATTGAAAGGGGTCCTCTAAGCAAAAAGAGAGCCTAAAAGCAGCATAGCTCAGAAAGGAACACAGACAATCTACAGTCACAGTCACCTTACAGGCAATACAATGGCACTAAATTCATACCTTTCAATAGTTACCCTGAATGTATATGGGCTAAATGCCCCAGCAAAAGACACAGGCTATCACATTGGATTAAAAAACAAGTCCCATCAATATGCTTTCTGCAAGGGACTCATTTTAGACCCAAAGACACCCCCAGATTGAAAGTGAGGGGGTGGAAAACCACTGACCATGCTAATGGACACCAAAAAAAGGTGGGTGGCAATCCTTCTATCAGACAAATTATATTTTAAAACAAAGACTGTCATAAGGGATGAAGAAGGACACTATATCCTATTTAAAGGGTCTATCAACAAGAAGATCTAACAATTATAAATATCTATGCCCCTAACGTGGGAGCAGCCAATTATATAAGCCAATTAATAACAAAAGCAAAGAAACACATTGACAACAATACAATAATCGTGGGGGACTTTAACACCCCCCTGACTGAAATGGACAGATCATCTAAGCAAAAGATCAACAAGGAAATAAAGTCTTTAAATGAAACACTGGACCAAATGGACTTTACAGACATATTCAGAACATTCCATCCCAAAGCAACGGAATACACATTCTTCTCTAGTGCCCATGGAACATTCTCCAGAATGGATCACATCCTAGGTCACAAATCAGGTCTCAACTGATACCAAAAGATTGGGATTATTCCCTGCATATTTTCAGACCACAATGCTTTGAAACTAGAACTCAATCACAAGAGGAAAGTCAGAAAGAACTCAAATACATGGAGGCTAAAGAGCATCCTACTAAAGAATGAATGGATCAACCAGGAAATTAAAGAAGAATTAAAAAAATTCATGGAAACCAATGAAAATGAAAACACAACTGTCCAAAATCTTTGGGATACAGCAAAGGCAGTCCTGAGAGGAAAGTATATAGCAATACAAGCCTTTCTCAAGAAACAAGAAAGGTCTCAAATACACAACCTAAACGTACACCTAAAGGAGCTGGAGAAAAAACAGCAAATAAAGCCTAAACCCAGCAGGAGAAGAGAAATCATAAAGATCAGAGCAGAAATCATTGAAATAGAAAACAAAAGAACAGTAGAACAGATCAACGAAAGTAGGAGCTGGTTCTTTGAAAGAATTAA
>NW_027397114.1:2847903-2871471 GCF_003265705.2 Callorhinus ursinus
TTCAATCCCTTCATTGTATCAACCCTTATATTGTACATACATAAGTCTTTCTTCCTTTAAAATTTTAGCAGGCACTTTCTTCTAACAAACCAAAATACACCCAAATCTAGTGTGTGGCACTGATCTATGCACTAGTCTGATCATATTTGATCATATTCTGTTTTTTTTTTGTTCTGTTATTGTTTGTTTTTATCTTTTTCTTTTTCCTTTTTTTTTTCCTCTTTCTTCTTTCTTTCCCTTTCTTGTCCCCTGGTTTAAGGTCTTTTCTGATTTGTATAGAGTATATTTGCTGGAGACGTTGTTAACATGTTAGCATTCTGTTCTCTCATTCATCTATTCTCCTCTGGACAAAATGACAAGATGAAAAAAATCACCTCAGCAAAAAGAACAAGAGAGAGTACCCTCTCCCAGGGACCTACAAAATACTGACATTAATACGATGTCGGACTAGAGTTCAGAATCATGACTTTAAAGATACTACCTGGGCTTGAAAAAAGTGCGGAAGTTATTAGAGAAACCCTCTTTGGAGAAATAAAAGAACTAAAATCTAACCAGGTCGAAATCAAAAAGGCAATTAATGAGGTGCCATCAAAAATGGGGGCACTAATGCTAGGATAAATGAGGCAGAAGAGAGAATCAGTGATATAGAAGACCAAATGATGGAAAATAAAAAGGCAGAAAAAGAGAGATAAAAAACTACAGGGTCTCGAGGGCAGAATTCAAGAGATAAGCGATACGATAAGACAAAACAATATTAGAATAATTGGGATCCCAGAAGAAGAAGAGAGGGGGGGGGCAGAAGGTATATTGGGGCAAATTATAGCAGAGAACTTCCCTAATGTGGGGAAGGAAACAGGCATCAAAATCCAGGAGGCACAGAGAACCCCTCTCAAAATCAATAAATATAAGTCAACACCCCAACATCTGATAGTAAAACATATGAGTCTCAGAGACAAAGAGAAAATCCTGAAAGCAGCTTGGGAGAAGAGATATGTAACCTACAATGGTAGAAACATTAGAGTGGCAACAGACCTATCCACAGAGACCTGGCAGGCCAGAAAGGACTGGCATGAGTTCTTCAAAGCACTAAAGGAGAAAAATATGCAGCCAAAAATACTATATCCAGCTAGGCTGTCATTGAAAATAGAAGAAGAGATCAAAAGCTTCCAGGATAAACAAAAACTAAAGGAACTTGCAAAGACGAAACCAGCCCTACAAGAAATATTGAAAGGGGTCCTCTAAGCAAAAAGAGAGCCTAAAAGCAGCATAGCTCAGAAAGGAACACAGACAATCTACAGTCACAGTCACCTTACAGGCAATACAATGGCACTAAATTCATACCTTTCAATAGTTACCCTGAATGTATATGGGCTAAATGCCCCAGCAAAAGACACAGGCTATCACATTGGATTAAAAAACAAGTCCCATCAATATGCTTTCTGCAAGGGACTCATTTTAGACCCAAAGACACCCCCAGATTGAAAGTGAGGGGGTGGAAAACCACTGACCATGCTAATGGACACCAAAAAAAGGTGGGTGGCAATCCTTCTATCAGACAAATTATATTTTAAAACAAAGACTGTCATAAGGGATGAAGAAGGACACTATATCCTATTTAAAGGGTCTATCAACAAGAAGATCTAACAATTATAAATATCTATGCCCCTAACGTGGGAGCAGCCAATTATATAAGCCAATTAATAACAAAAGCAAAGAAACACATTGACAACAATACAATAATCGTGGGGGACTTTAACACCCCCCTGACTGAAATGGACAGATCATCTAAGCAAAAGATCAACAAGGAAATAAAGTCTTTAAATGAAACACTGGACCAAATGGACTTTACAGACATATTCAGAACATTCCATCCCAAAGCAACGGAATACACATTCTTCTCTAGTGCCCATGGAACATTCTCCAGAATGGATCACATCCTAGGTCACAAATCAGGTCTCAACTGATACCAAAAGATTGGGATTATTCCCTGCATATTTTCAGACCACAATGCTTTGAAACTAGAACTCAATCACAAGAGGAAAGTCAGAAAGAACTCAAATACATGGAGGCTAAAGAGCATCCTACTAAAGAATGAATGGATCAACCAGGAAATTAAAGAAGAATTAAAAAAATTCATGGAAACCAATGAAAATGAAAACACAACTGTCCAAAATCTTTGGGATACAGCAAAGGCAGTCCTGAGAGGAAAGTATATAGCAATACAAGCCTTTCTCAAGAAACAAGAAAGGTCTCAAATACACAACCTAAACGTACACCTAAAGGAGCTGGAGAAAAAACAGCAAATAAAGCCTAAACCCAGCAGGAGAAGAGAAATCATAAAGATCAGAGCAGAAATCATTGAAATAGAAAACAAAAGAACAGTAGAACAGATCAACGAAAGTAGGAGCTGGTTCTTTGAAAGAATTAAAAAGATTGATAAACCCCTGGCCAGACTTATCAAAAAGAAAAGAGAAATGACCCAAATCAACAAAATTATGAATGAAGGAGGAGAGAGCACAACCAACACCAAAGAAAAACAAACAATTATAAGGACATATTTTGAGCAACTCTATGCCAGCAAATTTGATAACCTGGAAGAAATGGATGCATTCCTAGAGATGTATCAATTACCAACTTGAACCAGGAAGAAATAGAAAACCTGAACAGACCTATAGCTACTAAGGAAATTGAAGCAGTCATCAAAAATCTCCCAAGAAACAAAAGCCCAGGGCCAGATGGCTTCCCAGGGGAATTCTGTCAGACATTTAAAAAAGAATTAATACCTATTCTCCTGAAACTGTTCCAAAAAATAGAAATGGAAGGAAAACTTCCAAACTCATTTTATGAGGCCACCATTACCTTGATCCCAAAACCAGACAAAGACCCCATCCAAAAGGAGAATTACAGACCAATATCCTTGATGAACATGGATGCAAAAATTCTCACCAAAATACTAGCCAATAGGATCCAACAGTACATTAAAAGGATTATTCACCACGACCAAGTGCGATTTATCCCTGGGCTGCAAGGCTGGTTCAACATCCGCAAATCAATCAACGTGATACAATACATTAACAAAAGAAAAAACAAGAATCATAGGATCCTCTCCATAGATGCAGAAAAAGCATTTGACAAAGTACAGCATCCTTTCTTGATCAAAACTCTTCAGAGTAGAGGGATAGAGGGTACATACCTCAATATCATAAAAGCCATCTATGAAAAACCTACAGCGAATATCATTCTCAATGGGGAAAAGCTGAGAGCTTTCCACCTAAGGTCAGGAACGTGTCAGGGATGTGCACTATCACCACTGCTCTTCAACATAGTATTAGAAGTCCTAGCCACAGCAATCAGACACCAAAAGGAAATCAAAGGCATCCAGATCGGCAAAGAGGAAGTCAAACTCTCACTCTTTGCAGATGATATGATACTGTATGTGGAAAACCCAAAAGACTCCACCCCAAAACTGCTAGAACTCATACAGGAATTCAGTAAAGTGGCAGGATATATAATGAATGCACAGAAATCCGTGGCATTCCTATACACCAACAACAAGACAGAAGAGAGACAAATCAAGGAGTCAATCTCATTTACAATGGCACCCAAAACCATAAGATACCTAGGAATAAATTTAACCAAAGGGGCAAAGGATCTGTACTCAGAAAACTACAAAATACTCATGAAAGAAATTGAAGAAGACACAAAGAAATGGAAAAACGTTCCACGCTCATGGATTGGAAGAACAAACATTGTGGAGATGTCAATGCTACCTAGAGCAATCTACACATTCAATGCAATCCTCATCAAAATACCATCCACTTTTTTCAAAGAAATGGAACAAATAATCCTAAAATTTGTATGGAACCAGAAGAGACCCCGAATAGCCAGAGGAATCTTGAAAAAGAAAAGCAAAGCTGGCGGCATCACAATTCCGGACTTCCAGCTCTATTACAAAGCTGTCATCCTCAAGACAGTATGGTACTGGCACAAAAACAGACACATAGATCAATGGAACAGAATCGAGAGCCCAGAAATGGACCCTCAACTCTATGGTCAACTCATCTTTGACAAAGCAGGAAAGAATGTCCAATGGCAAAAACAGAGTCTCTTCAACAAATGGTGTTGGGAAAATTGGACAGCCACATGCAGAAGAGAGAAACTGGACTATTTCGTTACACCACACACAAAAATAGACTCCAAATGGTTGAAAGACCTAAACATGAGACAGGAGTCCCTCAAAATCCTAAAGGAGAACACAGGCAGGAACCTCTTTGATCTCAGCCTCAGCAACTTCTTCCGAGAAACATCTCCAAAGGCAAGGGACTCAAGGGTCAAAATGAACTATTGGGATTTCATGAAGATAAAAAGCTTTTGCAGAGCAAAAGAAACAGTCCACAAAACCAAAAGACAACCAACAGAATGGGAGACGATATTTGCCAATGACATATCAGATAAAGGGCTAGTATCCAAAATGTATAAATAACTTATCAAACTCAACACCCAAAGAACAAATAATCCAATCAAGAAATGGGCAGAAGACATGAACAGACATTTTTCCAAAGAAGACATCCAAATGGCCAACAGACACAGGAAAAAGTGCTCCACGTGCTCGGCATCAGGGAAATCCAAATCAAAACTTCCATCAGATACCACCTCACACCAGTCAGAATGGCTAAAATTAAGTCAGGAAACGACAGATGTTGGCAGGGATGTGGAGAAAGGGGAACCCTCCTACACTGTTGGTGGGAATGCAAGTTGGTGCAACCCCTCTGTAAAACAGTATGGAGGTTCCTCAAACAGTTGAAAATAGAGCTACCCTATGATCCAGCAATTGCACTACTGGGTATTTACCCCAAAGATACAAATGTAGAGATCCGAAGTGGTACGTGCACCCCAATGTTTATAGCAGCAATGTCCACAATAGCCAAACTGTGGAAAGAGCCAAGATGCCCATCGACAGATGAATGGATAAAGAAGAAGTGGTATATATACACAATGGAATGTTATGATGCCATCAAAAGGAACGAGATCTTGCCATTTGCAATGACGTGGATGGAACTGGAGGGTGTTATGCTGAGTGAAATTAGTCAATCAGAGAAAGACATGTATCATATGACCTCACTGATATGAAGAACTCTTAATCTCAGGAAACAAACAGGGTTGCTGGAGTGGTGGGGGGTGGGAGGGATGGCTGGCTGGGTGATAGACATTGGGGAGCGTATGTGCTACGGTGAGCGCTGTGAATTGTGCAAGACTGATGAATCACAGATCTGTACTTCTGAAACAAATAATGCAATATATGTGAAGAAAAAAAAAAAGAAGAAGATAGCAGGAGGGAAAGAATGAAGGGGAGTAAGTCAGACGGGAGACGAACCATGAGAGACGATGGACTCTGAAAAACAAACTGAGGGTTCTAGAGGGGAGGGGGGTGGGGGATGGGTTAGCCTGGTGATGGGTATTAAAGAGGGCACGTTCTGCGTGGAGCACTGGGTGTTATACACAAACAATGAATCATGGAACACTACATCAAAAACTAATGATGTAATGTATGGTGATTAATATAACAATAAAAATTATTTAAAAAAAGAATATAAAAAGATAAAGCATTCCTATTAGAAAATTTTAAATGTCCAATAAAAAATGTTTATATATAAAAATATATGTAATAATCAAGCTCAATATCAAGTAAATATGAAGTATTAAGTCATCAGGTAGAATTTTCTGGTGCCCCCTTCTCAAAACTATTTTTAATGCCAATAAATATCTAATACTAGAGAGGCTGTGGGTTAACACACTTATACACATGCAGCACACATTTAGTAGGTCTAGTAGGGCTTTATGTATCTGATAACATGGGTCACAACTTTATAAAGGACATAGTCGGGGCACCTGGGTGGTTCAGTCCTTAAGCGTCTGCCTTCAGCTCAGGTCATGATCCCAGGGTTCTGGGATCGAGCCCCGCATCAGGCTCCCTGCTCAGCTGGAAGCCTGCTTCTCCCTCTCCCACTCCCCCTGCTTGTGTTCCCTCTCTCAGTGTGTCTCTGTCAAATAAATATTTTTTTAAAAAAAGTACATAGTCCTTTTTGATGAAGAATTACTTTTCTAACATTTATATAGAAAATTGTTTATCAAACTTAATTTCATGAAATAGTAGTCATCAAAATGAGTAATAATAAGGAATTTGTTACAATGTACATGATAGTAATAGACAAATGTTAGAAAAAATTATAAGAACATGTAATAAAAGAAAAAATTATCAATTTATATATTTTTTAAAGATTTTATTTATTGGGCGCCTGGGTGGCTCAGTTGGTTAAGCAACTGCTTTCGGCTCAGGTCATGATCCCGGAGTCCTGGGTTCGAGTCCCGCATCGGGATCCCTGCTCAGCAGGGAGTCTGCTTCTCCCTCTGACCCTCCCCCTCTCATGTGCTCTCTGTCTCTCATTCTCTCTCTCAAATAAATAAATAAATTCTTTTTAAAAAAAGATTTTATTTATTTATTTGACAGAGATCGAGAGAGTGAGCACACAAGCGGGGGGGGGGGCAAAGGGAGAGGGAGAAGCAGACTCCCTGCTGAGAAGGGAGCCCCACATGGGGCTTAATCCCAGGACTCTGGGATCATGACCTGAGCCAAAGGCAGACGCTTAACTGACTGAGCCACCCAGACACCCATCAATTTATATTATTAATTAAAGACCAAACAACAAAACAGGATATAGAGTCTAATCTCAGGTTTTTAAAAAATTATTTGAAGACATCAGAAAAATTTAAAAGAATGCTTATTTTTAGCTATTGTTTTGGGTGAGTTTTATGCAATTTTGCTGGGTTTTTTTTAATTATACAAATTTCTACAATAAACGTGTATTAATTTAATGAACATTATAGAACCAATAAAAGCTATTTTCTTAATAAAAATATTTGCTTAGCATTCTTGCTTGCTTCCCCTTTGTTTACTGGATGGATTATAGTAGATGGTGTCTCTTTAATTTAATGTAATAAAATGTACATGCCTTGGGGTTTTCCATTTTATGATTTTCACCCATGGGGCCATTATTTCCTTGTTAAATGTCTTTAGTCAGAAAAAGCAGTCAGGAAATATAGGGAGAAATGCCTTCCCTAAGTAAACAGAATGAGAGCACTGAATATAGCTACTGGGCAGAGAGGCTTATTTTGGGAATTCTGCTGTTAGGTCTCTTTGGTTCCCATCCAAAGATGCAGTGCCACACTTTCACAACTGGAATCCAAATAGTATGAATAATCATTCTATGTTTCCCCAAAGGAAACAATAGTTTCTTCCCACTGTTAAGGTTTGTATGGCAGAGGAAGGAGAAAATTTTTAAAGAAAACTCCATGACTGCTGCATCTTACTGCTTGACTACTAGCTGTGCTGATGAGCCACTGTGCCACAGCAGGCAAGCTAAAGGAACTCTCTGAACCTCAGTTTTCTCATCTGAAAACCTGTAAACTAAACCAAAACAACAATAACAACAAAAACACATGTGAAGATATGGGTTCTTAATTTGCATAATTCTGTGAAGATTAACATCAAAATGCTGAAAGCACCAGGCTTCTGGTAATGTTTTATTATGGTGAGTCTTCTGATATTGCATCTTTCAGGGAGCCTGAATTTATGTAAAACTATGTGTCCTTTCTAGCAATGACACTGTAAGCTCTAGTGATCCAGCTATGTACTAAATATGCATGTGTTAATCTGTGAGACTATTTTCGTCTTGTGCTCTATGGAGAGAGAGTCTCAATTTTAAAGCCATTTGTATAAGGTTTGTAAAATGAGACTGATTTTACTCTACAGTTCAATACATCTCCTGAGACTCTTCTCGATTAGCGATTACATTTGTAGTTTAGATTAAACATTCCTAAATATATTTGCTAAACAAATTTTAGAATGGCATACAATGGCATTACCCCAGGCAAAAATCTTTGATTGATATTTCCATTGCACTGATTTTCTCTTATTTAAGTCAATAACTTTTTGTTTATATGGTGTTAGTTTTGTGATGGGAAATTAAATTTTGAAACTATGATGATGAACCTGTCAGGCAAAATAAATAAATAAATAAATAAATAAATAAATAAATAAATAAATAAATAAATAAATAAATCTGCATATTTAATCCTGTTTGGTTCTCAATATTGAGATCCACTGAACACCTGAAGGAACAGACTGGCATAAAACTTCAACAAAACACATATTAGCATATTAACTCTTACACATTCCATGTACTGGCCCGTCTGGGCTGAGTTGTCAGCATAATCTGCAGAAGGATAAAACCACTGGCAGACCACAGCCATGAAACACATTTCTCCTGTGATGTTCCTGAGGGTGAACTTGTTTGATATGGCCTTACTGAAATGCTCATGCTGCGCTGCTTGCAGTTAGAATGTGCATCAAATTGACAGCCAACCAGCCCATGAAAACTGGTATGGAGAGTTGCACAGCAGTACTCTTCCCTGCTAGTAGGGAAAGGAAATGTGTTTATATGCATACAGGTGCAGAGTAATGAAGGCAGACACCTGGATCCAGTCATTCTCTGAGGATCACCTTCATTCAGTACTTATTCACTGACAATTAGCACCTACTAAGTGCTAGACACTGTATAAGGCTTTCTTAGTGATGCAATAGAGACAACTGTGTCTTTGTTTACTTAAGTTTGTGCTTAATGGCCCCAAAGGTTTTGTGAGATGGATTTTTGCCTACCCCCATCACAATTTTACCTGCTTAGATGGGCAGAAAAGACAAGAAAAGCAGGTTAAAAAAGACTATTAAGAAGCAATTTCCTATAATCCCTCCACTAAGGGATATATAAAACAGAATTATTTTATGTATACATCAAATACATATATATTAAGAACTTTATATATATGTGTGTAGGTGTATATATATATATACACACATATATAAAGTATAGGAAAACTTTACTAATAGGAATATTTAGAAAAAAATAAATATATGATATATAAATATCCTAAATATTCCTATTAGTAAAGTTTTTTTGTACTTTCCACCAGCCAGTCAGGACTGAGCCTATATACATAAGAATAAAAAGGCCATGAGGAACCCACCTCCTGATCTGGGCTGTAGTTACTGCTGCTAAGGAATTCCTTCAAATTCCATGTACTCCCTCTGGTTTGAAGGACATCTGTTTGAATCATACCTAGCGCACAAACCATAACAGTGGGAGGTTTGCAGAATTGCCAAGATTGTAAACAATCTGATTCATGAATATGAACAATGATATCTCTTTTTTTGAAAGAGAGGTGGCTCTTTACTCTGCTTTAGAGGCATATGCCGGGTCAGTATGTTTTGTGATAGAAAGGCCCAGAGTGGGAAGGAGATTTTGAAAGACAAGCCCACCCTGTCATATCTTAAAAACCTAGAGCTGTTTCATTTCATTTTCATTTTTCTTTTTTAAATCCTCCCCCCTCCTTTTCCTCAAAATTTTTAGGGTAAAAACAGGAGAGTATGTTGTGGATGCGAATGCTGAAGAATGGCAGATAATGAATACAAGGAAAGAATGGATAACTATCAGGGCCGCCAGCGGATATCCATTCCACCTACAAGTTAGTCTACCCCAGTTCCTTGTGTTTCCAAAGCACTGCATTCTTTTGCAACGCATCATATTGCAACAGAATCTCTAATTTTTAGTTTCCATTGTGTTTTTGATATAGGCAAAAGCAATTACCAAGTCACATGCTTTTCTTCTTACCGTTCCTCAAAATTTTAACAGCTAATATGAAATGCCAAAGCACCACTAATTGAAAATTGATTTTAGAATCAATTAAACAGCCAGCTCAGTTAAGGAGAACACACGGAGAAGTTTCATCAACTGCCTCTGTCCCCTGTGGAAGTCTCCATTATACTCCTCTGGCTGGGACCTAAATAGTAATCTTCAGTGGTCTTGCAATCCAAAGAAGTCCAATTTGCAAATTTAGCTATCGATCATGAAGAACAACTTTACTAGGGGGACTTTAATTCCAGGGGTACCACAAGATAAAATTAACTATATTTTTGGAAGGATAAAGGAAGTTCAATTTATTAAGTCACGGTCCAAGAAAAATACTTAAGGATACCTTATCCTTTTCATTCCTAACCCTATGAATTTTATGATTCCTAAGTATCAGACTAAATGTTTCACATAACAGTCCTAAGGTATGGGCTCTATCGCTCTAATTTAACAGATATCAAAAATGAGGGAAATAATGTGACTAGGGCTCAAATCAAGAAAGCTTCACCTTCTGATATACCACACTGGGACTTCTAATTATAATACTTGCCCTTTGTTGAGAATTTACTGTTTTCATACTCTATACTAAGTGTTTTACGTGCATTACCTAATTTAATGCTCACATAAACTCTATAGTGTAGTTACAATTACTTCCCATTATTTTTGAGATGATAAACCTGAGGCCCAGAGAAGGAAATTAATATCCCCAAGGTCACAGAGCTAGTGGAGGGTAGAGCAAGATCTTAACCACCCTTTGACACTGCATCCTTCAATATCATCCACTAGGCTGTGCCACTGCCACTATTTTATTGGTACTTAAAAAGGGAGCTCATACAGATTGTTATTAATAACAGAATGGGTATGCGGACACTGAGAAACAGGGAGGTAAAGTAGATGACAGCATATGAATACTGCAATTCAGCCTTGAGAGAGACACAGGAAAGTGCGTCGAATTTCCCAGAGTTCTGGAGCTCCTTTATCTGTTAGGAAGGAGGGATGTGCAACTGAAGGGGTCGGCCAGACAAGGTCTTGAGTTTTCCAATGAGTTCTATTTTGCTTCTTCATGTTTACTTTGCGGGATGTCAGAGACACAGAGGTCTGTATATGGTAGAGAGGAGGTAAGGCAGACCTTGCTCACTCACATACTTCCAGAACAAAAAAGAGATTTTCCCTTTTGGTCCAGCCCTGCTGAGTATGTCAGTAACAAAATAGAAACAGAGCTTTTTCTATAAAGACATACTACATTCTTATATTGGGAAGATGGAAGATACAATCCAGACAAACCAAATCTGCACACTAAACCAGCCAGCCAGAAGAGTATTTGAGAGTTCAGGTAGCCACGTGTGTTTTAAAGGCAGGAAGCTGATAGATGCCAAGCGTAGTAGAGATGATTTGAAAATGTTGAACTAACTGATAATATATAGACAATCTGCTATGTTATTTTCCAATATCCTATAAAAACAGACCATTCCCCTTCCTCCACTGGCTGCAGCAGCATCTATCACAAAGCAGAAAAATCAAGCACAATTCCCCAAAAGCAGACATTTCTTTTGATGTATGGCGGATGGTCTGTGATGAAATAAGTTAAGTATTGAGGGAAAAGGCTTGGCT
This sequence comes from Callorhinus ursinus, assembly GCF_003265705.2. Lineage (NCBI taxonomy): Eukaryota > Metazoa > Chordata > Mammalia > Carnivora > Otariidae > Callorhinus > Callorhinus ursinus. The sequence goes on from NW_027397114.1 coordinate 2,859,258, forward strand.
CTTCGTGGCTGGATATATAAAGAAACTGGGTGACAGCCTACAAATTTTTACCCGAGTACTTAAATGGACCAAGAGCCTATCTGAAGAGAAAAGTCAATGGTAGCAGGTTTTTTACTTCATGCATTGACTACATGTAATTTTGTTAATGCCACCTTCTCAAAGATTTCATCCTCACACCACAACCCCAGCCAAGTTCATCTGGCCCAAATGCACATGAATACAAAACTGCACTGATCTATGATTCATCCTTGTCACAGTTCAATATTAATATTGAGCATTATCACACATTGTTAAATTATTCATTAGAAGAAGTGGCTACATGACACTGTCTCAACCCTGTGTCATCGGTAGTTGAGTCAGATGAAGATCCTTCGCGTGTCTGAGCATTCCTTATTTTCCCAGGAGAACTCAAGTAGCCCTGTCAGTATAGAAAAAGCAACCTGAAATCCTGCTTAAATTCTGATATTTTTAAACTGATGAGAGACAGTATAAAGAATATATTTTGGTACATCTTGGTTCAGAAAAGGGCTTGACCCTTGATCAGACCCTTACATAACAAGAGAAAACACAGTAAACCGGAGATACCAAAATAATAAAATAAACACTGACTTCAAGGTACTATAAAATTAAAACAATAGCAAGAACATGTACCGAGCACACTGCCAATGTTGTCAGGGCAGACACTTCCTCTGACAATGCTTCTATGTGGTAGGGACTTGCACTGGCCTCATTGTGCCACTAAGGAAACTGAGGCTCACAAAGGTGATGTTAACTCCTGCAAATCACAGAGTAAGCATCAGAGTCAAGATTGGATCCAGGTATTCCAGCTCAAGAGCTCACGATTTTAAACAATAAGTTGACTTGAGTCTTTCTGAGGCTAGGATGCCATACCCCCAATTCAATTAAAGGATGCTTGAAAATCATCTGTAATCGAAGGGCTTTGCTGAAATGAAATCCGTGTTACAGAGACAAAAGTTAGTAATGAATGACTATATCCAGGTCAGATTCCAAGGCGTTTTATTTATAAAGTGCTGAAGAGCCATGTTAGCATGTAGACTGCCCTCTGAGAGTAAGTAGAAGGCAGTGTATTTTCAAACTCTTGAATGCCCCTCTCAGAGGCCAATTAAACTCATGTGTATAGAGCAATGGACTAAGACATCTATTTACTAGGTATATAATGTGGGGAAAATTGCTTAACCTTTCTAAATCTATTTCTTTGTTGGCTCACACGTGCGCGCGCGTGCGCACACACACACACACACACACACACACATATCCTATTCCAATGTCAAACGGTGTTATGAGGGTAGCATAAATGTCTGCAAAAGGGAGCTCTGCTGCTCGTAATGGTCAAATAAGTAGTTTGTACCTACCTGCACACTGAAAACAAAAAGAAAATTTGAATTTAAAAAACTCTGCTCAAAAGTATCAGAGTGGTAATAAGACAATGAGGAATGACTGGATAAGATGCCTGAGACAAGGAAACCTAGAGAAAAAAGCTCAATATTTGGAGCTCCTTTTCCTAGGGCATCTGCAGGAGGCAGCTCAACAGCTGAGAAGCTGGGTGGAGTTTTGGACAGACCATGGGGGTATGAAAACGAGCTCAGACCCACTACCCCAGTACATCGCGTTAAGAACCCAAAGGTTTACACACCAGGAATAAAGACACACCAAAACTAGACTGGCCTTCCCAGGAACTGAAGCTCACAATGGATATAGGAATAGGAAATCAGGGTTTGCTAGTGTACCAAAGGCAGTGGTTCTGATTGGAGAGGACAGAGTGGGGCTTCTGGGGTGCTGTTAACACTTTAATTCTTGGCCTGAATGCTGTCTCCAAGAGTTACTGACTTCATGACAGTTTATCGGTCTGTACACTTATGATCTGCATGATTTTCTCTACTGGTTTTATATTTCAATAAATGCATTTTTAAGACTTTTTTTATTTTTTTAAAGATTTTATTTATTTATTTCAGAGAGAGAGAAAATGAGAGATAGAAAGCACGAGAGGGAAGAGGGTCAGAGGCAGAAGCAGACTCCCTGCTGAGCAGGAAGCCCGATGTGGGACTCGATCCCGGGACTCCAGGATCATGACCTGAGCCGAAGGCAGTCGCTTAACCAACTGAGACACCCAGGCACCCTTAAGACATTTATTTTTAAGAAAAGAAAAACTTTACAATATTCTCTGGTGTGGTAGAAGTTTATATTCTTTCTATGGTATTTTCAAGATTTTTGTCAGGAGTACTGACATATATCTCTGATCTCTCAGTTTCTCTCTCTGTCTCTCTCTCTCGCTCTCTCTATATACATGCAATACCAAACTTTTAGATAAAAACAAACACAATAAATAAACTAAATAAATAATCAGAGTATGTCCTGAAAATCCAGGATTGTGTAATTCTGGACTAAGGTTTCTGCTTCTTCCCCAAAGTTTTGATAATGCGAAGTCACAACATTCACTAAGGGTGAAGTAGAAAGCAGAGAATTCATGACTGTATACATTGTTGCCAGGCAGGAAGGAAGGAAAGAAAGACAGAAGGAAGGTGGGCCCTGAAAAACAGGTCCCTGGGGGCATTGGAAACATTCTCTTCCCAGGAAGATGCACAGTCAGCCTGTATGTCCATTTTCCCAAAGACTCCTCAAAGACTTATCTTCCTCCTAGAGCATCAGATCATGTGGACATACCCAACCATTTAGAAATCTCACTGAGCACTAATGTAAAATCCTTTTGCCAAGGTTTCTGGAATACAATACCATGAACTTATTTTTCTTTTAAAAACGTCTATCTCTCTGATGTTTAATCACATACAGTAGTATCAGGGATGGCCTAATTTCCTAGAATTTAATGTGAGGTGGAATAGAAATGCCAGCTATCTCTACCATTCACAAGAGCTAGAGGATAAGGCTACCTTCTCTCACCCTCACTCCCAAGATCCTGTCAATTTCTACTCAACTGAAATTGTTCATGTTTCAGTCCACAGCTCTACGTTTTTAGAAGGTAGAATCATTAAATGCTTTGATCATGATGTTTGGAAACCAGACAAAATTAAACCCAAATATCAGCTCTGCCCACTATTCAGGCAGAATATTCACACAAGAACTTCACTTTCCCAATCTGTTAAATACACATGATCACCAACACACCAGGGTTAGTGTTAATGCATGCACAGCACACAGTGCAAGGCCTTGAACATGAGAAACCTCAGCAAATGCTCTTCCCTTCCACTTCTTTCTCATTGTTCCTGTTTGTGCAAGGACTCTTGTGTTTGTCAGTGGCTGTGCTGCTCTATTCCAAAGCAACCAGTTGATTTGGTCAATGCAGATTTTGAGTTACACTCAAACCATGCCTCCTGCTGCATACTACATCCAAAAGAACACTTAATGTTTTGGCATCAAAGCCGGGTAGACTGTATGGTGACCAAGACAGTCTTGACATCTCCCTCAGTTTGACTGATGACTTCTTCCTGACTCTAAGCCCCTGAACTTCCTTCTCTTAGAGCATTTACAAACTTGTGATTACAAATCCTTTTCTCTGTCTCTTTGAAATATAAACCCTTTTAAGAAGTATCTTGCCGTTTTACAACCCAGGAATGTCTTTCCCAAGGACCTGGGAGCCATTTCTTTGAAATGTAATCATCAAGGAATATAGTGCTCCTGTTTCTCAGTTTCTGTGGAGAGGTAGTATAACTCGCTCCAAGTTGTCACCACCTCTGATCATGAAGATAGGAGAAAAATGAGAAAATTGACTTTTCCTTTGGATAAAGCCAATTAGCAAACATAGATGGTCTACAATCCCCTATGGAGTTAGGTATTCCTGGGTATTCAGACTTGGTCTGTGCTCTCTCCCCTTCTGCTGGCAATAGCTTTGGAATATAAAATCAAGTTCTGTCTACTAATTTTATATGGTATTGTTTGTTTAATCCATATATATGGCATATATGGATACATAATTTTCTTGCACATTGATATTAGTCATGAATAAATATACCCCTGTAATGATTTATTCATATCTGTATACCTGTAAACTTATCAGAGCTTCTTGAGTAGGAAGACTAGAAACATACTACTGAAGGAAGAGTACAAGGTATAAATCAATAACCGTGTCATTGATTTAATGTATCAGTGAGTTGATGAATGAATCAAGAAATATTTAATAAATTCAGAGAATTCTAAGATACTCTGAGTCTTTCCTATTGTCATAAATCAATCTTTCTCTTTCAACTTCCATTCCCTTTCCATGCACTTATTTCCAAAATCACATGTAAAGAGTATTTTAAAATAAACAAACATGTGTAATACACTAATGAACAATTCAAGTGAAACACATATTTTTAAATAGATATTAGTAATATACCACTTTATATGTGGCTCACTCAGTGCTCAGCATGGTAAGCAGGATCTGCTCTCTCTTGTTTTTGACAGTGATGTCAAGTTTCTTTCCCCTTTCTTTTACACATTTCCTATGGAAGTGCTGATCTTCATCCAAAAGAAGAGTTCAGTTTTGCTTACTAAGCATAGGTATCATCAGCCACCTTTGATATGTCTGCTTGCCCAACTGCTTTCAGCTGTAATACTGTCATAAATACCTTCCAACATACTTTCCTCCCTAGGAAGCTGTGTATTAATAATTAGTGAGTTACACCTGTTCCATCTGTCACATCAGATTCATTATTTTCATAACAGGAATCTACCAACAGACTGTGCAGGAATTACAGAGTTTTTTTCTTTTCTTCTTTTTTTTTTTTTTTAATATGACATTCAGTTAAACCCTCCACGAAGCAGGCAGGGTTCTATCTAGTATCTGTGGGATGTGTTGCTTTAAAAAAAAAAAAGGAGCTAGAAATCAATGCCTGTTTGTTCAATAACAGGGCAAAAGAGAAGAGAACACGTTTGCAAACAGCAGGTGAGGCTTTCAATTTGAAAAGCAATCAGAGTATCAGTTGTCTGGCTTCAAGGGCAGAGCTCATAGCTAGCTATATACCAACAGAGGGGAGGAGATCTGAATGCAGCTCTTCTTAGTTTTGTGATTTACGCATTTACACAACCATTCCTGACACTCTTACTTACACTCTGATTCTGAAAGCTTATGCAATGAGGCTCAGTTTTGATTGCTTATATATAAGCTGCTTGCTGCTTGATATATCTTATAAAATTTCAAATTTATTTAAAATAATAGGTCTTTTTAAATATGGGCATATATGCGCCATCTTAAAAAAAAAAAAAAAAGGCCCACTTAACCCTGAAATTCAATAAACATTTACAGAGTCCCTACTCTTTACCAAGGATTGTAGCAGGCATTGAGGATGCAAAGATGTTTTGCTTGTGAGGAATGTCAATCGTGTATTTTTAGAAGTTAAACTTGAGTGTGGATTAAATCCAGAAAAATACAACGCTATATATAAAGTCAGGAATTCTATACTTCCCCTGTATACTAAAACTGCAAGCTTATCTACTTATCTATTGTTAAAAACAAGACAACAGGCCCAAAATACAGCCGCTTTGGTTAAGCCTTACATCACCAAACTAAAACTTAATTACAGTTATGGCTCTCCAGAAATGAAATCTTAAGCCAGTCAATCAGAAATTGCCTGTCAGCTTGATGAAACCCCTGCCAACCCCTAAAGGAAAGTAACCTTGCAATAACCAATACTCTTTTCTCCCTTCTTGTTCCCACTCCCTTCTGCCTTTAAGTGTTTGGTTTTGTACAGCTCCTCAGAGCTCTTTTCCATCTGCTAGACTGGATGCTGCCCAATGCAAATAGATTTTTGCTCAAAAAAACTCCTAAAATGTTTAATATGCCTCAGTTTAAGAGTCTGGGTGTCCCAAGAGGAAACAAAAAGAGACCCTCCATAGCCCCCTGGAGCAAGCAGCAACCAGGCGCACCTACCTGTTGCGCCCCCTCAGCTGGCGGCTTTCCCGCTGCCTGTGGAAGTTTTAAGTCCCTCTTGGATCCTGGCTCTGCAGCTCTTGCATGAGGGGCTTTCAGACTGTGGGCATTTCCTTTTCTGGACCGGGTCCGACAGAAAAACCAAATGCGTCTGGGGTCAGAACGAGTACAACTCAGAAACCAAGGGAGTCCAAGGTCAGACTGCCTCAGACTTAAGAACCGGAAGTCTTGGTCCGACTTAGAAACCGGACTGGATGCGGGGCTGGACTGGGTCCGATGTAGAAACCGGATGGAGTTCGTTAGACTGGGTCCACTTAGAATCCAGGAAGGATTCCGAGGTCAGCCTGGGTCTAATTTAGTAAACTGGATTGGATCCTAGCTGGATTGGGTCTGACTTAAGCCGGACTGGGGCCAGTGTGAGGCCTCAGGTGCATAAAATTTTATTTTAAGCCTGAACAAGCAGGCTAGCCTTACCAAAGATAATCTTGAATTACTGTGGCCACAGTGGAGAACTTTTAACCTACATAAGCTTCTCATTTATAAGATGCCGTGGAGTAAACGAGGTCTCAGCCAAGCACTCACCATAAAGAATAAAGGAAAAATTATTTTTCCTCTTCTATGGTTTCTGGTGGCCAGGATGAGACCCATTGGGACACCCCACTCACTCCAGAGCCTGCAGACAGGATCCTGAGAAAACACGGAAGCCAGCAAAAGGTGAGAATTCTTAACCGAAGTCAGCTCGTCCATTTCTATGTCTCTATCTGTAGTCCCTCATCAAGAAAGGAATGTAAAATTTCACATTTTCCCTTTCTTTCCAAATTCAGATTGGCAGGCAAAAACCTTTGTAAGACTTAGACCTTTGAATTATGACACGGTTTGCTTTTGGGTACCCATTGGTTGACCATCCTTTCCATTCCAGGGACAACTATTGCTTTCTTGTTTGTCTCATTTTATATCCTGAGAACGTGTCTTGTTAACAGTCAGGTGGAGAGCCCCAAAAAGATGACCAGACAGAAATGTGGGTTGCACCCCATTTGTGGCTAGGTATGGGTGGAATGAAATGCGGATTACACTCTTTCTGGCTGGGGTCCTACCAGTGTTGCCAGCTCTCAGAGGAATTGCCTAAGTCTTTCTTCTGGTTTATCTTTGAAAGTGGCTTTCCGTCTTGGGTCTTTTGCCTCCATGCATTCACAGGGTTGTTCAGTACTGCCAGGAATATTTACTGTTTGTGCTGGCTGAAATCTGACAAGGTATTTGAAAAGATTTATTTTTAAAGTGTTCCATGGTCAAAAGTTGGCCAAATTGGAAGCTGATAGAGCTTGAAGGGAACTTTTTGTTTCCCTAATCTGAAATGAACTATGGACCCAGAGAGAAAGGAAAATATTCTGAAACCTTTGTGGAAGGATTTGCTAAAACATTCCAAGACACACGGCTCTCTAAATCTAAAACAAAGGAATCTTTTAATTTCCATCTTTATTGAAGATCTTCTTCCTGATATAAAGAACCAACTGGAGATAATGTATTTTATACTTGGGGCAGTCATTTGCTATCATGCAGGCTGCAACCCAATTCTTTAAGGAATTAAAAAGAACTGTATTTGTCATACAAATCTAGTCTTTACAAGAATAAAAATGTGACTCTAGAAATAACTCAGAGCCCACCTATCTTTTTTAACCAATCCCCAAGCCTCCTCTATTCATCTCAAAAAGCTTGCAGATATTGTAAAAGATCTGGATTTAGTCCTTCTTGGTGGAATTTGGATTTTTCCACTGTGCCTTTTGAGATGTAAGTATTCTACATGGTCTTCTCCAGGGTCCAGGATGGTTCTTATAAGAAGGGGAAAAAAGAGAAAGAGAAAGAGAGAGAGAGAACATTATATTGAAAACTAGGCCTATTAAAAATCTTAGAAGTCTCTTCTACAAACATTAGTTAAAAAAAAAAAAATCCATTCAAGCAGGTAAATTTAACTTATTTCATCTTCCAGAAACACAATCTAGATACCACTGTTCTTTCATAAACTAGTGAGTTTTGCATTATTGTACCTGTCTGTTGGCTAAAATCTTTAAATAAAAATTATAAAGTCTTTGTATCTATCTGTATGTTCATGTATGTTTAGATATGTATGTTATAAATATGCAATTTTCTCTACCTCTGGATGATGTTGCCAAAATTCATATGTAAATACCTCTATTTAGGGATTAAAGAAAATTAAACATATAAATAAAATATACTCTCAGAAATATAGAACGCCTAAAATGTGAGCTAAAAAGCAAAAATAAGTGGTACCACATCAAACGAAAAAGCTTCTGCAGCAAAAGGAGACATCAACAAAATGAAAAGACAAGTTATGGAAAGGGGGTGGAGGGGGGTTGCCAACCATTCATCCAATAAGGGATAATGCTCAAAATATATAAAGAAGAGTTACCCTGAATGTAAATGGGCTAAATGCCACAATCAAAAGACATAGGCTATCAGATTGGATAAAAAAACAAGACCCATCCATATGCTGTCTGCAAGAGACTCATTTTAGACCCAAAGACACCCCCAGATTGAAAGTGAGGGGGTGGAAAACCATTTACCATGCTAATGGACACCAAAAGAAAGCTGGGGTGGCAATCCTTATATCAGACAAATTAGATTTTAGAACAAAGACTATAATAAGAGATGAGGAAGGACACTATATCCTACTTAAAGGGTCTATCCAACAAGAAGATCTAGCAATTGTAAATATCTATGCCCCGAACATGGAAGCAGCCAATATATAAGCCAATTAATAACAAATGCAAAGAAACACATCGACAACAATACAATAATAGTGGGGGGACTTTAACACCACCCTGACTGAAATGGACAGATCATCTAAGCAAAAGATCAACAAAGAAATAAAGAATTTAAATGACACACTGGACCAAATGGACTTCACGGATAAATTCAGAACATTCCATCCCAAAGCAATGGAATACACATTCTTCTCTAGTGCCCATGGAACATTCTCCAGAATGGATCACATCCTAGGTCACAAATCAGGTCTCAACTGGTACCGAAAGATTGGGATCATTCCTTGCATATTTTCAGACCACAGCGCTTTGAAACTAGAACTCAGTCACAAGAGGAAAGTCGGAAAGAACTCAAATTTAAGTGGAGGCTAAAGAGCATCCTACTAAAGAATGAATGGATCAACCAGGAAATTAAAGAAGAATTTAAAAAAATTCATAGAAACAAATGAAAATGAAAAAAAAAACTGTTCAAAATCCTTGGCATACAGAAAAGGCAGTCCTAAGAGGAAAGTATATAGCAATACAAGCTTTTCTCAAGAAACAAGAAAGGTCTCAAATACACAACCTAAGCCTACACCTAAAGGAGCTGAGAAAGAACAACAAATAAAGCCTAAACCCAGCAGGAGAAGAGAAATAATCAAGATCAGAGCAGAAATCAACGAAACAGAAACCAAAAGAACAGAACAGATCAACGAAACTAGGAGCTGGTTCTTTGAAAGAATTAACAAGATTGATAAACCCCTGGCCAGACTTACCAAAAGAAAAGAGAAATGACCCATATCAACAAAATCATGAATGAAAAAGGAGAGATCACAACCAACACCAAAGAAATACAAACAATTATAAGAACATATTATGAGCAACAAAATGCCAGCAAATTAGATAATCTGGAAGAAATGGATGCATTCCCTCAGCTGTATGAACTACCAAAACTGAACCAGGAAGAAATAGAAAACCTGAACAGACCTATAACCACTAGGAAATTGAAGCAGTCATCAAAAATCTCCCAACAAACAAGACCCCAGGGCCAGATGGCTCCCCAGGGGAATTCTACCAAACATTTAAAGAAAAATTAATACCTATTCTCCTGAAACTGTTCGAAAAAATAGAAATGGAAGGAAAACTTCCAAACTCATTTCATGAGGCCACCACTACCTTGATTCCCAAACCAGACAAAGACCCCAAAAAGGAGTATAACAGACCAATAGCCCTCATGAACGTGGATGCAAATATTCTCACCAAAATACTAGCCAATAGGATCCAACAGTACATTAAAAGGATTATTCACCACGACCAAGTGGGATTTATTCCTGGGCTGCAAGTTGGTTCAACATCCGCAAATCAATCAATGTGACACAATGCATTAATAAAAGAAAGAACAAGAACCATATGATCCTCAGTAGATGCAGAAAAAGCATTTGACAAAGTACAGCATCCTTTCTTGATCAAAACTCTTCAGAGTATAGGGATAGAGGATACATACCTCAATATCATAAAAGCCATCTATGAAAAACCCACAGTGAATATAATTCTCAATGGGGAAAAGCTGAGAGCTTTCCCCCTAAGGTCAGGAACATGGCAGTGATGTCCACTATCACCACTGCTCTTCAACATAGTAGTAGAAGGCCTAGCCACAGCAATCAGACAACAAAAAGAAATCAAAGGCATCCAAATCGACAAAGAAGAAGTCAAACTCTCACTCTTTGCAGATATGATATTTTATGTGGAAAACCCAAAAGACTCCACCCCAAAACTGCTAGAACTTTACAGGAATTCAGTAAGGTGGCAGGATATAAAATCCATGGACAGAAATCAGTGCCATTCCTAAATGCCAACAACAAGACAGAAGAAAGAAAAATTAAGGAGTTGATCGCAATTACAATTGCACCAAAATCCATAAGATACCTAGGAATAAATCTAACCAAAGAGGCAAAGAATCTGTACTCAGGAAACTATAAAATACTCATGAAAGAAATTGAGGAAGACACAAAGAAATGGAAAAACGTTCCATGTTCATGGATTGTAAGAACAAATATTGTGAAGATGTCAATACTACCTAGAGTAATCTACACATTTAATGCAATCCTCATCAAAATACCATTAACTTTTTTTAAAGAAATAGAACAAATAATCCTAAAATTTGTACGGAACCAGAAAAGACCCCGAATAGCCAGAGGAATGTTGAAAAAGAAAAGCAAAACCGGTGGCATCACAATTCCGGACTTCAAGCTCTATTATGAAACTGTAATCATCAAGACAGTATGGTACCGGCACAAAAACAGACACATAGATCAATGGAACAGAATCGAGAGCCCAGAAATGGACCCTCAACTCTATGGTCAACTAATCTTCAACAAATCAGGAAAGAATGTCCAATGGAAAAAAAGACAGTCTCTTCAACAAATGGTGTTGGGAAAATTGGACAGCCACATGCAGAAGAATGAAACTGGACCATTTCCTTACACGACACACAAAAATAGACTCCAAATGGTTGAAAGACCTAAATGGGAGACAGGAGTCCATCCAAATCCTAAAGGAGAACACAGCCTGCTGCCTCTTCGACCTCAGCCACAGCAACTTCTTCCTAGAAACATCGCTAAAGGCAAGGGAAGCAAGGGCAAAAATGGACTCTTGGGACTTCATCAAGATAAAAAGCTTTGCATAGCAAAAGAAACAGTCCGCAAAACCAAAAGACCACCGACAGAATGGGAGAAAATATTTGCAAATGACATATCAGATAAAGGGCTAGTATCCAAAATGTATAAAGAACTTATCAAACTCAACACCCAAAGAACAAATAATCCAATCAAGAAATGGGCAGAAGACATGAACAGAAATTTTTCTAAAGAAGACATCCAAATGGCCAATAGACACATGAAAAAGTGCTCAACATCGCTCGGCATCAGGGAAATCCAAATCAAAACCTCAATGAGATACCACCTCACAATGAGATACCACCTCAAAACCTCAATGAGATACCACCTCAGAACAGGCAGAATGGTTAAAATTAACAAATCAGGAAATGACAGATGTTGGCAGGGATGCGGAGAAAAGAGAACCCTCCTACACTGTTGGTGGGAATGCAAGCTGGTACAGCCACTCTGGAAAACAGTTGGAGGTTCTTCACAAAGTTGAAAATAGAGCTACCATATGAACCAGCAATTGCACTACTGGGTATTTACCCCAAAGATACAAATGTAGGGATCCAAAGGGGTATGTGCACCCCGACGTTTATAGCAGCAATGTCCACAATAGCCAAACTGTGGAAAGAGCCAAGATGTCCATCGACAGATGAATGGATAAAGAAGATGTGGTATATATACACAATGGAATATTACGCAGCCATCAAATGGAATGAAATCTTGCCATTTGCCATGACACGAATGGAACTGGAGGGTATGATGCTGAGCGAAATAAGTAAACCAGAGAAAGACACGTATCATATGATCTCACTGATAGGAGGAATTCTTAATCTCAGGAAACAAACTGAGAGTTACTGGAGTGGTGGGGGGTGTGAGGGTTGGGGTGGCTGGGTGATAGACATTGGGGAAGA
>NW_027397114.1:2871871-2886594 GCF_003265705.2 Callorhinus ursinus
AGACACATGAAAAAGTGCTCAACATCGCTCGGCATCAGGGAAATCCAAATCAAAACCTCAATGAGATACCACCTCACAATGAGATACCACCTCCAAACCTCAATGAGATACCACCTCAGAACAGGCAGAATGGTTAAAATTAACAAATCAGGAAATGACAGATGTTGGCAGGGATGCGGAGAAAGGAGAACCCTCCTACACTGTTGGTGGGAATGCAAGCTGGTACAGCCACTCTGGAAAACAGTTGGAGGTTCTTCACAAAGTTGAAAATAGAGCTACCATATGAACCAGCAATTGCACTACTGGGTATTTACCCCAAAGATACAAATGTAGGGATCCAAAGGGGTATGTGCACCCCGACGTTTATAGCAGCAATGTCCACAATAGCCAAACTGTGGAAAGAGCCAAGATGTCCATCGACAGATGAATGGATAAAGAAGATGTGGTATATATACACAATGGAATATTACGCAGCCATCAAATGGAATGAAATCTTGCCATTTGCCATGACACGAATGGAACTGGAGGGTATGATGCTGAGCGAAATAAGTAAACCAGAGAAAGACACGTATCATATGATCTCACTGATAGGAGGAATTCTTAATCTCAGGAAACAAACTGAGAGTTACTGGAGTGGTGGGGGGTGTGAGGGTTGGGGTGGCTGGGTGATAGACATTGGGGAAGACATGTGCTATGGTGAGCATTGTGAATTGTGCAAGACTGTTGAATCACAGACTGTACCTCTGAAACAAATAATACATTATATGTTAAAAAAAAAAGAAGAAGATAGTAGGAAGGGTAAAATGAAGGGGGGGAATCGGAGGTGGAGATGAACCATGAGAGACTATGGACTCTGAGATACAAGCTGAGGGTTCTAGAGGGGGGGTGTTGGAAGGATGGGCTAGCCTAGTGATGGGTATTAAAGAGGGCACCTATTGAATGGAGCACTGGGCTTTTTATGCAAACAATAAATCATGGAACACTACATCAAAAAAAAAAAAAAACCTCATAGAACTCAATAGCAAAAAAACAAATAACCCAATTACAAAATGGGCAAAGGATCTGAATAGACATTTCGCCAAAGAAGATACATGAAAGGCCAAAAGGTACATGAAAAGATGCCCAACATCAGTAATTATTAGGAAAATGCAAATTAAAACACAATGAGAGGCACCTGGGTAGCTCAGTTGGTTAAGCTTATGACTTGGTTTCAGCTCAGGTCATGATCTCAGGGTCATGAGATTGAGCCCTGCATTGGACTCCATGCTCAGCGGGGAGTCTATTTGAGATTCTCTCTCTCTCTCTCTGCCTCTCCCCCACTTGTGTGTGCTCTCTCTCTCTCTTTCTCAAATAAATAAATAAATCTTTAAAAAAATAATATCTGCAGTCTCCTGTTCATAGCAGCATTATTTACAATAGATAAGATATAGAAACAACTACATGTCCATTGATGGATGAATGGATAATGGGGTTGTGTTATATATGTGTTTGTGTATATATACATGAAATATATATTAAAATATTGTTCACACAATGAAATATTATTCATTCTTAAAAAATACAAGGAGGTCCTACAATTTGCAACAATGTGGATGGACTATGAAGACATGCCACGGGAATAAGTCAGACAGGGAAAGACACACACTGTATGATCTCCTGTCAGACTCTATTTAGAATTTGATTTTTGGGAAGTTACCAGAACATTTTCAAAAGGTTTGAATATTTGAATAAATAGGATTACTGATCATTATGAAATAAACATTATCTGTTTAATGAAAGTGATAACAGAAGATGTTAAAGGCAAATACAGAATCTGTGAACAAAACCCAAGTCTTTTAATACTGAGAATACCGGGTTTTCTTTTCTTTTTTTTTTTAATAATTTTTTATTGTTATGTTAATCACCATACATCATTAGTTTTTGATGTAGTGTTCCATGATTCATTGTTTGTGCATAACACCCAGTGCTCCACGCAGAATGTGCCCTCTTTAATACCCATCACCAGGCTAACCCATCCCCACCCCCTCCCCTCTAGAACCCTCAGCTTATTTTTCAGAGTCCATCGTCTCTAATGGTTCATCTCCCCCTCCGACTTACTCCTCTTCATTCTTCCCTTCCTGCTATCTTCTTCTTTTTTTTTTCTTAACATATATTGCATTATTTGTTTCAGAAGTACAGATCCGTGTTTCATCAGTCTTGTACAATTCACAATGCTCACCATAGCACATACCCTCCCCAATGTCTATCACCCAGCCACCCAATCCCTCCCACCCCCCACCACTCCAGCAACCCTCAGTTTGTTTCCTGAGATTAAGAATTCCTCATATCAGTGAGGTCATATGATACATGTCTTTCTCTGAGAATACCGGGTTTTCTTAAGTAAGCAAAGACCTAATAAAGCTCATGGCTCCCATACTGCTTGTATGATTTGTGTGTCTCCAACGAAAAATCAGTATTGGCTAAATACAGTTTAGCCTATTTTTGTTTTCATATATATTAGATTAACAGTGTTAAAAGATGAACTGAGGCACATTAAAAATTTTTAAGAGTTTGAGCAAAAATTGATTCAAATCAGGTAGCATGTAATCCAGCCATATCAGTGTCAAGAGTACTTGGCAGAGTGCTTTCCATGAATCTTATTTTTGCAAAAACATAAAAGTAAAACACTAACTGTCTGTAAATAATGAAAGACTTTAAAAGACCCATGCTTAAAGATCTGATGAGAGTTCATTATAATGGAATTGACAAGTAAATTTGGTATTTCTCCAACACCTAACATTTTAAGATAATAACTGGAATTAAAACTGATAACATTATACCAACACTGTTACCAGATTACAAAGTGTCAAAACTTGGGTGGATATTTCACAACTGAAGAAGGCTCCACTTGACATCTGGTCTTGTGCCAATGCTTAGACCCCAAAATCAAACTGGCTAGGAAGAGAAGTAGCTCACATTGAAACAGATTGCTTCTTCCCAAGATGTCAGATCAGAAACATTTCTTTCCATTCCTCCTTCCCTGTCTGACCGTCCTTTTCCTAATTCTTACACCGTGCAGGTCTTTATGATTATTTTGTCCACCTTTTCTCTTGTTCCAGCCTGGCACATCTCTCAGGCCATTGCAAGGGTTGTGTGTGTGTGTGTGTAATCCTACCTCCAAATGACTTTGGGATCTGCCATGGTGCTAGTGATCTTATAGTTCTGCCCATCACAAACTTCTGAATTTCTAATGCCTCAGTTTCTCTGGAACAAATTCAGCCTTCCCTTTATCATGTCAGACTACTTAACCCTGGAGTCCATTTCTTTGGCTAACAACCCCAAACTTGGGGAACCTTGCATCCAGGCTCTCTAAAAGAAAGGGACACAAAGCCAGGAAAACAAGAATAAAACTGTGTAGTCTACAGACCCTTATATTTTACTGGCCTCCTTACACCTTTTTATTCCCAAGCCATGGACTCAAATGGCAGTCACCAGGAGGCATTCAAAATGTGCTTTCTTTTTGGCAGATGCCTACTTCCCTGGCGGGAGTAAGTGAAAGTGAGACTATGATTAGGAATCTCCCCTTAACTCAAAGATATTTCAGAATCTGCTCCTAAAGCAATAGCTGTCCAAGAAAAATCCCTGGATCTCCTGTCCAAAGTTGTTCTTGATCATAGGATAGCCCTTGATTATTATTTTAGCTGAGCAAGGAGATGTCTGTGCTGTGGTCAACACCTCTTGTTGCACTTGGATTAACATTCTGATAAAGCTGAGATTCAGCTACACAAGATCACTGAACAAGTCCATTAGTTTAAGAGACTGACTCTTTGAAAGGGGTCTTTTTTTTACTTACTTAATTCTGATTGGTTTGGGTTGTAGAGATCATGGCTCTGAAGTACACTCATTGGGAATTATCCTGCTTACAATAATCATAGTAGTCTCCTGACATACTGTATTTGCTCAAAAGGCTTAAGTGCATGTTTGAAAAAAAAAGATGGAAAAACATTCCATCCTCATGGAACGGAAGAATAAACATTGTGAAAATGTCTGTGCTGCCCAGAGCAATCTATACTTTCAACGCCATCCTGATCAAAATACCAATGGCATTTTTCAAAGTGCTGGAACAAACAACCCTAAAATTTGTATGGAATCAGAAAAGACCCTGAATTGCTAAGGAAATGTTGAAAAAGAAAAACAAAGCTGGGGGCATCACATTCCCTGATTTCAAGCTATATTACAAAGCTGTAATCACCAAAACAGCATAGTATTGGCACAAAAACAGACACATAGACCAATGGAACAGAATAGGGAGCCTAGATATGGACCCTCAACTCTATGGTCAAATAACTTTGACAAAGCAGGAAAAAATATGCAATGGAAAAAAGACCATCTCTTCAATAAATTGTTCTGGGAAAATTGGACAGCTATATACAAAAGAATGAAACTCGACCATTCTCTTACACCATACACAAAGATAAACTCAAAATGAATGAAAGACCTCAATGTGAGACAGGAATCCATCAAAATCCTAGAGGAGAACATAGGCAGTAACCTCTTCGACATTGGCCACAGCAACTTCTTTCAAGACATGTCTCCAAAAGCAAGGGAAGCAAAAGCAAAAATGAACTTTTTGGACTTCATCAGGATAAAAAGCTTCAAAGGAAACAGTCAACAAAACAGAGGCAACCCACAGAATGGGAGAAAGATTTTTGCAAATGACACTACAGACAAAGCACTGATTTCCAAGATCTATAAAGAACTTTGCAAACTCAACACCCAAAAAACAAATAATCAAGTCAAAAAATGGGCAGAAGACATGAACAGGCACTTACCAAAAGAAGACATACAAATGGTTAACAGACACATGAAAAATGTTCATCATCATTAGCCATCAAGGAAATCCAAATCAAAACCACATTGAGATACCACCTTATATCAATAAGAATAGCAAAAATTGACAAGGCAAGAAACAACAAATGTTGGAGAGGTTGTGGAGAAAGGGGAACCCTCTTACACTGTTGATGGGAATGCAAGTTGGTACAGCCACTTTGGAAAACAGTGTGGGGGTTCCTCAAAAAATAAAAAATAGAGCTACCTTATGACCCAGCAATTGCACTCCTGGGTACTTACCCCAGAGACACAGATGTAGTGAAAAGAAGGGCCATATGCACCCCAAGGTTCATGGCAGCAATGTCCACAATAGCCAAACTGTGAAAAGAGCCAAGATGCCCTTCAACAGATGAATGGATAAAGAAGATGTGGTCCATATATACAATGGAATATTACTCAGCCATCAGAAAGGATGAATACCCAACTTTTGCATCAACATGGATGGGACTGGAGGAGATTATGCTAAGTGAAATAAGTCAAGCAGAGAAAGTCAATTATCATATGGTTTCACTTATTTGTGGAACATAAGGAATAGCATGGAGGACATTAGGAGAAGGAAGGGAAAAATGAAGGGGGGGAATCAGAGGGGGAGACGAACCATGAGAGACAATGGACTCCGAAAAACAAACTGAGGGTTTTAGAGGGGAGGGCATGGGTGGATGGGTTAGCCTGGTGATGGGTATTAAGGAGGGCATGTATTGCATGGAGCCCTGGGTGTTATACGCAAACAATGAATCATGGAACACTACATGAAAAACTAATGATGTAATGTATGGTGACTAACATAATAAAAAAAAAATGCATGTTTGTGCCATTAACCACCAAGCAAATTATTTCCTGAAGAATGGAACATCAGAAAAGGAATAAAGAGAATGACCAACTTAAAGAATGTGCACCTGATCTTGTGACCTGTTAATGCCATGCAGAGATTCAGCAAAAACTGAGAACTCCAGGGTAGTAGCCGGGAGTAGTGGTTACTTAAACTTTTTTTATCATATCTCTCAGGCTGAGAGTCTGATCAAAAGGGGAGGGGGAAGTTGTGAAAAATAAGACAACAGGCCTAAAATGGAATGGTATGCTAAACTTTATGTCATTAAACAGATTGAATTTAATTACAGTTATATCTGTCTCTGAAATGGAATCTTAAACCAATCAGGAATGGGGTGCCTGGGTGGCTCAGTCTGCTAAGTGTCCCAACTCTTGATTTCAGCTCTGGTCATGATCTCAGGGTCATGATATCCAGCCCCTGTTGGGCCCTGAGCTGAATGTGGAGCCTACTTAAGATTCTCTCTCTCCTTCTCCCTCTGCCCTGCTCATGCTCACTCTCTCTCAAAAAATAAAATTAAAATAAAAATTAGGACTCACCTGATCAGCACTAGTTAGGTAATCTGCCTAATAGATCCCTACCATCCCTTAAAGGGAAGTAACCTTGCAATAACCAACTGCTTTTTTGCCTAACATAATTTCCTTGTTCCTGTTCCTTTCTGCCTATAAGCATCTTTCATTTTATACAGCAATTTGACCCTTTTCTATCTGCTAGATTGGATGTTGCCTGATCTGAATTAATTTTTGCTTAAAATTTTAAATATGCCTGTTTATCTTTTAATACCATTAATGTATATGAAAATAAAACCAGGCTAAACTGTATTTAACACAGTATTGATTTTTAATTGGAGACAAATGAATCATATAAGCAGTATGGGAGCCATGAGCTAAGTTAGTAAAGAAAAGGGGGCAGAGTTGCTGTGGTTTTGCAAGCCCTTCAGAACTATAAGAAAGTATCTGGTTGGGCTCTGAATAAAATGTGTGAATTGGACATTGATTTCCTTCCTGCTGCAATGCAAGAACATTATTTTCAACACTATTTGCCAAAGACAGCCTCTGGTTTCTTCTACTAAAAAAAAAAAAAAATGCAACCTTATGATTTGAACCCAAGAATTTTGACAGTGACTCCTATTGTTCCTGCATATTGAATAGCATCCTAGCACAGCACATCTACATGTTCATGTCTAATAAATATTTGTCAGTGGGATTTATTCTAAAAACCACTCCCTTATTTCTTATTTATATTTACAGAATTGTATAGAAGACAAGCACTTTCAAATATGAATGGACATAAATATTCTGTTCACTATGTAAACATAACACAAATGCACAAACCCTTCTTCCTAGACAGTTAATGTTAGAAATCCAGAGTACAGACAGGAAAGATGAAATTTCAGGTCTTTGATAGCTCACATATTGTATCTGTGGGGGATCCTGGCAAGAAACAGAAGGCATGGTAGAATGGAGGTAATTGAGAAGAGTTTAATAAAATATTTACAAAGAAATGAGCAGAATTAGGAAAATCCAACAAGAATTGGGGCTCCATGGGGAGGAGAAGAAAAGAGGAAGCTATTGCCCCACATGGCCTAAAGGGGCAAGAGGAGGGAGGGAATACTGCAAAGGATGGCTGCCTGATAGGAATGTGGCTTTCAGAAGAGGGACACAGCCTTTCTACCAGAAAGGAAGCAGGGGAGGGTAGGTCCTATCCTTGTTCATCTACCCTCCTTGAGATTCTGCTGCTGTTTTCCATTGGCTGAACCCAACATGGAAGCTGAGGGAAGGAAGCTCATTGATACTGTCCAGACAAATGAGCCTTTCAGGACCAGAGCAGAGTGAAGAAGATGGGGTCCGGAGAGGCAAACAGAAAATGTCCATAACAGTCCACCTGTTTGACCTTCAGCAGCTACTCTTACCTTTTGTCCAGTGAGGGTAGCCAGAGTCTCATCAGTTTCTATATCATCACAGAATGCTGTCAATTCTTTCATACTTCCAACGGAAACCAAAAACCTTTTTCATTAGTGCCTTTTAAGTAATTGAACAAAGGAAAAGCAAAGAGGGAAGCAAAAATATTAATGTAAAATATAGCTATTACAGTCCTGACTTCTGTACCTGTTCTATTATCTGTTCCCAAGGCTTAATTTGATAATCATCCTTCCTTCTCCAATCACCCATTCTATGTCTTCCCTAACCCTCTGACAGCATTTCTGCCAGATGGATTCTTGACCGAACTTTCAATTCTGTTATCTCAGTCTGTTCAGGCTGTTATAACAAAACACCACAAGCTGGGTGGCTTAATAACATCAGAAATTTATTTCTCACAATTCTGGAGTCTGGGATGTCCAAGATCAGGGTGCCAGGAGATTCTGTGTCTGCTGAGGGCCTGCTTCCTGGCTCACAGAGGGTATGTTCTCATTGTGTCCTCATGTGGTAGAAGGGACATGGGATCTCCCAGGGTCTCTTTTATAAGGGCATCAATTCCACTCATGAAGCTCTGCCCTCATGACCTAATTACTTCATAAAGGCCCCACCTCCAAATACCATCATATTGGGAATTAGGTTTAAACATATAATGGGGGGGGCACAAATATTCAGACTATACACCGTGGAGTCTAGGTCCCAGGTCCTTGGAATCTAGATTGTTGTCATTTTCCACTGTCCAAAACTGTGGGCAAGAGAGTGACAGATAATCCAGTGTTTCCTTAGGGTTCTAGCCATAGTCTTCTATGCTCTCATTGTTTGATAGCAACCCAAATTCTCCAAGGTACTCAAATAAATCACACAACTCCTACATCTTTGTTGTTTGAACAGTCTATATGGCCAAGAAAGAGTACAAAAGGCCAGGTCTTAGCTCCTAATTTAATAGAACTGTGCTGTAAAGTAGAAGTATTTGTATCATGAGACTAGGGTTTCTAACCCACCCAGGACAACTTTGTTGGTATAGAAAGCAAAAAGTACTTAAATGGATTATAGGTATAGTGGTGATGATGTCAATATCACCTATATATCAATTCCTGGACTAAGAATTCATGTTTAGAAGTGACTTTCTAGTCCTGTTGATGGATAATCTATATCCCATCTTGTGGGACAGCATCCTAACTTAATGGAGTGTCACCTCCAAGATAGCACCCCCACCAATCCTTTAGCATACCATTTTACTACTCTATCAAGCTGTCCCTTTCTGGATAATGAGGCATATGGGAATAGTAGTGATTTCTATGAGAATGAAACTTTTGCTCCTTTTTCTTTGCCATAAAGTGAGTGATCTGATGATCAACAGTATTGGATGTCAGCGAATCATGCAGGCTTCAAACCCAGAAATGATAATGCTTGTATATTTTCTGTAAACAGGGAAGGTAAATCTATAACTAAAGAGTAAGGGTCTATTGCTATGATGACAAATTACTGACCTCTCCAAAATGGGAAAGAATGATGCCAGTCTAGGGCTTAGCGCCTGCTTTTGCTTTGCTTTGCTTTTTCCCTTTCTTTCTTTCTTTCTTCCTTTTTTTCTTTCTTTCTTCCTTCCTTTCTTATGATGAATTTATCTAAATATATTTTACTAAGTATAATGGCTTCTTCTCCATAGTATCTTATTTGTTTATTTTTATCTTATAGTATAGTTAACATACAGTGTTATATTGGTTTCATTTATTTATGTCCTTTCTTCCTTTCATCCTTTATTTTCCTTTTTTGTTCTTTTTCCCCCCCTCTCACTTCTATATTGCTGGGATTCTTTTTATTTTTTAAAAATATTTTATTCATTTATTTATTTGAGAGAGAGATTGAGAGAGCATGAGCAGAGGGAATGGCAGAGGGAGAGGGAGAAGCAGGCTCCCCCACTGAGCAGGATCCTGGGATCACCACCTGAGCACAGGGCAGACACTTAACCAACTCAGCCATCCAGACACCCTTGGGTTCCTTTTTAAATAAGCATTTATCACTTTTCTAAAACAAAGTCAGTAAAGTGACCAGTCTTTTAAAATGTGTTGTAAAACTGAGGGTTCTAGAGGGGAGGGGGGCGGGGGGATGGGTTAGCCTGGTGATGGGTCGTAAAGAGGGCAGGCTCTGCATGGAGCACTGGGTGTTATACACAAACAATGAATCATGGAACACTACATCAAAAACTAATGATGTAATGTATGGTGATTAACATAACAATAAAAAATTTTTAAAAATGTGTTGTAAAACAACAACTAGGCAACCATTACTTCAGCTAACTCATTAAAAGAAATCAAAAGGGAAGAGATTGTAATGAACTAGCTTGCACTTTTCCCCTTTATTTTTCCCAGAAAGGCTCATATCACCATGAGTTTTATAATAGTACAATCAAAGGGATCATTGAATTGTGTTTTCTAATTTATGCTCAAAATTTTCTTCAAAGACAGCTAAGTCCTTGGTAGTTTCCAAAAGGAATATAGCTAACACCTTAGGGATGATATCAGACACTCTTTCAAACCAGGCAGATGCCATTTAGTATGTTGAATTATTAAATTATTTCTAGTAACCTAACGGCTTAAAAGAGTTATTGGATCTTCCCATAGCATCAAATTACTCTTCAGTAGGAACTTAAGATAGTAGAAATTGATTCACTGTGTATATAAACATTGTGCTTGATACAGCTAATTGCTTCTTGAGGCAAAGTGAAGGTAACTATTTTATGCTACTCAAAACCTGATATCTCTATTTCTAGTCATATATTTTTAAAAGATAGTATTATCAAATATTTAAACAATTCTAAATTATCTTCTCATTAAAATTATATTTGTATTATGGAACATTGATTTTTAAAAAAAGGAAATCACAAGGGTGCCTGGGTGGCTCAGATGGTTAAGCATCTGCCTTCAGCTCAGGTCATGATCCCAGGGTCCTGGGATCGAGCCCCACATCGGGCACCTGGTTCAGCGGGGAGCCTGCTTCTCCCTCTCCCTCTGCCTCTCTCCCTGCTCATGCTCTCTCTCTCTGTATCTCTGTGTCTCAAATAAATAAATAAAATCTAAAAAAAAAAGAAATCACAATATAGTCATTCAAAACTAACAAATACAAATATACAAATGAAATACAAATAGGATGCACAGGAGGCATCTGAGCAGATGGTGTCAAGAAAATTATTTTAATTACTGCACTACTGTTTTGGGTTGAATCATGTTCTCCCCAAATTCATATGTTGAAGTCTTAACTCCCAGAAGCTCAAATAGTGACTTTATTTGGAAATAGAGTCATTGCAAAAAAAAAAATTAGTTAAGATCAGAATAGAATAGAGTGGGCTCCTAATCTAAGATGACTGTTGTCCTTACAAAATGAGGACATGTGGACACAGAAACACACATAAGAAGAACATTCTGTGATTGGACTTAGACATCACAGTCAAGGAGAGAGGCCTGGAGCAAATCCTTCCCTAGTGCCTTCAGAGGGAACATGGACCTGCTAACACCTTGATCTCAGACTTCTAGATACCAGAACAATATTGTCTGAGACAATAAGTTCCTATTGTTTAAGCTACTCAGTTTATGGTACTTTATTACTGCAGGCCTGGAAAACTAACACAGGTACTAAAAAGAGGTTGGCAATAATACACCAATATTTTATGATAGATATTCAATTGCATAACTATTACTCATGAAAAACTCATTTAAGGGAAAAAAGGAGAAAAATGTGGAGGAAAAAAATTAAACACAAGCAAACTAACAATGTCTCCAAGAAGGGTGTTGTCACACTCTTATCAAGGTTTCCAGTTCAAAGTGAGGCCAAAGGACTGATTTCCAGAGGAAACAGTGTCATGAAGGAGTCAACAGGCAGAGAAAATTAATGACCAAAATATCACATTAAACTGTAGATCAGTAGCTATACTGAATCAGCTCCAAGACATTCCTCTAATAAATAATATACATATTTCATCTGAATGAGATTTAAATATTCAAATAGTTGAAATTTAAGAATATTTGCCTCTTCTAAGTCTTATTAGACTTCCCAAGAAACTAGTCATTTCTATCTGTTGGCCATGGGAGGCTCAAATCCTACACATTTATCATCAAAATGATAATCAGGTTCCAGATAACATAAACCCACAAAAATTTCCAGTAACCCTCTATGAAGCCTAACAACAAAACCAACATGAAAAGATAAGCCCAATGTTGTGCCAACATGAAAATATACAAATAGCTTCTATTTCTACATGTATGTGACAAAATACAAAAATTACACATACATTTGAGAGAGAACAGTATTTGGGGATAAGGTTTCTTTGTCCTGTGGTTTCTGAACCTCTGGTGTATTTCTTTATACACCTGAGAATATTTGTATTTTATTGTGAAAAACAGGAGTTGATCCATTTTTTAGAGATAGTGTAAATTTTATCTGTGGATTAATGGAAACAATCAGAGATTCATGCACACTGCAGTATTGTTTTTGATGAATTACCCTTGGCATTCTGGTTTTACCCTACATTGAAGGACATTACAAGAAGGAACTGTATAAACTGGCTATTATTCCTGGCAGGAAAAAAAAAATGCCAATTCCAAAGGGTTGATGGAAGAGAGCCTGGGAAGGAACTGTACAGTGGACAAGAATTAAAAGAACCAACAAAGGGCAGCAATACATGACTGGATATGAAGAAGCAAGGGAGAGAATGCCATTACCAGAACCATGGGAGAGCTGTAGGTATGAAAAAGAGCCACCACAGGAGCTCTTGCCTGAAGCCAGAGTGTAGTCGCTGCTGGAACCATAGGCCTTGCATGGTGGGAACAGAGTAAATCAGTACGCTGAACTATTTCTCCTCTGCCCTTGCTCTCCTGTTGGTTTCTCACAAAGTGCAAGAAAGTCCAAGAGAGGGAACTCAAGGAGGACAGCCTTTAAAGCCTTTAAGAAGCAAGCAAGCAACAGAGGGAGCAAGATGGTGGAGGAGTAGGAGACCTGGATTACCTCTGGTCTCAGGAATTCAGCTGAATAGGAATCAAACCATTTTGAACACCTACGAACTCAACAGGAGATAGAGGAGAAGAATAGCAACAACTCTCTGAACAGAAAAGCGGCCACTTACTGGAAGGTAGGACATGCGGAGAAGTGAATCCGAGGTGATATTCGGGAAGATAGATGGTGGGAGAGGGGGCATCTGTCGGCCTCTTCTGGCAAGTGATACAGCCGCAGAGCACAAAATCGGAACTTTTAGAAGTCAGATCCACTGAGGGATGTCGCTCCAGTGGCTAAGCTGAGGGTGGAACCCTCATGGGACAGTGTGGTCTCAGGACCCTCGGGGTCACAGAAAGACCAGGGGTGCCTGAGAGTGGCAGAGCTCCCAGGTATCGGAGCAGGGAAGCCAACTGCAGAGATGGAGCCGAGGCGCGGGCTCTCAGCTCAGGGTTGCCATAAATTGTGATCCGCGGCCCAGTCGGGCCACTGCTCCTCCAGCAGGAAACCAACAAGTGGCAGATCCAGGGAGACTCCCCTTCCTCCTCCCAGGAGAAGCGGCACGGGAGTGCACTGCCGGGATCTGCTGGGTTTGGAGATTCCACACGGGGTCGGGTGCCAGAGATAGAAACACTTGGTCACAGGCCGGGTGAGTGTGGAGTGCGGCCGGAGACCAGGGACACGGGAGTGAGTGACTGCTTTTCCCTGGTGGTGCAATGAGGAGCGGGGCCGCGAGTTCTCAGCTCCTCCGGGCGGAGATTGGGAGGCCACCATTTTCACCTGGTCCTCCAAAGCTGTACCGAGACCTTGCAGGGAACAAAAGCTCCTGAGAGCAAACCCGAGCAGCTTGCTTAGCCTGGACAAACAAGGAGGGGAAAATTCCGCCTCTGGCAAAGACATTTGGGAACCACGGCAACAGGCCCCTCCCCCAGAAGATCAGCACGAACAGCCAGCAAGCCAAGACCAAGATTACCGATCAAGGAGAATGGGAGAACTCAAGTGCTAGGGGAATACTGCACATAGAATTCATGGTTTTTTTACCATGATTCATTAGAGTTTTTTTATTGTTATGTTAATCACCATATATTACATCATTAGTTTTTGATGCAGTGTTCCATGATTCATTGTTTGTTCATAACACCCAGTGCTCGATGCAGAATGTGCCCTCCTCAATACCCATCACCAGACTGACCCATCCCCCTGCCCCCCTCCCCTCTAGAACCCTCAGTTTGTTTTTCAGAGTCCATCATCGCTCATGGTTCGTCTCCCCCTCTGACATACTCCCCTTTTCTTCCTCTTCTGTTATCTTCTTCTTTTTCTTTTTTCTTAAAATATGTTGCGTTATTTGTTTCAGAAGTACAGATCTGTGATTCAACAGTCTTGCACAATTCACAGCGCTCACCGTAGCACATACCTCCCCAGTGTCTATCACCCAGCCACCCCATCCCTCCCACCCCCAACCACTCCAGTAACACTCAGTTTGTTTCCTGAGATTAAGAATTCCTCATATCAGTGAGGTCATGTGATACATGTCTTTCTCTGATTGACTTATTTCACTCAGCATAACACCCTCAAGTTCCATCCACGTCGTTGCAAAGAGCAAGATCTCATTCTTTTTGATGGCTGCATAATATTCCATTGTGTATATATACCACTTCTTCTTTATCCATTCATCTGTCGATGGGCATCTTGGCTTTTTCCACAGTTTGGCTATTGTGGACATTGCTGCTATAAACATTGGGGTACACGTACCCCTTCGGGTCCCTACATTTGTATCATTGTGGTAAATACCCAGTAGTGCAATTGCTGGATCGAACAGTAGCTCTAATTTCAACAGTTTGAGGAACCTCCATACTGTTTTCCAGAGTGGTTGCACCAGCTTGCATTCCCACCAACAGTGTAGGAGGGTTCCCCTTTCTCCACATCCCCGCCAACATCTGTCGTTCCCTGACTTGTTAATTTTAGCCATTCTGACGGGTGTGAGGTGGTATCTCATTGAGGTTTTGATTTGGATTTCCCTGATGTCAAGCGATGTTGAGCACTTTTTCAAGTGCCTGTTGGCCATTTGGATGTCTTCTTTGGAGAAATGTCGGTTCATGTCTTCTGCCCATTTCTTGATTGGATTATTT
>NW_027397114.1:2906594-2928028 GCF_003265705.2 Callorhinus ursinus
TTAAATACAGAACTCTGGCTTAGTACTCCATCAGTAAATGTTCCACATATATCTATATATGTTACAGAGAACTTATTTTATTTTAGAATTTCTTTGTATTACTTTTCCCAAAGAATCATACTACAGATTTTTTTGGGGGGGGGGGGTGGTTTCTGTTGTTGTTGTTTTGTTTATACTTTGTTTTGTCCTGTTTTCTAGAAGTTCTGCCTTTTTTTTTTTTTGATATCTGTGTTGCATAATGTCCCCAAGGGAGAGGACACCAGAGAAAGCACAGAAGCAGAGAGGGAAACAAAGAAAAGAAGAGGAACAAGAAAAGAGTGATTCCTGGCTATCTGAACACCCACAGCTGCCTGGCTCTAGGTACAACAAGGAAACTTATGCAGCTGTGGATCTTTGAACACTTTGGAATGGTTACTACCCACTTTCCATTAATTAATGCAAAGACAGCTGCTAATAACACATTTTTTTCTAGTTGAATGTTATTTCCATATTAGTCATTTTTCTGATTACTTCTCCCTTCTTTGTTTCCATTCTTTTTCAGAAGATGATCTGTTCTGTGCTTCTTATCTTGGAAAAAGAATGTAACAACATGAATCATAAAAAAGCCTGGTAAGCTTTTACTTTTAACTTTGAAATGTTTAAATATTTAGACACCAGGGACGACAAAACTATTTGGAGAAATATGAGGGTGGGAAAAAGGCCTTTCCACAAACCTTTACCAAACCTGTCCCACCACTATTCAGATTAAAGAAAGGATTTCTTCAGTCTTGGAAAGGAGTAGAAAAATAAGAAGAGATTGTGAAAGGTTTATGGGTCTAGGAGGAAGCATGAACCTGTAGAGGCTTAGGGGACTTTTATCCACCGAATTCAGAGTATTTGTGGTAGGAATGTGAGAGTTATAAATGTGAATTACCAGTGTTGGGCCCTCTGTCAGAGAGTAGGTCCTATACTTCTTGCCATCCCTGGGGCCACACTTCCCTTCCATTGTGTACCCTGACACAAAGTTCTTATCTAATCCACTAGTTACACAACATTTTTATTACATTTTGGCTATGCTCTAAGTGTTTGTGTCCTCTTGAAATTCATATATTGAAATCCTAACTCCTATGGTGATGGTATTAGGGGGATGATTGAGGTTATGAAGGTGGATCCCTCATGCATGTGATTCTTACATTATTATAATTATATATTATTCTGATAAAAGAGGCTCAAGATACTCCCTTGCTCTTTCCACCATGCGAGGGCATCCAGGAAGTGTTCCTCACCAGACACAAAACCTGCCAGCCCTTGATCTTGGACTTCCTGGCCTCCACAACTATGAGAAATAATTTTCTTTCTTTTTCTCTTTTTTTAACTTCTTATTTCTAATTTTTATTTTATTTTATTTTTTATTATTTTCAATTGTTTATAGTACACTCAGTTCATGGTGTTCTGTTATAGCAGCCCAAATGAATTGAAATTTCTAATGATTATCTTGGATAATTTTATAGAAGAGGGTTCATTTTTATGATAAAATTGAAAATGAATTTTGATATCTATAAAAAAATAATGTTGATAGATTTTAAATGAGTTTGGGGATAACCCACAACTCTATACTACTGAGACTTTCCTTGTAGGAATATGGTTCCTCTCTTCATGTCTTAAAATTTTCCTTGGATTCCTTCGTTTGAGTTTTGGGAGGTAAGATGAGCTCTGTATTTCTTAAGTTTATCACCAGGTAATTTTGATGTTGTTGATATTGTGATTTGGTAGTAATGATTCTACTTAACATTCACTGCACTCTGGAAAACAGTAGAGACGTTCCTCAAGAAGTTGAAAATAGAGCTACCAAACGATCCAGCAATTGCACTATCGGGTATTTGCCCCAAAGATACAAATATAGGGATCTGAAGGGGTATGTGCACCCCGATATTTATAGCAGCAATGTCCACAATAGCCAAACTGTGGAAAGAGCCAAGATGTCCATTGACAGATGAATGGTTAAAGATGTGGTATATATATCCAATGGAATATTATGCAGCCATCAAAAGGAATGAGATCTTGCCATTTTCAACGATGTGGATGGAACTGGACGGTGTTATGCTGAGCGAAATAAGTCAATCAGAGAAAGACATGTATTGTATGACCTCACTGATATGAGGAATTCTTAATCTCAGGAAACAAACGGAGGGTTGCTGGAGTGGGGGTGGGGGGGGGGGGGTTGGGGTGGCTGAGTGATAGACATTGGGGAAGGTATGTGCTATCCTGAGCGCTGTGAATTGTGCAAGACTGTTGAATCACAGATCTGTACCTCTGAAACAAATAATGCAATATATGTTAAGAAAAAAAAAAGAA
This sequence comes from Callorhinus ursinus, assembly GCF_003265705.2. Lineage (NCBI taxonomy): Eukaryota > Metazoa > Chordata > Mammalia > Carnivora > Otariidae > Callorhinus > Callorhinus ursinus. Next base: position 2,908,929 of record NW_027397114.1, read on the forward strand.
GAAGATAGCAGGAGGGGAAGAATGAAGGGGGGAAATCGGAGGGGGAGACGAACCATGAGAGACGATGGACTCTGAAAAACAAGCTGAGGGTTCTAGAGGGGAGGGGGGCTGGGGGATGGGTTAGCCTGGTGATGGGTATTAAAGAGGGCACGTTCTGCATGGAGCACTGGGTGTTATACACAAACAATGAATCATGGAACAGTACATCAAAAACTAATGATATAATGTATGGTGATTAACATAACAATAAAAAATTTAAAGCAAAAAAAAAAGTGACCCCTTGTGAGAGGGGACTTTTGGCGTGATGAAAATGTTCCATATCTTTATTGGCACATGGTTACACTGGTGCATACATTTGTCAAACTCATTAAATTGTCCACTTAAAATGAGTGCGTTTTAGTGTGTGTAAGTGATGCTTTAATAAAATTGACTTAAAACTTAAAAATAAAACATTCACTGCATGTTGATGATGTATCAGGCACTGTGCTAAGCAACTTAATAATATTAATTTATTTAATTCTCACAGGAATCCTGTGAGTTACGAACCATATGAAACCCATTTCGAGACTATAGAATTGATTCTCAGATAAATTAAGGAATTTGCCCAAAGTCATGCAGCTAGCATATGGCAGAGCCAGGTTAAACCTAGATTTATCTCTACATTATACTGTTTTTTTATCATTATACTATTCTATTCTGTCTCATTGATTCAAGGAAACACACACCCAATGTTTTTTTAATTAGTAGACTACACAAATCTTCTATAAGATAATCCTAACTTTCTGGAACATGTTGTTGATATAGAAACAGTTTGGAGATGTTGTTTAGAAAGTAATTAGTCTGGTAGAGTTAGCCTTATAAACCTCAGTTGATTGACTATAAACCTTTTCCACTTCATATGGTGGGTGATTGGGGGGAAATTAATCTAAACATGATTTCACTGAGTATATTTATCTAAATTATAGCTCTTAACCTGAAAATTCCTATGTATGTATGTTAAGAAATGATACTATCCAAAATGATTAAGTATTCTACTTAATAATTCTCTAATAATTAATGAGGCCCTGTTGCCATAAAATTTTGGAGGAAAGTCTTTTATAGGTTTATGCCACTATGTTTGTCACTTGGACAGAAAATAGGGAAGAAATGAGCTCATTTTATATTTATAATGCTTACTTCAGTAATAAATTGTGGAACTATCAAATATCCAGCTAACTTCTCTGTTTTTAAGTTTCCACAATTCACAAATGGAGATAGTAATACCACAGTCCTTAGTAGCTGCAAATGATATGTAACATTTATGTTTTACTATTCATCAGGTATTTCTGAGTAGCGTTCTTATTGGCTAAAAAGATAGCAACAATCTATTGATAGAATGATGTATCTCTTAGTGCTTTGTTGACAAACTTGACATGAACTTGTGAAACTGCACAAAAGCAGAATTATTTTTCTCTTTTGTAAATTTCCTACTAGTGTAGTAAAAATGTAACTCCAAAGGGCGTAAGTGAATTATTTGAATCCCTGGCTCAAGCTACATAAGAGCTATTGGGATTATTATTGAGATAACTTGGTTCACTGTGCACAAGTTTCGGGAGTAATGAATTACTAGGGGCTGCCAATATGAGATCAGCTTTTTCCTGCAAATATAGAACAACTGTACTTGGGAAAATAGCCTAATACAACCATCAGTGATACAATAATGAATTCTCTACTGTATGTTTTGTAATTAGGTTTTATCATTTCACTCAGTTATTAGGCAGGAATAAGTACTCAAAAACCAAAATGTACTGCATATCGACTGTGGCAAAGCTCTATATGAGACACTGAGGACAAATATATATGTATATATATATATATATGTATATATATACACATATATATATAAATTTATGCAACAAGTTGTCAAATCCCTTAGAAGAAACATACAAAGTGTTATGGTAGTAATTAATAATAGATTAAAAGAAAGAATCAAGCGCCCATGAGATATAATGAGATCATGAGTCTCTCTCTCTGTCTCTTTCTCTTTTTCTAGCAAGAGCACCCTATTTATCATACCCACAAATCCCAGGAATAGAATGCTTGGGACATTTTGACAAAGGAAATATTATCTTAAAAAGTACAGACAATAGACAGGAACTTCCTCAAGTTGACAATTAACATTTACACAAAATCAATAGCTAACATAATACTTAATGGCAAGAAACTCAAAACTTTTTGCCTAAGATCGGGAACAAAACAAGACTGTTCCCTATCACCACTCCTTTCCAACATTGTACTGGAAGTCACTGTTATAATAAGACAAGAAAATAAAAGTAAACATGTTGAGAAGGAAGAAAAAAACTATGTTCACAGATGACATTGATTATCTGTGTAGAAAATCTGTAAGAATCGACAAAAAAGTCCTAGAACTAATAACATATTATAGCAAGGTTGCAGGATACAAGGTTAATATACAAAAGACAATTGCTTTCCTACATACCAGCAAATAATTGAAATTAGAAATTAAAAACACAGTATCATTTACTTTAGCACACCCAAAAATAAAATATTTAGATGTAAATCTAACAAAAATATGTACAAGACCTATGTGAGGAAAAGGGCACAACCCTCATGAATAAAATCAAAGAACTGAAGAAATTGAGAGAGGTGATATCAGAGACATGGTTGAACAAGACATCCTCATTCATGTCACCTTCCCAGTGACAACACTTTGGCATCCATTCACAGATAATAGTACCTCTATGGCAGCTGTGGGTTTCAACAACATATGCCAAGGGACCCAGGAGGACTCTCACCCACTCGTGTTTAGTAATACGCATAAAGGCCTTGGTCTTGGCTATGGACCCTGTAGTGGCCTGTGAACTGGCTTGGAGAACCTTGTCTCAGACAATCACCTATGGACAAGAGTCTTTGTGGAAGTCCAGATTTCCAATGGAAAAGTTTCAGCACAGTGCTGGAACAAAAATGTACAAGATTGGATGCACTGGAGAGGGTAAGAGGGAAGTTTGACTTTACCCACATCAATCCTCCTCCAAGGTGGCACAGCTCAAGGCCAAGAGAGATCTTGTTGGCCTGTAATTTTTCCCACTTTAATACCATAACTTCAACAATGGTTAACTTATCTAGACAGAAAATCAATAAGGAAATGTTTGACTTCAACTACACTTTAGACTAAACTGACCTAACAGATATAAACAGAACATTTCCATCCAGCAGAGGCAGAATACACATTCTTCTCAAACACACATGGAACATTCTCCAGGATAGATTATATGATCAGTCCCAAAACAAGTCTTAGCAAATTTAACAAGGTTGAAATCATACTAAGGATATTTTCCAACCACAATTGTATAAAACAAGAAATCAATAACAAAAGGAAAACCAGAAAAGCCCAAATATGTGAAGATTAAATGATATACTCCTGAACAACCAATGGTAAGATAAAAAATAAAAAGGGAAATCAAAATATATATTATGAGAAATGAAAATGGAAACTCAGCATCACACAAAACCTATAAGATGCAGCAAAAGCAATTCTAAAGGGGAATCTTATCACAACAAATGTCTACATCAGGAAACAATAAAGATCTCAAACAACCTAACTTTTCACCATAAAAAAACTAAAAACGACAAGAACAAACTAAGCCCAATTTAGCAGACAAAATAACAAAGATCACACACAAAAAAATAAAGACCAGAAAACCAATTAAAGAATCAATGAAACTAAAAGTTGGTCTTATTGTAAAGATAAGAAAAAATTAACAGACCTTTAGCTATAATAACTACTAAAAAAGAGAGAAAACTCAAATAAATAAAACCAAAAATGATAAAGGGGAATTACAACTGATACTACAGAAATACAACAATCATAAGAGACTACTATGAACAATTATATGCCAACAAATTGGATAAATCAAAAGAAATATTTAGATTCCTAGAATCATACACCCAACCAAGACTGAATCATGAAGTAGCAAATGTGAACAGAACAATAATGACTAAGAAAATTGAATTATAATAAAAAAACTAATAAAGAAAAGCCCAGGGCCAGATGGCTTCACTGGTGAATTCTACTGAACATTTAATGAATTAACACCAATTCTCAAACTTATCCAAAAAAATTGAAGTGGAGTGAACACTCCCAAACTCAAATTTAAGAGGGCAGAATTATCTTGATATCAAAGTCAGACAAGGACAGAACAAGAAAAGAAAATTACAGGTCAATATACTTGATGAACATAGTTATGAAAATTCCCAACAAAATATTAGCCAACCAAATTCAGCAATATAAAAGGATTGTATCCTATGATCAAGTGGGATTTATTGCTGGGATGCAATAAATGGCTCAACACACACAAATCAATAAATGTGATACACCACATTAAGAGAATGAAAGATAAAAATCCTATGATTATCTCAATTGATGCAGACAATGCAGTTGATAAAATTCAACCTCCTTTCCTGAAAAAACTCTCAACAAACTGGGGAGAGAAGGAATGTATTTCAACATAATAAAGGCCATGTGTGACAAGTTCACAACTAACATCATACTTAACAGTGAAAGGTTGAACATTTTTTCGCTAAGATCCGGAAAAAGAAAAGAGTCCTCACTCATACCTCTCCCATTCAACATAGTACTTGGAAGTCCTAGCCAGAACAATTAGCAAGAAAAAGAAATAAAAGACAACCAATTGTAAAGGAAGAAGTAAAATTCTTTTTGTTTGCAGATGATATAATCTTATGTATAGAAATCCTAAAGACTCCACCAAACAACTGTTTTAACTAATAAATTCAGTAAAACTGCAGGATTCAACATACAAAAATTAGTTGCATTCCTAAACACTAACAATGAAATACCTGAAAAAAAAGAAAACAATTCTACTTACAATAGCATCAAAAAATGCTTAGGAATAAATTTGACCAATGAGATGAAGATCTGTACACTGAACACTATTATAAGACTGATGAAAAAATTGAAGAATATAAAAATAAATGGAATATATCCTGTGTTCATAGATTGGAAGAAGTAATATTGTTAAAGTATCTGTACTACCCAAAGCTGTCTGTAGATTCAATTCTTATCAAAAGTTCCAATGGCATTTGTCACAGACAAAAAAATTCCAAAATTTGTATGGAACCACAAAAGACTCTGAATAGCCAAGGCAATCAAGAACATAAGAAAAAGCTGGAGACATCACACTTTCTCATTTCAAACAATATTACAAAACTTTATGCTTTGAAACACTATGGTACTGGCATAAAAACAGACATGTAGACCACCAATGGAACAGAATGGAGAGCTCAGAAATAAACATTCTTATACATGGCCAACAGATACATGACAAGAGAGCCAAGTACAAAGAATGATCTCTTCCATAAATGGTATAGGAAAAACTGGATAATCATATGCAAAAAAATGAAATTGAACTCCTACATTACACCACTCAAAATTAATTTGAAATGGATTAAAGATTTACATGTAAGACCTGAAACCGCAAAAATTATAGAATAAAAGGAGGAAAAACCTTCTTGATGTTAGTATTGGCAATGATTTTTTGGATATGACACCAAAAGCAAAGGCAGCTAAAGCTAAAATAAATTAATGAGACTACATCAACCTAACAAGCAAAAGAAACAACCAACAAAATGAAAAAAAAAATCACCCTATGAATGAGATAAAATATTTGAAAATCATATACCTGGTAAGGGTTTAATATCCAAAATATTTAAGGAACTCATACAACTCAAAAGCAAATAAAAGCAATCTGATTTAAAATTGTCAGAGGAGGGGCGCCTGGGTGGCTCAGTCTGCTTTCGGCTCAGGTCATGATCTCAGGGGTCCTGGGATCAACCCCAAGTTGGACTCCCTGCTCAGCAGGGAATCTGCTTATCCCTCTCCCCCTGTCCTTCACCCTTCCCCACTGCCGCCCGCTCATGCTCTCTCTCTCTCAAATAAATAAAGTCTTTAAAAATAAAAGAGCCAGAAGAACTGAATAGTCTTTTACCCAAAGATCCCATATAAATTTCCCCCAGATTTGTAAAGATGCTCAATATCACTAACCATCAAAGAAACTCATACAACTCAAAACCACAACGAGGTATCACCTCTCACCTTTTAGAATGGCTAGTATCAAAAAGGCAAGAAATAAGTTCTGGCAAGGATATGGTGAAGGGGGAACCCTTGTGCACCATTGGTAGGAATGCAAATTTTTACAACTATTATGGGAAAAAAAGTATGGAGATTCCTCAAAAAAAATTAAAAATAGAGGGGCACCTGGGTGGCTCAGTTGGCTATGCAATTGCCTTTGGCTCAGGCCTGGGGTCCTGGGATCAAGCCCCACATCAGGCTCCCTGTTTAGCGGGGAGTCTGCTTCTCCCTCTCCCTCTGCCCCTGCCCCCCAACCAATGCTCTCTCTCTCTCAAATAAAAAAATTAAAAATAGAACTATTATATGATGCAGCTAAGAGTTCTGTACCCCAGTTCTACCAGAAGATAGCATCAAATTCCATTCACTAAGGGCTCAGTCCTACAAGACTGCTCTCTACTTCAGATGCCAATTGCAAGGCCAGGTTGTTACCTGTGCTTCAAACCAGCAGGCTTGGAGACTCCCACAATCCTCCACCTGGGTTCAAACAATTTGCTCAAGCAACCCACAGAACTCAGGAAATCCACTAGATCACCAGTTTATTACAAGGATATTAAAGGATACAAATCAATAACCAGATGAAGAAATATATAGGGTGAGGTCCTGAACAAAGTAGTTTCTGTCCTTCCAGAGTTTGGAGCCCAACATTCTGGCATGTGTAATTTTCTGGTTCCCCAACCCAGAAGCTCTCTGAATACTCTCCTTTTAGGTTTTTATGGAGGCTTTGTTATATAAGCATGATTGATTAAATCATTGGCTATTAGTGATTGATTGAACCTCCAGCCCTTCTACCCTCTCAGAAATCAGAGAGTAGGCCTGAAAGTTCTAACCCTCTATTCATGGTTCATTCCCCTGGTAACAGCCCCCATCTTTAAGGCATTTCCAAAAGTCATCTCATTAACATAAACTCGTTTGTGGTTGAAAGGTGTTTGTTATGAATAAGAAGACGCCCATTTCACCATTATGGCTTTGAAGCATTTTCAGGAACTGATGATGAGAGACAAAATGTTACAACAAAAGATGCTCCCATTGCTCATATCAGCTCAGGAAATTTCAAGGGTATTGGGAGATGTGAGCTGGGGACAGTGGATGAAGACCACATATGTATGAGACATATATTATGGTCATTTGAATGGCATGCACATGGATGTTTATAGCAGCTCTATTCATAATTGCCAAACTTGGAAGCAACCAAGATATCCTTCACTAGGTGAATGAATGAAAACCTGTGGTAAATTCAGACAGTGGGATACTATTCAGCACTAAAAACAAACAACAACAAAAACAACTATCAAGAGATGTAAGGTTATGGAAGAAACCTAAATGCATATTACTAAGTGAAAGAAGCCAATCTGAAAAGGCCACAGACCATACGATTCCAACTATATGACCTTCTGGAAAAGGCAAAACTATGGAGACAGTAAAAAAGACTAGTTGCCAGGAGTTACTGGGGAGAAAGGGATGAATAGGTGAGGCATAGAGGATTTTTAGGCTCATGGAACTACTCTGTATGATGCCATAATGGTGGATACATGTCACTATACAATTTGTCCAAATCCTCAGAATGTACCACATCAAGAGTGAACCCTAAGGTAAACTATGGACTCTGAGTGAAAATGATGCTGCAGTGCAGTTAGATCAATTGTAACAAGTGTACACTCTGGTGGGGGATGTTGATAATGGGGGCAGGTTGTGCATGTGTGTGTTGGGGGGGGCAGTGGTTATATGGGAAATCTCTATACTTTTGCTCTATTTACTATGAAACTAAATTCTCTAAAAAAATAAATTCTATTATTTTTTTTAAAAAATTAAGCAAGGTGAAGAAATCAAGATAAACTTATTGTGATGTTTGTATTGTACTGTACACATGGGTGGGAAGTGCCCCCACACTTGATAGCAAAGTGTTAGAGGCAGAGATTAATGAGTCAAAGCTAATTAAGAAGTAATTGCTTCTGGGGATGTACCCTAGGTAAGGAGGTAACTGTTTTGGAGGCTAAAAATATCATAGCTTAATAAAATAAAATTGCACAACTGAAAGGTAAATAGAACAATAAAATGCCAAACATATTAAAATGTACTCTGTTTATTAGAAAAATAAATTGTATTCTAGAGTTCAATAAAAACCTAATTAAGAATTTTGGCTGGGCTTCACTGTTGTTGCAAGTATTTTTACTTATTAATTGTTCTCTGGGGTCCCAAGATCTCTTTACAGCTGAGGATATCTGAGACCCTAAATTTCCTAGAGCAAGAGTAATTGGATATAGGGTCTTAAGAAATTTTGAAAATGTCCAAAACACTAATGAAAATTGCACCTTTATTCAAGATCCAGCTGTACAGACTAATTAAAACGTTGGGTTCCTTTGCTTTGGGGTAGAATTGTACCTATTCACTGTGGGGAAACTGGCTATCTCAGATATTTGTTATTTGTCTTCTATTAATAAAAAGGAGAAACAAATTAAGTATTCCCTGAACAATGCAGTTTGGCAGTCAAGATTTTTCAAAACATGGGATCCATTCATGAGTGGGCATAACCAAGGGAGTATTAGATAGTGGGAATGTCTCCAAAGTTCTCTTAAAGTTTTTTGTTTGAATTTTGTCACCCAGTTCCTTCCAGCCACTTGCAGTCCTATTGGTTTCTTGTATGCTACAGACACTGTTGTGTACTGTTTACATGAGTGAGATTTCAGTGAGCGATGGTTAAATAGTGAGTAATTTAGATTAAGCAAATATTATCAAAACAATTCCTCGGTTATCGTATAAGTGAACTTTTAGTTCTAAAATATTTGGACTGCTTTGTTTGACTTATTTAAGTCATCTAACATTTTACCCTTTATAGGTTATCCCTTCTTGTTCTGTGAAGAAGTTTATATAAGTTTGCCACGTCTGGTAATATTTGGTCACTTCCTAACAAAATATTCAGAAGTTCCCATTGATTCTATTTTAGATATAACCTGAATAGAGTAGTTTTGTAGTTATGCTTCTCACTTCCTCCAGAGGCTGGGCACACCCACCAAACCACAGCAGCAACAGCAAAACAAAACAACAAATAAACAAAAAACCCTGTCCTTAGCAAAGATCTTAAATTAACACTTTGCACTCTATCAATGTCTTATGTCTTGTCCAGAAGAAGGACTGAAACAGAAGAAAACAACAATTGCATTATACCATGGTCAACTAATTCTTACAAAAATCATTTTATAGAGTACAGAGCCTTTCCACAATGCTTCATCTCCCTGTTTGTTTCTCTATAGGTAGTAGAGACACTTTTATTCTGATCTTGATATTCCCACTGCTCTGAACTTGACGTATCTGTCTGCCATTACTTCATGGGGTCTGTGACTCTTAATCAGAGGTCCATTAACTGATGATTAAATTGATAAACATTGATTCATCCTCTGCTACTTCATTAAGCTCACCTGCCAGTCTACTGAGATTTATTTTCTACCATCTTGATATTCACTTGTAAAATCTTTGGTCTCCAGCTTCCAAAAGTGCTTTGTAAGTTTTACATATATTTCATTGTCCTATCTTATTTATTTTTTCACTCATCCGAAAGACCTGATAGAGGTTTTTCTTTTCTTTTTCATTCTTTTTATTTCTTTTTGCAACAGAACACCAGCAACTTCACACTGAGATCTTTTTTTTTTTTTTTAATTTACAGTATCTCCTCCAAAGGGGAGGTGTTTTCCCCACATCATTTGTTTTCCAGGGGAGGACAAGTTTCGTTTGTAATCCTTTGGTATAAGTTTCCTCAGTGGTTCTGTGTCAAGGAAGAAAAATAATTCAGAGCATGTATCACCTCAAAACTTACAGCTCAGTTTTGGGCTCAAAATACGATCTTTTACAGCAGGTGCTAAACTGGAAAAATTCAATTCTCCAACTGACAAACCGAAGTATCCCAGATACTCCCCAATGAGAAAGAAACTGGGCCAGCAACTATGAAGTGAAAAAATTGCTACCTGTTTTTTCCCTCCTTGCAAAAATCTTTGCTGTAGATTTTCCCTTATTGAAGGGAAGAGCTTATGTAGATTCCTGTGTGATTCAACTTTCTTACTTCTTAGTTATGAGAATTTTCTTGTATGTATGTAATATTTATGAAAATTGAATGAGATGCTGTGGCTGTCAGAGAAAATAAATGTAAACAAGATATTACCCTAATCTTGGTTAGAAGAATCACCAACAAGGAAATGGGAGATTGAAATCCCACAGCTACTTGTTTGTTTTTAAAAGTCTGACTTAAAAAAAAGTCTGACCTTTTTTCAGCTTTGAGATATAATTGATAAAAAACACTCATAAGTTTAAGGTGTATGATGTGATGATTTGATATGTGTATATATTGGTAAATTTTTACCACCATAAGGTTAGTTAACACATTCTTTACCTCATGTTATTACCATTTTGTTGTTGTTTTTAAGGTGAAAATATTAAAGCTGTATTCTCATAGCCACTTGTCCATAGCTTTTTAAACAAAAGGGTAAGTGCTCACTTTGGCAGCACATATACTAAAATTGGAATGACACAGAGAAGATTAGCATGCCCCTGTACAGGGATGACACAAAAATTCATGAAAAGTTCCGTATTTTTGAGCCCTGGGTGATGTATGGAATTGTTGAATCACTATATTGTATACCTGAAACTAATACAACACTGTATGTTAGGTATACTGGAATTTAAAATTAAATTAAACTGAATTAAAAAAAAATAAGAGGGTAAAATACAAGCGCAAGGTCACTTCCAGGACCTAGGATAAGATGAAAACCTCTCTGCAGGTGGAACAATGAAGAAGGATACTCAAAGCAGCAGAGAGACATGCATTCTAACAGGTGTGCAAGAATAATGAATAAGAAGGGATGAGGGGTGATGCAAAGGACTAGAGACACAGGAGAAAGAACGAGGAATTAAATTTAATAAATTTATTAAATTCCAAATAAGGAATCTCACTAGCCTCTTTCTGTTCATTCTCCTCAAAACAACTGTAGATCAGAGCCTAGGATATTATCTTCAGAATAAATGAGACTTAGACTGTCCCAAGTTTCACCAGAAAGAATTCAGTTTCAATTGATTTTATATACTTTAGAAAAAATAGATGTGGTGGAGCTCTGCAAGTTTTAGCAATTGCCTAATAAGTTCCCTAGCCTATTTCAAATTCAATATACAGTATTTCTGGAAAGTATTAAGTATGATAATTATACTGCCCATATATTTCCCTTTAATGTTTGCTATAACCAAAAGAAAATTAATGCAAGAGAAGAAATATAGATAATAATACTTTTCTTCTTAAGACATATCTCTCGAAGAGAGATATCCTGGGCACCAGCTATAAATTACTGTACCCATTTAAAGTGTTATAAAAATAAAAACTGGTAGGTAGTGAATGGAGATTTGTGCTACACAGACTGTAGTGCAGAAATAACTAGCTTCTCACAATGGGGACATACCCATTTACACAAAATAATTTCAAGTTATTTTTTTTTCTTTATTTGACACAGCAATGTTGTCATGACCTTCATCCACACTGTGGGTTTGGGTAATATTTTCATTTATATCTTCTCTCCATGGGGATAAATGGTTCTAACCTTGAAATCCCAGTTCCTATGTGAAAAATAACTTTATAAATACTTCAAACACTTACATTTTCAGCAACAAATGTTCCAGTATGAATACAAAACAGCATTTCTGTCAAACACAGCAATACATAACTTGAACTCGGAAGACAGGAGTCCCTATACACACACAGCTCACTGTCGATTCTCAGAAATAGTTTACATATTCTTCAGTGGCATTATGATTATATATATTTCTTATTAGGTGGTGACTGACTTGGGGCTCCTAGAGCTGTTTACTGGCAACTCTAAACATTGGTTGATTCAGCTGTAACCTTTGATATACTTACAGTCATCAATATTAGTTAAATATTTAAAAATCTATCAATTTTATCCACTTATATATTAATTTCACAAACATTCTTTGAAGAGCTATTATTTGCCTGGCACTTTCCTAGACCCAGGAGATAGAAAGATAAATTATACCTGATATCCTTTGCCTTTAAAGGACTCACATTCAAGTAAGAAAAACAAACATGCAAAAATACATTTTATTTCAAAACAACAACTCTGCTGTGACTGTTAGCATGTTATTAGGACTATAATGCCTGTGTGTGTATGTGTTGACACAATGTAAACGCATTGTCTTAACTTGGATTACCTTCAAAGCAGACACTAAGCAGGATTTGGGTTCAAGCAATTTTTTTTTAAAGATTTATTTATTTGGGGGGGGAGAGAAAGAGGTGAGGGAGGGGCAGAGGGAGATGGAGACAAGCAAACTTCCTGCAGAGTGGGGAGCCTGACTCGGGGCTCCATCCCAGGACCCCGAGATCATGACCTGAGCCGAAACCAAGAGTTGGACGCTTAGCTGATACAGCCACCTAGGCACCCCTCAAGTAATTTTTAAAGAAGTAATCACAAGAAGTCCTTGAAGTCAGTGGCCTCTAGGGAAGAACTAAATGATTTGGATAGAACTTTAGGATATCCCATCATTACCTGAAGGGTTTGGTGTAGCACACAGATGGTTGGGCTCCACACCCAGAGCTTCTCATTTAGTAGGTTTGTGATGCAATACAAGGATTTGCATTTTCAAATTCCTACTTGACACTGAGACTGAGGGTGTCCACACTGCATTTTAAGGACCACTGATGTGGCAGGTATGAGCAGGGCATAATAGTCATGTGCACATACATTCAGATATTTTTGATGTCCTTGTTCTTACCCAAACATCACAATTTCCTCATGTTTTCAGCCATTTATTGCATCAACAATGGAATGTGTATGAGTTTTAGCCATGCAAAAACCTGGAAGGCTTTGCCCCCTCATTAACTAGTTATTAACCAGGTGACTACATCCAGGTGGTTAATTAGAAAATATTGGACTGATACCATGCACTCATTTTATTTTTTCTGGGATACCTGTAGCTATAAACTAAATGTCCATGTTGGGTTTGAGAGGAGCAGGGTGCAAAGGTTACATTTATTGTATGAAAAATGTCCTCTTGGATAATTCATGTGATATAGCTCTCAGCTGCTTATCTAGATCAGGATGAGCGAGGACTGAAGGTGTGTGTGTGCACGTGTATGTGTATTAATAATATGTGCATGTATAGCAGGAATAACTATTTTGTGTTCATAAATATTTGATAAAATTCTTCCAAGCATGAAATCGGAATTTTCTCTGCACCAAGCAAAGTATTTCCATGAGGTTCATGGAGCTGGGATAAAAACAGAAGTCTCATAAAACAGTTTGGCAAAATAACCAGATATATACCTTACTGCCTTTGAATAAAGAACATTTTGTGTAGAAAGCTTTCCACTTTGGTTCTTGCCTGTGATTACACTACAGGTAAAAAAAAAAATGCCACTTATGGAGGGACATTTTTAAAACAAAATGAATGTTCGTACTTATGTGGGGAGCATAGTAACAAAGAAATGTATTTAACTGCAGAATGCTATTTGTTTCCACAGAATGCACATGCAATTTTCTATTCTGAGTGCACATTTAAATCCACATAAAAAGGGCACTTTATTTTCCAAGGACACTGAGTGGAATAATGTAAACTGACTAAAAAGAGATGAACTCTACCTTCTGCATGTACTCTGGGCCTTTAAAGGCCTCAGAATTAGGAGAGCTAACTAGATGATTTCAACTGTATGATCTGTTCGTTCTAATATAAATTTTAGATGGTAAGGGGTCTGTGATAACTATCTTCTCACTGAATATTTAATTATCTCAATAAAATGTACATGGGAACAATATGTAATAAAACATTTGAACAAGATATTTAGAGTCTCTTGACTTGAAACATCAATGTGCTATATCTCTTAAAGTCCATAGGCTAAGAAGCTAAAGAATAGAATAAAATTTCTCTTATTATTAGCTGCACTTAAATAACACAGCTTAAATATTGGCCTGAAAAATAGAATTACAGTCTTCTTCGGATCAACATATATGTACTAAATAAAACTTCCCTCTCCAAATCTTATTTTAAAATCAATTTCTTGCTTGTATGACTGAGTCTCTTTCTTTTTGCGGGAACACTACTTATTCCAGTGCCCTAGTTTTCAACCATTTGTTGTATTCCTATTCAATCATATGCCTCAAACCCCATGTTCTTTAAAAGAAGCCTTTGTGATCTGCCATCCCTTTTCTGGTTTTCCCGGGGTTCCACATAGGCCAGGTTTTTAAAAGCCAGGTATATAGAAAACATCATTGGTCTTTCATGTACTATTGAGAACTATAGCCAGCAAAGGGGAAGAAGCAGGGAGGAGGTGACACAAGTCATTGAATGCAGATTCATTCAACAATCGTCAAGCTCCTGCTCTGAGTTGCTGTCAAGAGTCTTCTGTGTGGGGTGCCTGGGTGGCTCAGTTGGTTAAGCGACTGCCTTCGGCTCAGGTCATGATCCTGGAGTCCCGGGATCAAGTCCCACATCAGGCTCCCTGCCCAGCAGGGAATCTACTTCTCCCTCTGACCCTCCCCCCTCTCATGTGCTCTCCCTCTCTCTCTCTCTCAAATAAATAAATAAAATCTTAAAAAAAAGAGTCTTCTGTGTGTGTTAGTTTCTTCAATCCAGACAGCAGCCCTTTGAGTTTGTTATCTCCTTGCAGTACAGTCATTAATGTGTTCATGCCTGTTCAAACTGCTTCCTCTCTCCAAACACGCTCTTTCCTTTTGCCTTACTCCCACAGCCAGCCCTTCAACCCTAAAAAAAAATCAGCTCCAACTTCAAGACCCACTCCAAGTGTCCTTTCCTTTAGGAAACCTTGTCTGTTCTACTTCCCAATATGAATCATTCTCTACTGCGCTCAGTGAACATCGTTTAAATCTCTATTACGGCACTTACCAGTTTGATTATAGTTCATAGCATTTGTACCTGCTACTCCACAAAGTCTATAAAGCATTGGGGGAAAAATATTAGAAAATGATGTCTCTTTCTTATTAGCTAACAAGGTATGAAGTGCTTCCACGGACTGCCATCTTCTTTGTAAGTCAGTTGTGCTCGGTTCAACAAATATTTATTGAATACCTACTGCTGTTCTAGGAATTGAGATAATCCCCAAGAACTCAAAGGTGGATTAACATTGAGCATTGAGGAGTGACAGGTGTATATGCAGGCTATTTCATAGACCAGAAATACGGTGGAGTTTTCCTGAGCAAGAAGTGTTATATATCCTGACACAAGAAAGTAGGGTAGAGTCTGCACTGGAAGAGCGAGTGTCTTTACCAAATCTAGGTATCAGAAGGCATAGGGAGGAAAAGAAGTCACTCCTGGTCGAGTGTGAGAGTCAGCCTGCACCCAGGATATACCAAAAGAGCTGTGGACTGAGGTTTCATGAAGATCTTATAGCTAAAGATAAACATTACCCAGTGATAAACGACTGCCTTGTCAGTAAAATCAAAGAAGTCCTAGGCCACTGAAATGCTTTTATCCAGCAGAAAGAAATCATAGCAGGTACCAGTTTGCCAGGTTTCAGGAACAATGGCCAGCTGAGGCCCACTCAGTCCAGTCTCCACTGATGGTCAGACCACCTCTGTACCTGACAGTGGAGTTAAATGTCTTTCAAGACAGACCTATTCCTTGCTCCATTTTCCAGTGTTGTTTTCTCATCATAGGAGGGATTAAGTCTAGCCATTTGGATTGGATAAGTACCCTGCAGCTTGGGTAGTACAATGCCATATGATAGCAAAAGGCAGAGTAAAAATCATTTAATTTGAATTGGGAAACATTAAGGTTAACAGGCAGTGAACTGGGAAAAGGTAGCTGCATAATGTTATTGGTGATTAAGCCAGACTCGTAATATTTAAATGCTACCAAACATTTACCCAGTGCTCTTCCAAAATCTTTGTTCAAATGAGAACATTTCTTTTTTTTTTTTATTTTTTTATTCTTATGTTAATCACCATATATTACATAATTTCTTTTGGTGTACTGTTCCATGATTCATTGTTTGTTCATAACACACAGTGCTCCATGCAGAATGTGCCCTCCTCAATGCCCATCACCGGGCTAACCCATCCCCCCACGCTCCCCCCCTCCAGAAACCTCAGTTTGTTTTCCAGAGTCCATCATCTCTCCTGGTCCGTCCCCCCCTCTGACTTACTCCCCTTCATTCTTCCCCTCCTGCTATCTTCTTCTTTTTCTTTTTTCTTAAAATATGTTGTTTTATTTGTTTCAGAAGTACAGATCTATGATTCAACAGTCTTACACAATTCACAGCGCTCACCGTAGCACATATCTTCCCCAATGTCCATCACCCAACCACCCCATCCCTCACACCCCCGACCACTCCAGCAACCCTCAGTTTGTTCCTGAGATTAAGAATTCCTCATATCAGTGAGGTCATATGATACATGTCTTTCTCTGATTGACTTATTTCACTCAGCATAACACCCTCCAGTTCCATCCACGTCGTTGCAAATGGCAAGATCTCATTCCTTTTGATGGCTGCATAATATTCCATTGTGTATATATACCACTTCTTCTTTATCCATTCATCTGTCGATGGGCATCTTGGCTCTTTCCACAGTTTGGCTATTGTGGACATTACTGCTATAAACATTGGGGTGCACGTACCCCTTCGGGTCCCTACATTTGTATCTTTGGGGTAAATACCCAGAAGTGCAATTGCTGGATCAAATGGTAGCTGTAATTTCAACTGTTTGAGGAACCTCCATACTGTTTTCCAGAGGGGTTGCACCAGCTTGCATTCCCACCAACAGTGTAGGAGGGTTCCCCTTTCTCCACATCCCCGCCAACATCTGTCGTTCCCTGACTTGTTAATTTTAGCCATTCTGACGGGTGTGAGGTGGTATCTCATTGAGGTTTTGATTTGGATTTCCCTGATGCCGAGCGATGTTGAGCACTTTTTCATGTGCCTGTTGGCCATTTGGATGTCTTCTTTGGAAAAATGTCTGTTCATGTCTTCTGCCCATTTCTTGATTGGATTATTTGTTCTTTGGGTGTTGAGTTTGATAAGTTATTTATAGATTTTGATACTAGCCCTTTATCTGATATGTCATTTGCAAATATTTTCTCCCATTCTGTCGGTTCTCTTTTGGTTTTGTGGACTGTTTCTTTTACTGTGCAAAAGCTTTTTATCTTGATGAAATCCCAATAGTTCATTTTTGCCCTGGCTTCCTGTGCCTTTGGCGATGTTTCTAGGAAGAAGTTGCTGCGGCTGAGGTCGAAGAGGTTGCTACCTGTGTTCTCCTTTAGGATTTGGAAGGACTCCTGTCTCACGTTTAGGTCTTTCAACCATTTGGAGTCTATTTTTGTGTGTGGTTTAAGGAAATGATCGAGTTTCATTCTTCTGCATGTGGTTGTCCAATTTTCCCAACACCATTTGTTGAAGAGACTGTCATTTTTCCACTGGACATTCTTTCCTGCTTTGTCAAAGATAAGTTGACCATAGAGTTGAGGGTCCATTTCTGGGCTCTTGATTCTGTTCCATTGATCTATGTGTCTGTTTTTGTGCCAGTACCATACTGTCTTGATGATGACAGCTTTGTAATAGAGCTGGAAGTCCGGAATTGTGATGCCGCCAGCTCTGCTTTTCTTTTTCAGTATTCCTCTGGCTATTCAGGGTCTCTTCTGGTTCCATACAAATTTTAGGATTATTTGTTCCATTTCTTTGAAAAAAGTGGATGGTATTTTGATGGGGATTGCATTGAATGTGTAGATTGCTCTAGGTAGCATTGACATCTTCACAATGTTGGTTCTTCCAATCCATGAGCATGGAACGTTTTTCCATTTCTTTGTGTCTTCTTCAATTTCTTTCCTGAGTATTTTATAGTTCTCTGAGTACAGATCCTTTGCCTCTTTGGTTAAATTTATTCCTAGGTATCTTATGGTTTTGGGTGCAATTGTGAATGGGATCGACTCCTTGATTTGTCTCTCTTCTGTCTTGTTGTTGGTGTATAGGAATGCCACTGATTTCTGTGCATTGATTTTATATCCTGCTACTTGACTGAAATCCTGTATGAGTTCTAGCAGTTTTGGGGTGGAGTCTTTTGGGTTTTCCACATAAAGTATCATATCATCTGCAAAGAGTGAGAGTTTGACTTCCTCTTTGCCCATTTGGATGCCTTTGATTTCTTTTTGTTGTCTGATTGCTGTGGCTAGGACTTCTAATACTATGTTGAATAGCAGTGGTGAGAGTGGACATCCCTGCCGCGTTCCTGACCTTAGGGGAAAAGCTCTCAGTCTTTCCCCATTGAGAATGATATTCGCTGTAGGTTTTTCGTAGATGGCTTTTATGATATTGAGGTATGTACCCTCTATCCCTATACTCTGAAGAGTTTTGATCAAGAAAGGATGCTGTACTTTGTCAAATGCTTTTTCTGCATCTATTGAGAGGATCATATGATTCTTGTTCTTTCTTTTGTTAATGTATTGTATCACGTTGATTGATTTGCAGATGTTGAACCAGCCTTGCAGCCCAGGGATAAATCCCACTTGGTCGTGGTGAATAATCCTTTTAATGTACTGTTGGATCCTATTGGCTAGTATTTTGGTGAGAATTTTTGCATCCATGTTCATCAAGGATATTGGTCTGTAATTCTCCTTTTTGATGGGATCTTTGTCTGGTTTTGGGATCAAGGTAATGGTGGCCTCATAAAATGAATTTGGAAGTTTTCCTTCCATTTCTATTTTTTGGAACAGTTTCAGGAGAATAGGTATTAATTCTTCTTTAAATGTCTGACAGAATTCCCCTGGGAAGCCATCTGGCCCTGGGCTTTTGTTTGTTGGGAGATTTTTGATGACTGCTTCAATTTCATTAGTGGTTATAGGTCTGTTCAGGTTTTCTATTTCTTCCTGGTTCAGTTTTGGTAGTTGATACATCTCTAGGAATGCACCCATTTCTTCCAGGTTATCTAATTTGTTGGCATAGAGTTGCTCATAATAT
>NW_027397114.1:2933028-2947564 GCF_003265705.2 Callorhinus ursinus
TGGGTCTTGTTTTTTAATCCAATCTGATAGCCTGTGTCTTTTGATTGTGGCCTTGAGCCCATTTACATTCAGGGTAACTATTGAAAGGTATGAATTTAGTGCCATTGTATTGCCTGTAAGGTGACTGTTACTGTATGTTGTCTGTGTTCCTTTCTGATCTTTGCTGCTTTTAGGCTCTCTCTTTGCTTAGAGGACCCCTTTCAATATTTCTTGGAGGGCTGGTTTCATGTTTGCAAATTCCTTTAATTTTTGTTTGTTCTGGAAGCTTTTTATCTCTCCTTCTATTTTCAATGACAGCCTAGCTGGAATTAGTATTCTTGGCTGCATATTTTTCCAAATGAGAACATTTCTAAGAGTCTTAAAAAATGTACGTTTTATTATGGAGCGGTAAAATTCATATGAGTGCCCCCAATCTTTCTTTTTGACCTCCAGACTAGGCTGCACTTTACCTTCTTTGTTTCTGAGGCTCCCATCTTCCCATTCCCATTCAGAACCTTTCTTTCATTGCCATACTATGTCTTTAATTTTTTTAAACCAATGGCAGAGCATTGACAAAATAGGGAAAGGGAAATAAAATTATCATAGAATAGCAGGAAAAAAGAAAAAGCAATAGAAAGATAAGGCTAGGTCTAGTTAGGGATATTTGGGGCAGGGGTGGGAGGGGAAGTAATGAAGAAAGAGGCACCAGGAAGCTACACTAAAAAGAATGTGATTTTTATTTTTTTTTATTTTTTTAAAGATTTTATTTATTTATTTGACAGATAGAGACACAGCGAGAGAAGGAACACAAGCAGAGGGAGTGGGAGAGGGAGAAGCAGGCTTCCCACTGAGCAGGGAGCCAGATGCCCGGCTTGATCCCAGGACCCTGGGATCAGCACCTGAGCCCAAGGCAGACGCTTAATGACTGAGCCACCCAGGTGCCCCAAGAATGTGATTTTTATTTTTTATTTATTTTTAAAAGATTTTATTTATTTATTTGACAGAGAGAGAGACACAACGAGAGAGGGAACACAAGCAGGGGCTGTGAGAGAGGGAGAAGCAGGCTTCCTGCTGAGCAGGGAGCCCGATGCAGGGCTCGATCCCAAGACCCTGGGATCATGACCAGAGCCGAAGGCAGAGGCAGACCCTTAAGGAATAAGCCACCCAGGTGCCCCATGAATGTGATTTTTAAATGAGGATTGCATGTGCTCTTCACTGTGTTTAAGAAACATTTTTTAAACATTTATTTTTTTTTCCACTGGACTTTTTTTTTTCCATCTTAAGCAGCACTTTGAACCTGAACTATGTGGGTCATGGTTTCAATGGAATTGTAGGTTTATTTTCTTTCCCCAGTTTGAATACCTAGCCTCGCTCAGGAACAGTGCTACTATGAGTGAGAACTTCAAAGTAACACTGAGGGACTTCCAAAACAGGTCTCAAAAAAAGATCTTTGAACAGTACATCAAAAACTAATGATGTACTGTATATTGGCTAATTGAACATAATAAAAAAATAAAAATAAAAATAAAAAAACCTAGCAACTGGTAACATTTTGTTTGATGAAAAGTGAATTAATGGTTGACACTTACAAAGTAGTAGAATTTATTCTGCCATAAACTCAACTGTATTAGTAGAATCCTTGGTAATCTAACACTGAAAAGTAATTAGAAGTATGGTATTACTGACGGCATGTTCAGTGGTCAACATACTTATGATGGATTTAACAAAATTTATAGATAGTGCAATATTATGTATTCCTAGAAGAGGTGAATGGAAAGAGAGCTAATACGAGGCATAACCTGTTCTAACTATTTTTAAGGCCACCATGTGCACCCAACACTTAAATAGCTAAATATGCAAAAAATGTTAATATATATTTATGTGTATGGTCTTTGATGGGGTCTCTGGTCTATTGATTTTTTTTTAAACAATACTTTAATTCATGATCATTTTGACCTATAGAGAAATTTGCAAGTTATACATGTGAAATTTCTTATTTCTCAGTCAGAGATGTTGTTTTGTCTTTGTATCCCCAGTGCATATCACTATGCCTGGCGCCGCAAATATTTGGGAAGCTATTTGGCTTATACGTGAATGAATAAGTGAACAAACACTTCTTCATTTTATTTTGCAAAGGAAGTGCATGGGAACACCTGAGTAGATTCATAAGTGGCCCTTCTGCCGATTACAATTGCTTATTCATGGACACCCTAAAGAGCAGTATGCGGCCGTGAAAGAAATGCTTTTCTGTTGGTGGTGTTGAAAGATTTTGGAGGTTAGCTTGTCCAGCGATATTAGTTCAGATGTTACATGTTTGAGGCTTGAAATGATGTCTGTGATACAACAAACAGAGTTCTCTAAATGGCCTTTGGTGACTCACGTGGGGATCCTGGACAATGAGGTATCAGGGACCTGAATGCCCCTGTCCATCTGGCTGGGGGTGGGGGACATATGTGAACTGAACACCTCCCAGGACCAGTAACTTGCTCTGGCTGAAGAAGCTTCAATATTCTTCAGGCCCAGGGCACCTGGATGGCTCAGTTGGTTAAGCGACTGCCTTCAGCTCAGGTCATGATCCTGGAGTCCCGGGATCGAGTCCCACATCGGACTCCCTGCTCAGCGGGGAGTCTGCTTCTCCCTCTGACCCTCCCCCTTCTCATGCTCTCTCTCTCTCATTCTCTCTCTCAAGTAAATAAAAATCTTTAAAAAAAATATTCTTCAGGCCCAAAGGTCTCCTGAATTGGTCTGGCTTTACTATACAGTTCTTGCAAAAAAACTGGCATTTAAACACTGACTGCTGATACCCACATAGTGGGTTTTCTTCTTCACTGACAAATGGGCCGTCACATTTGTTCCATGAGAAGAGAAAGCAACATAGAAGCAGAGCTTCTTCTCTTCCCGGGATGGTTTACTCTTGACATGACCAATAGAATACTCTGGTTCTAGAATTCCTCTCCCCAGCTATATAGGGATATGAGGAATCATTTCCCTCCTCTCTTTGCTCATGCTGGCTTTATAAAGTTCCCTGATAAAACCTGTTGTCCACACCATATCTTGAGACATGGTGAACTATGTCCCAGTGTTCCAAGTCCTGTTGCAAGATGGATGGTGACTTCAAGCAGATCTTCCTTGCACAACAAAGTTATTCGTGAGATATAAGCATTGCCATTGTATTTTCCACTGAATAGGACAGGTGCAAGGAGGCCTCAGATAGTTACCTTTTAAAATAAAACTCTTTCTGGAAGAAGTTGCTATACTACTCTAAGGGAATCTTTCAAATCATTATTTTCCTTCATGAGAGAGCAATTCAGTCCACATGAGACATTCAGAAAGTAATGTCTAATCATTGTAGTTGTGTTTCTACAACAACACTACACAATGGGTAGCCCCCAACTCAGTTAAGTAATTTGGTCAGTGCCACGAAGTTAGAATTTGAACTTGAATCCATCTGACTCTGACTTTGATCTTTTCACTTCTTGTTAACAGATAGCACCTAG
Organism: Callorhinus ursinus; assembly: GCF_003265705.2. Lineage (NCBI taxonomy): Eukaryota > Metazoa > Chordata > Mammalia > Carnivora > Otariidae > Callorhinus > Callorhinus ursinus. The sequence continues at coordinate 2,936,505 of NW_027397114.1, forward strand.
GTTCTGTCTTCAGTCGTTACACAAATAATCATAAGTGGTTCCTGACAGGTCAGGGAGATTTTCCCCATGAAAACAAGATTTTCATTTCTCTTTATTTGAAAAGGTAATGGCACCTGTGGTAGGCGCTCATGAATATATGTAAAATCATTAAATATAAATGTAAAATTATACATGAAATCTCAAGTATATACTACCTAAACCCTAGTGGAAATTTCAGTGATTTAAAGATATTTTTGTTTTGTTTCGTTTTTTAGGTATTGGTCATGGAGGTAATTTGTCACAACAGATAGAATGTATCCTCTGAAGTCAGAGAGATGGCTTCAAGTTCCTGTCTCAAACTTTTTACCAGTTAGGTGAACCTGAGCAAGTTTTTGACCTTTCTGATGCTCATTTTCCTAATAATGTTACTATCTTCCTGGGGCTTATGTTACTTATGCCAGGCTGGACCAGTGTGTACCAAACTTCATTGTGCACAGACCTCACCAAAGGTCTTGTTAAAATGTAAATGCTGATCAGGAATCTTGGTGGAGCTTCCGATTTTCCATTTTTAACACACTGTCAGTTGACACTGATGCTGCCAGATTTTGGACCACATTCTATAGAGCAAGGTAGAGTCTCATCATCAGCAATCCTGACATTTTGGTCCAGATAATTCTCTGTTCTACAGGGTTGCCCTGTGCATTGTAGGATGCTTAGTAACATCCCTGGCACAGTTCCTGACACATAATAGAAATCAGGTGGATATTTGTTCCTTTCTTTTTATATCTTCTGCTTAGACTTGGGAGTTGTCAGGAAGTTTAGACTGAAGGTCACCTCTAGGATGATAATATCCTCTAAAACAAGAGTGAGCAAACTACCACTCATAGGTCAAATCTAACCTACCACCTAATTTTGCAAATAAAATTGTGTTGGAACACATCCACAACCATTAGTTTATCAATTTTCTTTGGCTACTTTTGCACTAAAACAGCAGCATTGAGTAATTCCAGCAAAAACGGTGCCGCCTACAAAAATCTAAAATATTTACTACATGGTCCTTAGCAGAAAAAGTTTGCCAAGACCTGTTCTTGATACCTGAAAATCCTGGAGCTTTAGCTTTTTGGACCTATAGAAGCAGAGTTTCATAGCAGTCTTCCGGGTGTAATTCAATAGATGCTACATCAAGAACATTTCCTTTGGGAAATGGAAACTTTCCCAAAGAGAGTGGCTCGATTCTTTCCATTTTTCAATGAGCCATTGGTTTCTACAACACAGGCATTAGGGAGCCTCTTCAGAAACAGTGGAAATAAGAATAAACCTTAGGTGCCAGAGAGCACTGGATAGGTTTCCCTTTAAAAAAATCTTTTTTTTCCAAGCACAGACAATTTACCTTCCTAATTATAATTGACAAGAGTCAGTCACAGGAGAAAAATGTATCTCCCATGGCTGCCAACTTTACTTAACCTAGTATGTTTGTGCTGGTAACTGATGATTTGCATTTGTGCAAGGTCTCATAGGAGCCAGACTGCTTTTAAAGATAGACTCAGAGGATTTTGATGGATAGCACATAGGCAGGGATTTTTCTGAGTAAAATGAATAATGTTTGTTTATGAAGGAAGGTTTGGGGAAGTTATATGGGTAAGTTGCACTTTGTTGCTACCTGTAGAAGTGAATATGGTATGTGTAGCTTAAAGTACTGTCTCATTGTATTGTGAGTGATCATCATAGGTGACCTTTATTATAGCTGCTTCACACATTCTCATGCTTACTTTGAGACAATAACATGTGTTAGAACCATCTAGATCACATCTCTCAATCTCAAGCACTATTTGGACCAAATACTTCTTTATTATGGGGTCTAAACTGTTCAATGTAGGGTATCTGGCAGCATCTCTGGCCTTTATCCACTACATGCCAATATTAATCCTTTCCCCAGTAGTGGCAATCAAAACTATCTCTAGACATGGTCAAATATTCTTTGGGTGTCAAAATCACTCCTGGTTGAGAATTATTGACCTATGTTATACCACAAGAAGAAATAACTCCAAGATCTCAGTAGCTTAATATACCAAAAGTTTATTTCTTGCTGACATAAATTAAACTGCACATCTTTCCAGGGCAATTGTACTCTATGTGGTGGCTCCGTATTCTAAGTTACTTTGATCTTATGGTATTTTCGACCAACACGTGCATCATGGAGAATAAAGGGAGAGTATAGAATTGAATACAAGCTCTTAAATATTTGTGCCCAGAAGTGATATTTCCCACTTCTGTTCACATTTCATTGATAAAAGCAATGCATGTGGTCATGCCTACCTTTAAGAGGGTGAGAATTAAGATCTTCCTCTAAGATTTCCCTCCAAGTAAAATCTCCCTCCAAGAACATTCAGCTGTCAAGCACAATTATTATCTGTTAATCTCCACCTTCTTCAATGAATATTTGCTAATACTGAGAACTATCATATTATATCAAAGGTGGAGAGGCAGGAGAGTAATGTAGTTGAGAGAATGGATGCTGGAACCACTGTACTTGGGGCTGAACTGAGTTTTACAGATTTACATCTGTGATCTTAAATGAGTTAGGTAACCTCACTGTGCATGAGTTTCCTCATCTATAAAACAAGGAAAAATAGAAGTACTTAAAAAGAGGGGGTTACAAGGATGAAATGTGTTAGCATTTTAACACCTTAGAAAAATGCCTGGAACATGCAATACAATGGTACTAAATTCATACCTTTCAATAGTTACCCTGAATGTAAATGGGCTAAATGCCCCAATCAAAAGACACAGGCTATCAGATTGGATTAAAAAACAAGACCCATCCATATGCTATCTGCAAGAGACTCATTTTAGACCCAAAGACACCCCCAGATTGAAAGTGAGGGGGTGGAAAACAATTTACCATGCTAATGGACACCAAAGGAAACCTGGGGTGGCAATCCTTATATCAGACAAATTAGATTTTAAAACAAAGACTGTCATAAGAGATGAGGAAGGACACTATATCCTACTTAAAGGGTCTATCCAACAAGAAGATCTAACAATTGTAAATATCTATGCCCCAAACATGGGAGCAGCCAATTATATAAGGCAAATAATAACAAAAGCAAAGAAACACATTGACAACAATACAATAATCGTGGGGGACTTTAACACCCCCCTCACTGGAATGGACAGATCATCTAAGCAAAAGATCAACAAGGATATAAAGACTTTAAATGACACACTGGACCAAATGGACTTCACAGACATATTGAGAACATTCTATCACAAAGCAATGGAATACACATTCTTCTCTAGTGCCCATGGAACATTCTCCAGAATCGATTACATCCTAGGTCACAAATCAGGTCTCAACCAGTACCAAAAGATTGGGATCATTCCCTGCATATTTTCAGACCACAATGCTTTGAAACTAGAACTCAATCACAAGAGGAAAGTCGGAAAGAACTCAAATACATGGAGGCTAAAGAGCAGCCTACTAAAGAATGAATGGGTCAACCAGGAAATTAAAGAAGAATTTAAAAAATTCATGGAAACCAATGAAAATGAAAACACAACTGTCCAAAATCTTTGGGATACAGCAAAGGCAGTCCTGAGAGGAAAGTATATAGCAATACAAGCCTTTCTCAAGAAACAAGAAAGGTCTCAAATACACAACCTAACCCTACACCTGAAGGAGCTGGAGAAAGAACAGCAAATAAAGCCTAAATTCAGCAGGAGAAGAGAAATAATAAAGATCAGAGCAGAAATCAATGAACTAGAAACCAAAAGAACAGTAGAACAGATCAACGAAACTAGGAGCTGCTTCTTTGAAAGAATTAACAAGATTGATAAACCCCTGGCCAGACGGATCAAAAAGAAAAGAGAAATGACCCAAATCAACAAAATCATGAATGAAAGCAGAGAGATCACAACCAACACCAAAGAAAAACAAACAATTATAAGAACATATTATGGGCAACTCTATGCCAACAAATTAGATAACCTGGAAGAAATGGGTGCATTCCTAGAGATGTATCAACTACCAAAATTGAACCAGGAAGAAATAGAAAACATGAATAGACTTATAATCCCTAATGAAATTGAAGCAGTCATCAAAAATCTCCCAACAAACAAAAGCCCAGGGCCAGATGGCTTCCCAAGGGAACTCTATCAGACATTTAAAGAAGAATTACCTATTCTCCTGAAACTGTTCCAAAAAATAGAAATGGAAGGAAAACTTCCAAACTCATTTTATGAGGCCACCATTACCTTGATCCCAAAACCAGACAAAGACCCCATCAAAAAGCAGAACTACAGACCAATAGTCTTGATGAACATGGATGCAAAAATTCTCACCAAAATACTAGCCAATAGGGTCCAACAGAACATTAAAAGGATTATTCACCACGACCAAGAGGGATTTATCCCTGGGCTGCAAGGGTGGTTCAACATCCGCAAATCAATCAACGTGATACAATACATTAACAAAAGAAAGAGCAAGAATCATATGATCCTCTCAATAGATGCAGAAAAAGCATTTGACAAAGTACAGCATCCTTTCTTGATCAAAACTCTTCAGAGTATAGGGATAGAGGGTACACACCTCAATATCCTAAAAGCCATCTATGAAAAACCTGCAGCGAATACCATTCTCAATGGGGAAAAGCTGAGAGCTTTTCCCTAAGGTCGGGAATGCGGCAGGGATGTCCACTATCACCACTGCTATTCAACAGAGTGTTAGAAGTTCTAGCCACAGCAATCAGACAACAAAAAGAAATCAAAGGCATCCAAATCAGCAAGGAGGAAGTCAAACTCTCACTCTTTGCAGATGATATGATACTTTATGTGGAAAACCCAAAAGACTCCACCCCCAAACTACTAGAACTCATACAGGAATTCAGTCAAGTGGTAGGATATAAAATCACTGCACAGAAATCAGTGGCATTCCTATACACCAACAACAAGGCAGAAGAGAGACAAATCAAGGAGTCGATCCCATTCACAATTGCACCCAGAACCATAAGATACCTAGGAATAAATCTAACCAAAGAGGCAAAGGATCTGTACTCAGAAAACTATAAAATACTCATGAAAGAAATTGAAGAAGACACAAAGAAATGGAAAAATGTTCCATGCTCATGGATTGGAAGAACAAACATTGTGAAGATGTCAATGCCACCTAGAGCAATCTACACATTCAATGCAATCCCCACCAAAATACCATCCACTTTTTTCAAAGAAATTGAACAAATAATCCTAAAATTTGTATGGAACCAGAAGAGACCCCGAATAGCCAGAGGAATATTGAAAAAGAAAAGCAAAGCTGGCGGCATCACAGTTCCAGACTTCCAGCTCTATTACAAAGCTGTCATCATCAAGACAGTATGGTACTGGCACAAAAACAGACACATAGATCAATGGAACAGAATAGAGAGCCCAGAAATGGACCCTCAACTCTATGGTCAACTCATCTTTGACAAAGTAGGAAAGAATGTCCATCAGAAAAAAGACAGTCTGTTCAACAAATGGTGTTGGGAAAATTGGACAGCCACATGCAGAAGAATGAAACTCGACCCTTTCCTTACACCACACACACAAATCGACTCCAAATGGTTGAAAGACCTAAATGTGAGACAGGAGTCCATCCAAATCCTAAAGGAGAACACAGGTAGCAACCTCGTCGACCTCAGCTGCAGCAACTTCTTCCTAGAAACATCACCAAAGGCAAGGAAAGCAAGCACAAAAATGAACTATTGGGATTTCATCAAGATAGAAAGCTTTTGCACAGCAAAAGAAACAGTCCACAAAACCAAAAGACAACCGACAGAATGGGAGAAATATTTGCAAATGACATATCAGATAAAGGGCTAGTATCCATAATCTATAAAGAAGTTATCAAACTCAACACCCAAAGAACAAATGATCGAATCAAGAAATGGGCAGAAGACATGAACAGACATTTTTCCAAAGACTTCCAAATGTCCAACAGACACATGAAAAAGTGCCCACATCCTTCGGCATCAGGGAAATCCAAATCAAAACCTCAATGAGATACCACATCACACCCGTCAGAATGGCTAAAATTAACAAGTCAGGAAATGACAGATGTTGGTGTGGTTGCAGAGAAAGGGGAACCCTCCTACCCTGTTGGTGGGAATGCAAGCTGGTGCAACCCCTCTGGAAAACAGTATGGAGGTTCCTCAAACAGTTGAAAATAGAGCTATGATACGATCCAGCAATTGCACTACTGGGTATTTACCCCAAAGATACAAATGTAGGGATCCGAAGGGGTACGTGCACCCCAATGTTTATAGCAACAATGTCCACAATAGCCAAACTGTGGAAAGAGCCAAGATGTCCATTGACAGATGAATGGCTAAAGAAGATGTGGTATAGATACACAATGGAATATTATGCAGCCATCAAAAGGAATGAGATCTTGCCATTTGCAACGACGTGGATGGAACTGGAGGGTGTTATGCTAAGTGAAATAAGTCAATCAGAGAAAGACATGTATCATATGACCTCACTGATATGAGGAATTCTTAATCTCAGGAAACAAACTGAGTGTTGCTGGAGTGGTAGGGGGTGGGAGGGATGGGGTGGCTGGGTGATAGACATTGGGGAGGGTATGTGCTATGATGAGCGCTGTGAATTGTGCAAGACTGTTGAATCACAAATCTGTACTTCTGAAACAAATAATGCAAGATATGTTAAGAAAAAAGAAAAAGAAGAAGATAGCAGGAGGGGAAGAACGAAGGGGAGTAAGTCGGAGGGGGAGATGAACCATGAGAGACGATGGACTCTGAAAAACAAACTGAGGGTTCTTATAGGGGAGGAGGGTGGGAGAATGGCTTAGCCTGGTGATGGGTATTAAAGAGGGCACATTCTGCGTGGAGCACTGGGTGTTATGCACAAACAATGAAACATGGAACACTACATCAAAAACTAATGATGTCATGTATGGTGTTTAACATAATAAAAAAAAAGAACAGAATGAGAAAAAAAAGAAAAGAAAAATGCGTGGAACATGATAAGCACTTTGTAAATATGTTTAAATCAAAATAAGTAAGATTCAGAGAGAAAAACTATACATTTTTTTAAATAAAAAGTATTGAGAGCCTGAAAAAAGTATGCAATGTCATGTGTCATGTGTATTCAGAGGATTTTATCAACTCTCAAACGGGCACCTCCACATCTGTACATAAAAATATATTGCAAAATCAAAAATGTCCAGAAAGGCATGCTTTCCAGCTTCAGCTTGGAGCTGCTTACCACGTTCACGGAAGTAAATCAATAAATGTTACAAAATGTTTGAAAGTATATTTTAAAAGTTTAATGTAAGCAAAATAAGATAGAAATATACTTGCTCTCTGTTCATCCAGACCATGTTACAACTGTTAAATGTTGCCTATAGATGAAAGTAGTCTTCTCTTGCGTATCAGAACTTTACTAGAATCTTTCCCTTAAAAAACTATTCCATACTATTTAAAATATCCACCTATTTCAAATATCATGAAAGTACTAAGTGCCTAACTCTTCCATCTATAGCAGCATTTGTTTAGCGTTTCCTTTCCTGCAAACTCACTCATGTTCTATCACCATTCACAGGACACCACCCCTCATCACCACCATTTACCACCACGGGGAGGTTACAGATCCAGCACCATTGATAGAAAATAACTGAGTTCCAACACATTTTTCTCTTGTGGCTTTTGTAGTTCCTTTGAAGGCATTTAAGGAGCTGTTAACAATCTAACTGCATAAAAACAGATATTGTTCCATGAGCACTTTATTTGTGACTCGATTTCCCAAATTTCCCAGTTTCTTCTGTTTTCCCACCTCCAGATCATTCAACATACTCAGACCTTGGCTTTTCTCTTCTCTGTCATTTTAACTTTAAGTCACCACTTCAGCAGAATTCCGATCTGGTCTTTTTGATCCTGACTCCTTTTGTCCCTTGCCTCTTTGATTGTTCTAATCACGGAAAACTTCAGGTGAACAAATTTCCTATCATCACTCAACTTCCAAGTATTTTATTAACATGGGTCTGCTGGAGCTTAGAAGAGAGGATTCAGAAAGAGTAAGTAATTTATCTCATTAGATCATGTTTTTCAAAGTGTGTATCAGGAAATACTTGTATCAGAACCATGCAAAGGGCTTAAATACATGTTCCTAAGATTCAGCCCAGACCTGGTGACTCAGAAATCTCTGGAGATGAAGCTGGAAATCTGTATTATTAACAACCCTCCAGCTGATTTTTGTACCCATACCACATAACTATAGCTAAATTCCTATAAGAAGCTGTCTTATAATAGAATCCTACTACATATCTAAAATTCATTCGTAGAATAAGTAAAATAAGCAGAAGAAATTGCTTGAAGTGTTTGCCATCATGCACATGAAATCATTATACAGGCCCTTTAAAAAATTACATACATGTGTCTTTAAAATGATTAATCAAAGTTAGGTCATGATTTGGCCTGTTCAATTCTTTTACTAAGTTTAGAAACATTGTCAGTAGAAAAATATTACATGAATATACTTAGAGAAAAGAATATCAATAATGTGTCTGTAATTGTATGCATGAAGTTTTTAGTATATTTCCCCCTTCCTTGTGGCTTTATCTTCACAAAAATTTCAGAAACATTTTAAATAATAGATTATAGGCTTTTGGAGAGCAAAGGAAGTGCTTCCTTCCATCTCTAAAATATCCTGGTATGATGAAATGTCCTGAATTCTCTTTAAACATTAATGGTGATAAGCAGACTCTTCTAGACAGTCCTAGGCCAGACCATTTTTACAAGAATTTCCTCTTGAAATGATCATCTATAACCTATTTATATACTAGTATAATTGACAAGGAAAGAGATGAGTCTAATGTCAAACTTTGTATTTTATGTTGGGACTGAGATTCGCTTCTCTTTTGATCATTAAGGCCCCTGGTTTTAGAATAGTGATCAACATAAATACTTTAGAATAGAAATAATCAGTAGTTTCAAGGTCAGCTTGACAAAGTAAATTTGTACAAAGTTATAAGCTTATGACCTTTCCCTATATGCTATACGCTATGAAGATAACATTTTCCAGACTCAACCTTCCTTTATGTCAGTGTAACAATCCCAGCCCCATAAGAGGCAGTGACATTATTAGAAGTAAGAAAATGAGACTCTAAATAAAACCTTTCCTCACAATTTGAAGACATTTGTCCTTGGACATCTCACTTGGATTTTATCTTCTTAACAGTTCTGTCCCCTTGTGGTGTACAATATCATTTATCTCTCTGAAAACCATCTGAGAGATTTAGGTGGCACTAACATCTTAACACTAAGGATTTTACTTAGATCATCATGGTTCTTTCACCAATACCCAGTATCAATAGATGAGATGTAGCCTAAAAGCACATTAATCATAGATATCAAATAGGAAGAGGTGAAGGAGAAGACTGTTTTGCAAAAGAAAATAGGCAAATGTTCCAAGACAAAAAAAAAAATGTAGTTACAACAGAATTTTCGATTATCTGTGCAGCAGACTTTTCTCCTTTCTAGACATGAGAAAGGTGTAGGGATTCTGAGATTTCTTTTTTGTTTTTTGTTTTTTTAAAGATTTTATTTATTTATTTGAGAGAAAGAATGAGATAGAGAGAGAGAAAGCATGAGAGGGGGAGGTTCAGGGGGAGAAGCAGACTCCCCACTGAGTGGGGAGCCCGATGCGGGACTCGATCCCGGGACTCCAGGATCATGACCTGAGCCGAAGGCAGTCACTCAACCAGCTGAGCCACCCAGGCGCCCGAGATTTCTTTTTTGGACAGAAAATCATGATCTGAGTATTTCCTTAATATTTAAGGGTCCTATCCCTTCCAAATTTATCACTTCATACTTACCAGCAGCTACCAGAATGTGCAAACATGATTTATAATAGTGACTGGTACACAATAAAAACCCAATAAATGTTAGTTTCCTAGCATATTGTTAGTGTTGTCAAAGATTCTACCTTTCAAGAATAAAAAGAGCCATGGCAGTTTTGAAATGGAATTAACATCAGGTGTATACTTTTAATCTAAACATGTAACAAAATTTACCTGATATCTAATTGCCTGCCATTTAAATACACACACACACACACACACACACACACACACACACACACACACATATACCAATATACCAATTTGGGTCAGCTGTCTGAAAAGTAGAATTAATAATTATGGAATGTGCTTGATACAATATAATACTTGTTTTGTATCTAAATGTAGCATCATAGTTAAGTGTAAGCTTAAAATTTCCACCATTATTTTTATTAAAACATTATATCCCAATATCCCTCTTTAAAATCTAAGTACACTGGGTAGAATGCACTGTGTTTTCTCAGAGAGGCCTATTAGAGGAAGCTGAAAAGTAGGGCAATTTAATTTACTATAGTGTCTACTTCAGTGTATCTATCTATCCAACTATCTCACTACCTTGGTTGGGTTCTTCATCTCTTCTTACCAAGATTTCTGCAATGATCTCCAGTCTTTCATTTCATTTGTCTTTTCTCTACGTTGCTACCATATGATCTCTACTGCTTAAAATCTTTTGTGGTTTCCCGAAGTCTTTATTAAGAATTCCCAGCTTTTTCGTGAGACAGGAGTCCATCAACATCCTAAAGGAGAACACAGGTAGCAACCTTTTCGACCTTAGCCGCAGCAACTTCTTCCTAGAAACATCGCCAAAGGCACGGGAAGCCAGGGCAAAAATGAACTATTGGGATTTCATCAAGATAAAAAGCTTTTGCACAGCAAAAGAAACAGTCCACAAAACCAAAAGACAACCGACAGAATGGGAGAAAATATTTGCAAACGACATATCAGATAAAGGGCTAGTATCCAAAATCTATAAAGAACTTATCAAACTCAACACCCAAAGAACAAATAATCCAATCAAGAAATGGGCAGAAGACATGAACAGACATTTCTCCAAAGAAGACATCCAAATGGCCAACAGGCACATGAAAAAGTGCTCAACATCACTCGGCATCAGGGAAATCCAAATCAAAACCTCAATGAGATACCACCTCACACCCGTCAGAATGGCTAAAATTAACAAGTCAGGGAA
>NW_027397114.1:2947964-3021599 GCF_003265705.2 Callorhinus ursinus
GTTGAATCACAGATCTGTACTTCTGAAACAAATAACGCAACATATTTTAAGAAAAAAGAAAAAGAAGAAGATAACAGGAGAGGAAGAAAAGGGGAGTATGTCAGAGGGGGAGACGAACCATGAGAGATGATGGACTCTGAAAAACAAACTGAGGGTTCTAGAGGGTAGGGGGGTGGGGGGATGGGTTAGCCTGGTGATGGGTATTGAGGAGGGCACGTTTTGCATGGTGCACTGGGTGTTATGAACAAACAATGAATCATGGAACACTGCATCAAAAACTAATGATGTAATATATGGTGATTAATATAACAATAAAAAAAAAAAAAAAAGAATTCCCAGCTTTTTAATGTCCTATAGAAGATGTTGGATAGCAGCACCTGGGTGGCTCAGATGGTTAAGGCTCTGCCTTTGGCTCAGGTCATGATCTCTGGGTCCTGGGACTGAACCCCACATCAGACTCCTGGCTCAGTGGTGAGTTGCCTTCTCCCTCTCCCCCTGCTCATGCTCTCTCTCTCTCTCTCTCTCTCTCTGTATCTCTCTGTCTCAAATGAATAATAAAAAAAAATCTTTAAAAAAAAAAAGGTGTTGTATAATCTGATCCATGACCAGTTCAGTAGCCACATTGCTCAATCCCACACAGCCCATGTGCACACAAACACACATTCCATATCTTGGTCAGTCATACCAAGCTTTTTTTTTTTTTTTTTTTTTTTCTAAACCACCTTTGTTTTTTTTTTTTTTTTTTCTTTTTTTTTTTAATTATACTATTTATTATGAATTCGCCTATGCCTGGAAACTACTAATTCCTCTCATCTGTTTGCTGCATGTAACTCATCATCATTTGCCACTAAACAAGCAGCACTTGGAAATTTGTCCTGACGTAAACAGGATGAATTAGATGCCTTTCATCAGCAATCCTCCCAGCCTATACTTACCCCTTCACAGCCTTTATCACATTATACTGAAAGCTTTGGCGGCCTTGTCTCTCTTCTACTAGATTGTGGGGCTTAGGAAGGTGGGGAATTAATGCTGTTGTGTTGGTGGTGTCTCCAGTGGTTAGAGTAATGCCATCTACCTAATAGAAACTCAATGAATGCTTATAGAATGTGTGAACACGAAAGTGTTCGATTCTTAGAGGAAGGAAAATGGTGGGGGAGGGGAAGGGACGCTATGAAGATAACTGCTGAATTTGCAAAGGCAGTGTCCTTTCTTTCTCCCCAGGGCAATGTAGGTAGCATGATAAATGTCTTAGTGCTGTGGGAGTAACCAGCCTCACATTTATGGTGACTATCAGATCAAGGCTCTCGAGTCACACATGAATTTGCAATCTACTTCTCTTTCAAACCTTTCTTTTCTGTTCAAGTGGTATCATAGATCCTCCACCACTCACAGTAGCCATGTGTCCCTTTGCCTAATGATAATTATGACTATGTCCTAATAATGGATATCATGTGATTAGTTTGTTAACCTTTCATTTCTGAAATTGTTTCTGTGGAATACTGGCTGTGATGTTTATAATTATTACAGTTAAAAAGGAAAAGAATGGGGGATTCTATGATCAAATATATTTAAATAGTGTTGAGTTAAACAGAATTAAACATGTTACATTAGTGAGGGATTTTGCACTTATTGCTATGCTGCTGTGCATGGTGAATCTATAAAAATAAGAAAGATGATAGTGATTCCCAAATTTATCTGACCAAGAAATTTTTGTTTTTTCCCCCAGAGTAAATCTAGCAACAGTAGGTTCTGTGGACATATTATAGAACATTCTGGAAGAATGCTCTCAGCTATGGATCAATGAGAAGGATAGAAATGAAAGAACCCACTTCAACTAAACATGCTCTTTTCTAACAAAATATAGCTTGATTTAAAGCAATTCTATAAACACTAATTATAATGCATTATGTTTATATATGCCTAGAAGAGAATATCCATTGAGCAAGAAAAAAGGATATATTTTGCCATCGAAGCCTCAAATTAGTGCTTTATCTTCAATTTTTTGCTTGTTCATTCATCCAGTTTCATTATTTACCTTTTATGTTTATGTACTGAATATTTGTTTTCCATCTCTGCAAAGAAAATCTGTTTTAAACTAGCAGCTTATCATGTCTGAACCTGTCCCTCTTGCCTTGCTCTCTTGGTAAGGGAGGAAAAATTTAGAGTAGAAGTCAGAGGACCTAGGTGAATCTCAGTTCTACTTCTTTCTAATTTTGTGATATAGGCATGTAAACCTTTTATGAGCTTAAGGGTTTTTTGTTCTGTTTTGTTTTTAATGAATCAGGGTATCACTGACTCATCAGGTTTTGGTGAGGATAAACCAAGGCATGATATAATGATGTGGTAATATACTTAGCGCCTAGAATATTTGGGGCACTCAAAAGTCATTTAGTCCATCAGTCATTTAATTATCCATCAATTCAGCAACCTGTAAGTACAGCTCTCCCCAATAGCTTATTCTTCCCAACCTTCTCCTCAACTAGTCTTGGGTCCAAAGAGATCCTGCCATGTCCACACATCTTTCTGCAATGATGATCAAAAGCCATCTTAGATATGCTTCAACGAGCATTGATTTCTCACTATCACTGTTCACACCGTCACTTCTAATAAATGCTTCTTTTCCATCAAATGGATTTCATAGACAAACTCAGTTCTATAATCTGGCTATCTATGAAGTTTTACTATTTCTAGAGACTTTGTGTATTTGCATATTTTCACATTAGCCAGAATTTAGCCTTTACTGATTCTTACTGCAACTAATAGATTTGACCAGAAGGTACAATTGAAATGTTTTTTAAACGGTCTTCCGCTCAAGTTGAAATACACAGTCAAGAAGGGAAGGAATCAGGAAAATTGAGAGAAAAATGAGAGATGGAAGGAATGAAAATAAGAGAGCTATACTGAGAAGCACAAAAGGACAAGTGAATTATAATACCACAGAAACAACCCCATTTGACTGGTTGGTTTTTCTGAAAATGCATCATTTCAACCCTCTGTGCTTTTTCATACTTGGTATGTGTCGTGCTCAATTCCTTGATCATTCTGCAAGCCATACTAAATCATGTACAGATTTCAAATTTATGCATCTTCTGTATAGTTAATCACATTTTTAATACTTTGGCTTTGTATAATTATTTTAATAGGTATATGAAAATATAGACCTATCAAAGATGATAGCTTTATAGGCTGGTTAATATCTTAAATTGAATGTTGTGTCATTGAATTTGGAGAATTTCTGAACTTGGAAAAAAAATCAAGTTTCCATGGCTAAATGAATATACTGGCTACCTGAGTTTGGAAATATTACAGCCTACTAGAGTTTATTGTCTTGGGGGTTATCGCAGGCACAGTGGAAAAAGAAACAAGTAGTCCCTTATAAAGTAAACCACAGCAACTTTCTTGCTAAAAGTGGTTAGAATACCAGCTGGAAGAAATTTAGAATGATATGGAATTCATGTTACCTTTATTATTGTAACACATTGTAAACTGCATTTCCATGGAAACAAGGTGAAAAAAATAACAGGGAATTTGATGGGGTTGAGAACAAGGGTATAAAGAAGGAAGCTTTCCTTCATGCATGTCCTGCATTAAGCCTGTAGCAGAAGCCATATGGGGCCAAAAGTCCAGTCCTACACGCAGCAAATCACTAAAACCTTGTGTCTAGTACTGTCCCTGCTATAAGATCCCATCAGTACTATATCCACCAAGTCTTATGTCCTTGTGACTTATGCCAAAAATACACACTGCTTTTTTTATTTATTATATCCTAAATTCCTCAATTCTTATTCCCATATTACTTCTTAAATTCCCTTTATTAACCAAACCTTTCCTCCCCTCCCAAACTCTTATGTTGGAATAATTATAGCCAATAATCATATAATCCTTTGTATCTTCATTCTTTTCTTCAAAGTTTCCCTCCATCTTGATGTAACTTAAACCTAGAGTTTCCTAAGGACACCACTTTCCTTCCATTAAGTTGGGATTTTTTTTTTCTTACACTCTTATTAATCTAAAGACCTAGAAGAAAAGTCAGAGTTCCCCAAGTTCCCAGTTGCTGTTTCCAGACAGCTAAATACTCTCACCTGATCAAAAACCTTATTCTTTGAGGCTCATTTAGCTATAACCTACTTGCCCTCTTAATGACTGCAGACCTGCTCACCACCAAGCCTGCCCCTCATTTACTGAACATGTTAGCATTTCATTCATAGTATTATATCCTCTGCAACTTCTGTCATCATTCCAGGTTTATTTGATGGGAATCTGACACCTGGCATTGAGCTCCTAGATGCCCTGTCCAGCTGCATTTTCCTCCATCCCAATATACTTTAAAGGTCCTTTCCCAGCACAGGTAACCACCTGAAGTCACGAAGTCACTTAGTCCTTAACCACAACCTTCTGTCCTCTGAGTTGCCCAACCAGCCCAAAGCAACAATTGTTAAATTCATCAAGTTTACTTGACATTTTCTCTCTATTCTTTGACTTTCTCTTGTATATTCTTCCCTTTTTCCCAGCTTAGAATCTATGACTCAAAATTATAGTCATCCCACTGTAGTTTCATTTACTCTGCCACTTGTTTATTTCTTTGAACCTGTTTTTCAAAACCTTACCCTCAAATGAAGCCTAGTCATCAACATTCTCACATGCATCTATGAACTCAGGCAAGGCAATAGAAAATTACAAAACCAGATTGGTGTCATTAATAATTTAAGATTTTCTGCCTCAAACTCTAAAAATCACATAAAACTGCTTCAAAAATTATGATAAATTCATGTTCCTACACATTACTGTGATATCCTTCCCATTTCATTTTGACTAAACGAGAACCTCTCATCTTCCCAGATCCACAAACCTGTCTTCTTTAGGATGCCATACGTTCTTCCCTTCCTGTTTCTCTGGGAGGAGTTTCCCTCCACCTGTGAGAGTATAATCCTATATATCCCCTTAAGGAAAGGCAATCAGACTGATCCCATTGGCAGGCTGAAGCAAAGAGACAGATTCAGCCTGGATTTTGAGACTTGAGCATATAAATAACAATAGAAAACCATGGAATGCTTGCAAAGTAGAAAGTGAAGCAATGGCATTGGTTGATTCCAAAAAGAAGATTAATCAGAGTGGAGAAAAAAAGACAGAAGAAAAATCAGAAAAGTTAAAGCCAAGTTTTTCAAGAAGGAAGTAAGTAAATCCCAGTACTCTGGTGACTATGAGAACTGAAATGTGCCCACTGGATTTTGCAGTAAGTAGTTCTTTGGTAATTTCAGCAAAGAGTTTGTGTGTGGTGTCACAACCTGCTTTTGGTAGGTGGATAAGTAGATTAAAGTATTGATAATAACATATGTAAGGAATTTTTTCAGTAAGTGTAGTTGCAAAAAGGAGAACGAGGTGGGAAGGTAACTTGAAGGAATGTGAGCATGAATGAGTATTTTTGTTTCTTTTCTTTATAAGGTAAGTGACTTGAGGATATGTGAATGCCAATGGGAAGAAGACAGTAAAGAGGGAAAGTTTGGGAATAATTGGAAAAATTGGGGTTTTGAAGAAACATTATCCCTGAAGGGGCAAAGAGGCATATGAGAGAAGAATTACCTTAGAGTAGTGGTCTCTAGAGAAGCAGCTTCAGCATCACCTGGGTCTTCTTAAAAACAAACTCTCAGGTCCCATCCCCAAGACCTACTAATTCAGAATTGCTGGGTGTAGGGCCAATAAGTCAGTGTTCTACCGAGGCATCAGGTATCTTCTGATGCACATTAGGTTTGAGAACCATTGGATTAGGAAAATGAAACTATGTCTTCATTGTCATAGAAAGAAGGAGAAAAAGTAAAATGCAGGTAAGTTAAAGATATTGAAACCCAGGCAAATGGGGGTGGGGGGAGTTAGGGGGTGCATATTTCCAGTTATGGAGTGAATGGACCATTAGGATGTGGTGCCCAACATGTGCTGTATATTTGAGAGTTGTTAAAAGAGTAGATCATAAAAGTTCTTATCCCAAGAAAAAAATTTCTGTAACTATGTATGGTAATGGATGTTAACTGGATTTACTGTGATCATTTCACAATGTATGCAGCTGTTGAATTGCTATGTTGTACACTTGATATGATGATGAATGTTGTTTGTGTTACATACATGAGTAAAATGGGTAACAACATTATCTGCTCAGAATGAAGAGGGTAGCAATGGAGCTTTAAAAATACTGGAAAAGGTTTATAATAACTGCTATTTTGGGAAAAGGTCTAATTGTGAACATATGGTAGAATTCTGAGTTGTATCCGCAGATGAATCTCTACTGCAGGTGATTGCTATAAGCATGATTATTTTCCCAGGTATTCAAGGAGTGTGAGCGTAGGAGAAGAGAAGGTAAGTGGATTCCAAGCTGAAAATTGATACTGAGTTGAAAATTTTGTAAGGTGTATCTGAGTGAAGCACAGTAGGTTTAAAATCTGGGAATATTGTCAAGAGAGTAAAGTGATGGACTCCTAATTTTAGCCTGGTTGGAGAAAAATAAATATAAAAGGATCCTAACAGACTGAGAGAAAATCGGAAGATCCTCTGCCGATTCTTCAAATTGTTTTTGCTATTGAGTTATATGTGTGTTTTTTATATTTTCTGGATATTTACCCCTTATTAAACATATGACTTGTAAATATTTTCTCCCATTTAGTAGGCTGCCTTTTCATTTTGTTGATAGTTTTCCTTGCTGTTCAGAAGCTTTTTAGTTTGGTATAGTCACACTTGTTTATTTTTGCTTTTATGGCTTGTGCTTGGTGTTAGAGTTAAAAAAAAAAAATCATCACCAAGACTGGTTTCAAGGAGCTTAGCACCTACGTTTTCTTTTAGGAGTTTTATGGTTTCTGGCTTTATGTTCAAGTCTTTAATCCATTTTGGGTTTTTGTGTGTGGTGTAAGATACTGGCCCAGTTTTGTTCTTCTACATATGGCTGACCAGTTTATCCAGCACCATTCTGTGAAGAGACTGTCCTTACCCCATCAGGTATTCTTGGTTCCTTGGTCGTAAGTTAAATGACAGTGTATGTGTGGCCTTATTTCTGGGTTTTCTATTATGTTCCGTTAATATCTATGTATCTGTTTTTATGCCAATACCATACTATTTTGATTAGTATAGCTTTATACTCTAGTTTGAAATCAGAGCATGATTGCCTCCAGCTGTGTTCTTTCTCCAGCTTGCTTTGGCTATTCAGGGTCTTTTGTGATTCTATGCATATTTTTGGATTGGTGTATTCCTGTGAAAAATGCCTTTGAAATTTTGATAGGGATTGCATTAAATCTGTAGATTACTGTTACAATGCCCATTCTATCTGAAGCATTCTCCCATTCTGCGAGTACAGAATATCTTTCCATACTTGTATCTTCAATTTCTTTCATAAATGTCTTACGGTTTTCACTATACAGGTCTTTCACCTGCATGGTGATATGTCATACATCAATTATACCTCATTAAAAAAGGGGAGACTGATGTACAAAGTAAAGTAGAAACAACAAAGTACTGGAAAGACCAGAGGTAGTAGTAAATGAAATATATTGCAAAGAAAATGGTGTCTTTGGGTTAGAGGCAGGTTTTAATGATAATGCACTTTTAGTCAAAAGTTGAAAATATATGGGATGGTATTTGCCATGGAATGGGGTCCCAAAGAGTCACAGTGGAAATATTTGGAAGGAAAGGGAGCAATATAAATTCAGGTGAGAAGAAAGAAGCATAGAGGAATTGTGAGGCAAGAGGAGACAGATGTGTAAAGAAATTTACAGTGAGAGACATGAACAAGGAAATGAACCAGATGGAATTGTGGAAAACATTAATCAGTATGACCAATTGATCACAAGAATGAAATGGTCAAATTTCCAAATGGAGCCTTTGATTCCTGGAGTGGATTGAAATATTTTCTTTTTTAGTAGTTTTCTTACATTTAATTCTTTTTGGGTTTTAAGTTTCTGACTCATTTTCTTCCATATAATACTGCTCTTGTTTGACGTAGCCTTCTTGAATTTTTAAATTATGTCTCCTGCACTGATAGAGTTGTCTGAAATCAAAATGGTCAACAATAAGCATTTCTCACTATCAGTATATACTGTAAAAGTTCTTATGAGCCTGAGGGGAGCTTAACAACTATCTTCTGGTTTAAAAAACTCTAGTTTTAAATTGCTTGCCTTTATATCTTGAGTTCATTTAAGTTAGCAATGACTATTTTTTAGCTGGGTTGTCAATTTATTCAATTGTATGTATTTTCAAATGCTTTGATAAAATTAATTCATACATCAGGGTGAGCACTGTATAATGTATAGAATGACCAAATCACTGTTGTACATCTAAAACTAATTTTTATGCTTCACTTAAAAACTACTTTATATAGAAAGTGGTAAATAAATTGAGAGAAGTATCTTGTTTATGGATAGAAAGACTCAATATCCTAAGGATATTTTTTGACCTCCAATTACTCTATGATTATAAAGCAATTGAGATAACAATCCTACTAGAGTTTTCAAGTAAACTTGACAAGTTAATCCTAAAATGCATATAGAATTGTAAAGAGCAAAAAAATCAACACTTTTGACGAATAAGGAGAGACTTGATTATTAGGCATTAATAGCTTGAAAAGTTTAAATTAATAAAAAAAGGTTCTCAGTACATAAATAGATAAAAAGCCTAATAAGAAATAGAGGAGTAAGATATGGGCATGAATGCTTGATAATTGATAGGATTTTGGCATATGACAAAAAATTCAAAAGAACATAAATGAAAGATTTTACAAGGGACTACATTTAAAATTAGTATTTCTAGGGGCACTTGGGTGGCTCAGTTGGTTAAACATCTGCCTTCAGCTCAGGTCATGATCCCAGGGTCCTGGGATTGAGCTCCATGTCAGGCTCCCTACTCAGCAGGGAGTCTGCTTCTCCTTCTGCTCTGCCCCCCCCCGCCCTACTCATGTTTTCTCTCTCTCTCTCTCTCTCTCTCTCGCTCTCTCTCAAATGGATAAATTTTAAAAATCTTTAAAAAAATTAGTATTTCTATAGGATAAAGAACACCAGAAATAAAGTAGACAGAGACAATATTAGCAAAACATGCAACTAACAAATGACTTGTAAACAGAATATATGTAACAGAAAGGAAAATATAAATGATCCAGTCAGTAGAAACTAACTGGTCACATAGGTAAATAAGTAAGTTACCTAGAAACAATGTTGAATTTCTTTTTTTTTTTAAGATTTTTATTTATTTATTGAGAGAGAGAGAGAATGGTAGAGAGAGAGCATGAGATGGAGGAAGGTCAGTGAGCTGAAGGCAGTCGCTTAACCAACTGAGCCACGCAGGCACCCGAAACAAGGTTGAATTTCTAAGAAAGAAATGGAAAGATACTCAATGTTTTTCTTAATCAGGAAATTGCATACTAAAATAATACCATTTCGTATCCATGGTACTGTTAAAGTTAATGTTTGATTAAAAGTGTTAACAATAACAAGTGGAAATTGAGACTGTTCTACATTGCTGATGGGGGTATAAGTTGGTACTACCACTTTGGAGAACAATCGAACAAATCTCTACAAAAGGAATACATGAATATTCTATGATCAAGTAATTCTATTGCTTTCTGCTTTCCCTAGAGACCTTTTTGAGCATATGTCCAGGGATATTTTTTGCAGTAATGTTTAAAGGCAAGGTGTTGTTGGTGATAGAGCTTTTTCAGCAAGGGAATAAGTACACTATGATTTATTTATAATAGAATACTTTTTTTTCCTGCAATTAAAAAGTGTCAGCTTTATGTAAAAAACATGGGGAAATTTAGAAATATAATTCTGGTGATAAAGCAAATTGCAAAATAACAGTAATGGTCATTTATACCAAGTTTTTATCATTTATACCAAGTTTTAAAATACATGCCTATGCAATAAAAGTATAAATATATATAGGATGATATATATAAATAAGAATGGTTATCTGTGGGAGGAAGGCTGGAAAATGGATTGGAGGGATGGGGCTTTGGCTTCATCTATAAAATACTGTTCCTTTAATATAAAGTGAGATTATAGATGAATAATGTGAAATAATAACTATTGGTGGGTAAATATGTAATATGTATGTGTGCTAGAACTGCTTGATAATAGGAAAAATCAGCACAATAAGAACCCTGAAATTTTAGTAAATATGTATCCCTCACCCAAGCTTATGCAAACTGACATATCTAAAGAATAAATAGCATCCCACTCAATGTTTACAATAGTACAATAGTTCTTAAATTCTTCTGCATACACCAGGGTGGAAGAGGTCAGGGAAGAGAGCAAAAGTGCATTGGTTAAGATACTGCATAGGCAACTTTGGAGATGTGCTTCATTCGCCTCAAGCCATGAACTCCTAGAGTTAGTAAGACAACTAATCAAGAATCAATAACTTGCAAAGAACTTCAAAATGGTGCCTGGTTTGGTAAACACTCGAAAAATGTTGGTTATTATTACTATTATTCTATGAGAGAGATCATAGATGTAACCAGCTCTAAAAATCACTAAGAACAAGTCAACAATCACAATGTAGCTAAGAACTGAGGTTAGAAGACCAGCGGATATAAGCATTCCATATGTACATATCATTCTGTCTGAGTATCTCAGGCAAAGAATTCTGATGAACAGACCTGTGCCTTTATTATCTTGTAAATAACTGGAAGGAATAGGACCAAAGGCTTTGGCGTTTGCAAGGACTCAGAGCCAGCAGAGTGGTGGATGTCACTTTCACATTACGGTGTATATCATTCCTCCCCATACTGGCAAAGTGCAAGTATTCATATCCTTGAAAAATGAAAAAAAAAAAAGTGTGAAGTTTGAAGCTTATTTTGGGGTTCAAATCAGGGTACAACATTTTTTTAACCAGGCTAATAATACTGAAAAATAACACTTAAAAAATCTGTGCTTCAGAAAATTAATCCCATAAAAATAATGCTACAACTGACTTTCCAGTGTTGTTGTGAGGTTTATGGTAATATAAACATAAAGCCACAAACCCAGAGTCTGGCACTGCTGTAGGTAATATTACTTCCCTGTGTTAAACTATGGCTTTCACAATATTTAATATTTTGTTGTTTAATATCTTCCATTATTACAACTTAGCCATTTTTGTAAGAATCGCTTCTCAATCACAATCAACTGAAGTACATCCTGTAGTACCAAAAAATAGAAATAGAAGGAAAACTTCCAAAATCATTTTATGAGGCCACCATTACCTTGATCCCAAAGCCAGACAAAGACCCCATCAAAAGGAGAATTACAGACCATTATCCTTGATGAACATGGATGCAAAAATTCTCATCAAAATACAAGCCAATAGGATCCAACAGTACATTAAAAGGATTATTCACCATGACCAAGTGGGATTTATCCCTGGGCTACAAGGTTGGTTCAACATCCGCAAATCAATCAACGTGATACAATACATTAACAAAAGAAAGAACGAGAATCATACGATCCCCTCCATAGATGCAGAAAAAGCATTTGACAAAGTACAGCATCCTTTCTTGATCAAAACTCTTCAGAGTATAGGGATAGAGGGTACATACCTCAATATCATAAAAGCCATCTATGAAAAACCCACAGCGAATATCATTCTCAATGGGGAAAAGCTGAGAGCTTTCCCCCTAAGGTCAGGAACATGGCAGGGATGTCCACTCTCACCACTGCTATTCAGCATAGTATTAGAAGTCCTAGCCACAGCAGACAACAAAAAGAAATCAAAGGCATCCAAATCGGCAAAGAGGAAGTCAAACTTTCACTCTTTGCAGATGACATGATACTTTATGTGGAAAACCCAAAAGACTCCACCCCAAAACTGCTAGAACTCATACAGGAATTCAGTAATGTGGCAGGATATAAAATCAATGCACAGAAGTCAGTGGCATTCCTATACACCAACAACAAGACAGAAGAGAGAGAAATTAAGGAGTTGATCCCATTTACAATTGCACCCAAAACCATAAGATACCTAGGAATAAATCTAACCAAAGAGGCAAAGGATCTGTACTCAGAAAACTATAAAATACTCATGAAAGAAAGCGAGGAAGACACAAAGAAATGGAAAAACGTTCCATGCTCATGGACTGGAAGAACAAACATTGTGAAGATGTCAATGCTACCTAGAGCAATCTACACATTCAATGCAATCCCCATCAAAATACCATCCACTTTTTTCAAAGAAATGGAACAAATAATCCTAAAATTTGTATGGAACCAGAAGAGACCCCGAATAGCCAGAGGAATGTTGAAAAAGAAAAGCAAAGCTGGCGGCAACACAATTCCGGACTTCCAGCTCTATTACAAAGCTGTCATCCTCAAGACAGTATGGTACTAGCACAAAAACAGACACATAGATCAATGGAACAGAATCAAGAGCCCAGAAATGGACCCTCAACTCTATGGTCAACTCATCTTTGACAAAGTAGGAAAGAATGTCCATCAGAAAAAAGACAGTCTGTTCAACAAATGGTGTTGGGAAAATTGGACAGCCACATGCAGAAGAATGAAACTGGACCATTTCCTTACACCACACACACAAATCGACTCCAAATGGTTGAAAGACGTAAATGTGAGACAGGAGTCCATCCAAATCCTAAAGGAGAACATAGGCAGCAACCTCGTCGACCTCAGCCGCAGCAACTTCTTCCTAGAAACATCACCAAAGGCAAGGGAAGCAAGGGCAAAAATGAACTATTAGGATTTCATCAAGATAAAAAGCTTTTGCACAGCAAAAGAAACAGTCCACAAAACCAAGACAACCAACAGAATGGGAGAAAATATTTGCAAACGACATATCAGATAAAGGGCTAATATCCAAAATCTATAAAGAACATATCAAACTCAACACCCAAAGAACAAATAATCCAATCCAGAAATGGGCAGAAGACATGAACAGACATTTTTCCAAAGAAGACATCCAAATGGCCAACAGGCACATGAAAAAGTGCTCAACATCATTCGGCATCAGGGAAATCCAAATCAAAACCTCAATGAGATACCACCTCACACCAATCAGAATGGCTAAAATTAACAAGTCAGGAAATGACAGATGTTGGCGGTGATGCAGAGAAAGGGGAACCCTCCTATACTGTTGATGGGAATGCAAGTTGGTGCAACCCCTATGGAAAACAGCATGGAGGTTCCTCAAACAGTTGAAAATAGAGCTACGATACGATCCAGCAATTGCACTACTGGGTATTTACCCCAAAGATACAAATGTAGGGATCCGAAGGGGTACGTGCACCCCAATGTTTATAGCAGCAATGTCCACAATAGCCAAACTGTGGAAAGTGCCAAGATGTCCATCAACAGATGAATGGCTAAAGAAGAAGTGGTATATATACACAATGGAATATTAGGCAGCCATCAAAAGGAATGGGATCTTGCCATTTGCAACGATGTGGATGGAACTGGAGGGTGTTATGCTGAGTGAAATAAGTCAATCAGGGAAAGACATGCATCATATGACCTCACTGAAATGAGGAATTCTTAATCTCAGGAAACAAACTGAGGGTTGCTGGAGTAGGGGTGGGGTGGGAGGGATGCGGTGGCTGGTGATAGACATTGGGGAGGGTATGTGCTATGGTGAGCGCTGTGAATTGTGCAAGACTGTTGAATCACAGATCTGTACCTCTGAAACAATGCAATATATGTTAAGAAAAAGAAGAAGATAGCACGAGGGGAAGAATGAAGGGGGGTAAATTGGAGGGAGAGACGAACCATGAGAGATGATGGACTCTGAAAAACAAACTGAGGGTTCTGGAGGGGAGGGGTGTGGGGGATGGGTTAGCCTGGTGATGGGTATTAAAGAGGGCACGTTTGCGTGGAGCACTGGGTGTTATGCACAAACAATGAATCATGGAACACTATATCAAAAACTAATGATATAATGTATGGTGATTAACATAACAATAAAAAAATAACAATAAAAAATTAAAAAATATATATATATCCTTGTAAATCAGTGTAGCTATACATTTCCATGACACCATCTAGGAACTCCACATGTATTAAACATTTGCTATGACTACTTCCTCAGTTCAAATCATTCAATATACATACACACACACACACACACACACACACACACACACACACACTCCACACACACATAGATGCACAGCATTTAGATTAACTGGAAGTTTTAAGAAAATGTAAATTCACTGATAAAACTACTACCCATGTAAACCTCTCAATACTTGAGAGAAAACATGGAATCCACCTGAGGGTATTTTTCCTTACCATGTATGGCAGCAAAGAAAACCAATGTCTGGCTGTTGCTCGCTCTCTAAACATCCCTTTCTATGCTTCTCATCTGTGTTTCTTCGCTAGAGGCCAGTAAAAGGTGGATAAAAGGACCATGCCACGATTGGCGTCAATTTGCAGTTCAAGTTTCATTGCTTCTCTATCATGCCAGTAGATCATTAATTGAGAAAATAAGTATATAGCCTTCTAATACGGTTCTCATTAAAAAGTAATGACTGTTTAATGTCAAGACATTTGCCAAGATGACAAAGTAGAAGACCCTTCATCCCCATGCAAAGTTCAACAATTAGCTACACATAGGCACACTTGCATGCATGTATGCATTACTCTTGGGGAGCTTATGAGTCACTTAAACTTCAGCAACACAAAATTGTAAAACCTGGATCCATACATTCCAACGTAGGGAAGGAGGCTCCTTGATATTGCACTTGGCAATGATATTTTTGGTTGTGACCCCAAACCTTAGCAACAAAAGCAAAAATAAATGATACTACATCAAACTCAAAAGCTTCTGTACAACAAAAGGCAACCTGTGGAATGGGAGAAAACATTTGCAAACCACATATCAGATAAGGGGTTAATATCCAAAATATATAAGTAACTCCTATAACTCAGTAGCAAAATAGCATTTTGATTGAAAAATGGGCAAAGGAACTGAATAGCCCGTTTTCAAAAGAAGATCTATAAATGGTCAATAAGGCTATGAAAACATGCTCTACATCCCCAATCATTAGGGAAATGCAAATCAGAACAACAATTAGATATCACCTCACACCTGGTAGAATGTTATTTATCAAAAAGACTAGAGATAGCAAATGTTGCCAAGGATGTGGAGAAAAGGGAACCCTCATGCACTGTTGGTAGAAATGTAAATTGATACAGTAACTATGGAAAAGCATGTGGAGTCTCCTAAAAGAGTTAAAAATAGAACTACCATATGATCCAGCAATCCCACTTCTGGGTATGGTACCCAAAGGAAATGAAATCACTATTTTGAAGAGATCTCTTTTTGCTTCATTATTCACAATAGCCAAGACACAGAAACAACCTTAGCATTGGTCTATGGATGAATAGATAAAGAAGATGATATGGGAGATATCTAGATATCTAGATAGATATAGATATTTATAAATATATCTCTCTGTATATCTCTATTATTCATCAATAAAAAAGAAAATCTTGCCATTTGTGACAACATGGATGGACCTTGAGGGCATTATGCCAAGTGTAGTAAGTTAGAGAAAAGACAACTACCATATGGTATCACATATATATGGAATCTAAAAACCCAGACTCATAGCAACAGTGGAATGGTCATTAACCAGGGGGGTGGGGGTATGGGGAGATGTTGTTCAAAGGGTATGAACTTTCAGCTGTGAGATGAATACATTCCAGGAATCTAAGGCACAGCATGGTGACTACAGTTACAATATGGTATACTTGAGAGTTGCCATGGGAGTAGAACTTTACTGTTCTCACCATTAACAACAGCAGCAGTTAACTGAAGTGAAGGATGTGTTAACTACTTATTATTATAAACATTTCATATTATACACATGTATCAAGTCATCACATTGTATGCTTTAAACTTACATAATATTATGTCAATTATATCTCAAAGCTGGAATAAAAAAAAAGGAATGATCATATATTAGTAACTTAGCAAAGTAACAGCAGTTGCCTTCTCCTTACCCTTTTTACCTCTTCTCAGCCACTCCGTGTCATTGTGGAGGTGTAAATTCACAGAACGTGGCTTTAATATTGTGAATTTTAATAGGAATTTCAAACACAAGGAGTTGTGCTTTAGAGCTTTAAAATAAGTCATTTTAAATGTGATTTTTATTAAAAATAAAAATCACGAGGAATCAGCGAAGAACTAGGAACAAGTGTTGCAGCCTAATCACATTTATTTTTTCTTTAATTTGAAGCTTTGAACTGTTACTTAAACTTTTGTTAAAAATAAATGCATACTGTAGGTAAATGTGTACACAGCACAGTGTTCTCAGGTGAACCTGTGTTCTGACAAATAATGATTAATTAGTTAATGGCTGTGGCTAATTTTAAGTTTAAAGTACAATTTTTTGAAAAACAGGTTCACTGGTAAACAGAAAATTATAAAATCTTAAACGTGGAAGGAACTTTAAAATACCCCTAACCCCATGTCCTTGGCTACATGAAATGCATCCCTCAGTAAGTTTGACAGTGCCTGTCATAGCACTTGGCACCTACTTGGTATTTAGTGAGTATTATTTCCCTAGTACCTCTTTGCTATGCCTGTAACCTTGAACTATGTCTACATTAATTTAGTAGAACTTTCAAAAAGGACCTAAAGAGAATTAGATCTGTTTTTGGTGAACTTATGCCAGTTGGTGGAAACTTCTGTGTCTCTAAGACTGTATCACTGGGATGTTTTATAATTCTTTCCAAAATGCATCTAGCCCTGATCATCAAGACAAACCAGGAAGTCTTTAGTTTTTCAGTCAATTTCTCGTCTTTCACATGACAATTAAAAATACCTTTAAGTTAAAATTAAACCCTCCCTTGGCACCTTGCCTTCCACCAGCCATTATTATCTTTCTTCCTATTCGCACTTAAACATCCTCAACAAGTTATTCATCCTCCACCTCCAGTTTTTCATCATCTCCCATGCCTTGTGCCCACAAAGAGCATCCTCCACACAGTCAGTTGTGGAAGTGATCACTCTGAAATAAGCACATTTTACCCTTTTTCTCTCCTTTGTAATATTCTTTAAAAACCCCATTACTTTGTTTCTTGCTTTAGCAACCTGCCTTGTAAACTACTTTTCTTGCATTATAAAGCATTTTTTAACATGAATGTCTCTATTTTTTCAGCAGCGTCTGTTAGTTACATTTGCTGCTGTCTTACACATCACATAGCCTCTGCCCGAGCACTCAAACATCCACACACACACATACTACCCTTTTCCTGGACATGGACCTCTGTAGCCCAGTTAATTGGTTTCTGGTTTTTAGTTATAAGTAATTATGAGGAGTTTTCTTCAGCAAAGATTCCCTGGGGCTGATAATAATAGTCTTACTGCCCTAATTTAATCCTTTTCTGATAAATCTAATAAATCTATTCTTGTTGAGGTGAAAGGTGTTTGGGATTATTATTCTTGCTTTTAGAATCTTCAAACTAGGAGAAAAGATTAACCAACCACAGGGTAGTCACATATATGAAGTGTGATCTCATTCCTTAGCAACTAGGCAGGATTCAAAGTTTTTTCTTTTTCTTTTTTGTCTTAATATCTAATTTAAGATGGCAAATAAATACATTTATTGCTTCTTAACAATACTGCAGTGAAATAACAAGAAATATACAAATAAAATGAATCCATAACTGTGCTGCAAAGTCAGAACAGGTCCCATTGACAAATGAAATGGTAGAGAATTAGAGAATTTCTTGAAGGTAGAAAGAAAAGGAGACCAAACACATACCTGAACACCTTGAAATCCTATTGAAGTTAAAGAAGAGGCCATCAAAAAGAAATTGATCATTTTTCAGAAGAACTCCAGAATAATTTAAAGATGAGAGGAAAGAGGGCAAAGGAGAATTCAACCATGGTGTAGTCAGCAGAGAAATGAGAAAGATGGAAACAATTGTATAAATCCTTTATTCTCAGAATGCACCCTCCCTCTGCTGTTTGCCCCCAGGATAAATCACAAATAGAGCAAACTAATTGAAAAATAAACTGAAATAGTAGCCTAAGACCCCCAAGGATGTCAGGAGTTACGCAGACCCAGATATGCAGATCGAGAAGAAAATCTACCTACAGTTGTATTAACCCAACTGACTAAGTGCATGTTGATCTCACCTTGTGGTTTGACAGTCTAGCTCCTTCATGGATGCTGTGAGCTATCCTTCTTTGTGTGTGTTTCAGAGTTGTTTTCTGTTGCTTGTATTTTTGAGAACAGATGCTCAGGGATATGTGGGTATGTGAAATTGGTTATTGGGTTGATATAAGGCAGAAATCGTGAGACAACATCTTCTGCCAACCCAGATTCCCAGAGGGGAAATTAGCAGCAGAGGCAATAGGAAAATGATTTAACTGACCATATAATTAGCTGGATCCATGTACACACTAAGGATGATGTGTAGGGAATATATAGAAATGAATTCTATGAAATGCCAAACTTCTGTTTTATGTTACAACTAAGTCTTCTATGTTGCCTATATTCATTGATCATATGAATATTTTAAGGCATTTATAAGAACATAGTGAGATCCCAACAATTGGAAGAAGGCTATCTGAAAGAAACCATAGAACTTACCAAGCCAAGGAATGACCAACCACATTGAAACATCACCCATATTTAGTGGAAGAGAGTTAATAATTGTTCTCATATGCTATCACTCATTGTTTTTCACAAGGTAATTCTAATCAGAAAATGGTATGGCCTGAATGGTTGGATGAAGACATGAGTGAAGAAGAAAAGGTTGCATTTAGAATAAATTAGATGAATTTTCCAAATATTCTCTCAACAATTTGGGTTAAATATATGGGCATGGATTTTCTGGGTAGAAATCAAACAGAGGATGAAATACTTGGGATTGGATTGAATTTATGTATGTGCTCTCACCAGAGGTTCTGCATTTCATGTGCTTTTGTTTGAGCATTTGTCAGTGATTAAAACACTTTCTGGATTTGCAACACAATTGGAACCAAACAATGACCAGTAAGACTTTGAGTGACACAAGGTAAGGGATTCAAAGATCACAGGCAATAGAAATGCTGGATTAGATCCAGAATACTCAGTGTGCCACCATGTCTCATGACCAGTTCCAAATCTCCTTTTGTTTTGATCAAGTGAAACACTTTACCACAATCTTTGAAATCCTGGTTTCTGTAGGCCAGAAATGTCTATGAAAGATTTGTGATTTCTGATCTCCAGTTGATTGGAATGAGCCTGGGATTTTTGTCCTCTAGTGCTAACAGTGAAATGCCATTAACAAAGTGGACACAGTCATCGTACAAGCAACAGTATGGTTGTGATAATCTGGGTCCAGGGAATGGTCTGGCATCAGGAGATCTCTCTTGTTAACCAATCAAGGATTCACCAGGAACAAAATACTTCACAAATCCAGAGAACAAAGGGCCAATTTGAGCTACGGGGCTGTGGAGCCAGACCCTTCCTTCTCATTTCTAGTCCTGAGTTAATGTGTATTTCGGAGTCTTTTAAACTTCCCCATGGCCATTGGCTTGGTTAACTCTTTGCTGAAAAGGAAACTTTTGAACCCTATAAATGGCACAACACTAATTGAGACTCAAAATACCATAGCAATGTTCCTGTCAGAATGGGGGTTTAGAAGGACTTGTGATAAAGCTCTCACTTGCCCTCACCTTATGATAGGGCCAGGGACTCCAGCCATCCCTTCTGGCCACTTCATCAGTTCCTGTGTATATGGTAATAAGAAAGAGCCTTGGCAACTGACAAAAACCTAGCTCTTTGAACTTAACATAGGGGCTAATATAGCAATTATGTCAAGTGGAAGTCATTGGCTTTTCCTCCTTACAGAAACAAATCAAAAGAAGTATTTCAAGAGAGTTGAATGATATAGAGGTGACAGTTCTAAATTCTCATTTATTTGCTGTTTTCATAGT
This sequence comes from Callorhinus ursinus, assembly GCF_003265705.2. Lineage (NCBI taxonomy): Eukaryota > Metazoa > Chordata > Mammalia > Carnivora > Otariidae > Callorhinus > Callorhinus ursinus. The sequence goes on from NW_027397114.1 coordinate 2,967,852, forward strand.
ACATATGATTGACAGTTCTTCACAATAATAGGATTATGGAGAATTTAATCAGATGGTGGCTTCAATTAAAATGAATGTTCCATATATGATTGCCCTAATGGAGCAAATTAATAATGTTCTTAGTACTTAATATGAAATTATTGATCTGGTACATGAACTTTTTCCTAATTTTAGACTTAATTTTCACCTAGGCAGAACCTATTTCAATAGAACAATACTGTTGAAATCATGACTCATGAATTTATCAGTTGTCCTCTTTTTCTCTCACTTAGACAACAGGGACCTTGATGTTATCATCAATCCCAGGAAGGCATTCTCTCCACTATATTGAAACTATCATGTAATGAACTAGAGAGCAGAAGGTAGCAGATACCCTAGATGTCTTAGTCAGATACATATAGTGTATAATTAAAATATATGTCCTTGGAAAATATACCACCTCCTGGAATTTCCTGCAAATCTGTTTTTAAACATGTATGTCCTTAAAAGTGAAGGATATATTCCTCAAAAGATACTGTACCTTGCACCCTCTTTAAGAAGAAGGTGGAGTACCTACACAGAACTCTGAATTTTGGAGGTGGCAAAGACCAGTGATCTTCAGCATACATGTTTTTCTCTTTTTGCTCACCCAACTTGATAAATTTGAATAATTTCATTATGAGTTTTAAAATCTGCAAATGATACAATTCTTAGTGAGTTGTAAATATTGACATTTCAAAAATAAAAGTGCTACATGCTTCTTTTAAAATGTAGCCCGTGGAATCAAAATACCATAGTAACTTGATACCCACCATCAGCAATTTATAAAAAACACTTTAGAAAGGTGTCCTTTAGGGGCGCCTGGGTGGCTCAGTCGTTAAACATCTGCCTTCGGCTCAGGTCATGGTCCCAGGGTCCTGGGATGGAGCCCCGCATTGGGCTCCCTGCCTGGCAGGAAGCCTGCTTCTCCCTCTCCCACTCCCCCTGCTTGTGTTCCCTCTCTCGCTGTGTCTCTTTGTCAAATAAATAAATAAAATCTTAAAAAAAAAAAAAGGTGTCCTTTAGCACCCACAAATTTTACATCTCTCCTTATCCTCCTTGAACTTGTGTTTGCATTCTGCTTCTCTTACAGAATTGCATCCTGATATATCATCTTTTATGCCTGAATGATTTTACTGATCACACTCTCATGCTTCTCTGCTACAAAAATATCTTAGTAAATTTTTTCAATTCCCTGTTATCATAAGACTCTAAGAATTAAATAATTCCTTTTCTATGAGTCCTCCTAACAATTGTAATTAACAAACAATTGAAGAAAATGACACAAACATATTAGAGACTTTGACAAATTACTAAACATGTATTGCATAATTTTTTTTAGAAAGTAATCTCTTAATGAAATAAATAGGCCATTTTTTTCCAATGAGTTTAGATGTCTGTGGAAGAAAAACACTTACTGCAAAAATGAGACAAGGCTCAATGTTAATTTTCTGTCTTTTGGTATTAGATGTTTGTACAGAGAAACATGGACAAGTAGATTGGAATAGAAGGAACTTCTTTATTGTAATGCCAATCAATTTTTTATAAACCCTTTCGAAATATAAACCTCCCCAAAACCCAAAAGACCAAACAGTGATATATTATCAAAAATTATTAATTATACATCAGCAGGCAATGCAATTATATTCTCCTTCAATTTTGTTAACAGCAAAGAATTAGAAACTCCATTGCTTGCAAAAAGGATATATATATTTTTAACTCTGTCATTATAATAACTCATTTCCTGAATTTTGGAGAAAAATAAAAAGAATTTAAAGTGGTAAAATGACTATTGATTATACCTTTGACTCTTTTACCTAGAGGCACCTTATTTCAAGCCAATATAGTCAGAAAATTTTTGTGAAGTTATTAATTTCAAAATGCTTTCCAATGAAATATTTTTGATAAGCTGTTTTTATATTACCAAGTGCATTAAATATATTTTAATCAAAATTTTGGAAATACAATCTTAGTTTACTCAATATATGGAAGGAAGTCCATACAAAACACATATTTAATTGCTTCTCACATGTCTTACCTATAGGTTGGTATCATTCTAATTAGTTGAGCAATCATCCTGACTAGTTGGTAGCTACACAGTACTAAATACTTAACCTCATTTAACCTAGTTATCAGGGCTAATGGACCCTATCAGACCTTCTCAAACCAATATGTTAACAGGTAATGCCATGTCACTTCAGAATTCTGAAACTGAAGAAGGAGGAAGAGAAGAAGGAAGGAAGGACAGACAGAAGACGAGAGAAGAGAAAGAAGAGAAATATTCTGGGAAGTGTCCACAAGCTTCACAAAATTGTCAGGAGTCCACAGCAGAAAAAAAGTCAAGACTACCTTTATCTGCCATGTTTCAGACAGAGGCTGCTCCACCGGCCAGGTCCTGGACAGAAGAGCACAAGGCATGGAGCATTGACTAACTCTGGGGGACACGGGGTGGGGCCAAGCAATCTCCAGTTGTCATTGAGATGGACATTGTCCTCACGGCCTAATCTATACCCCCTCTCCATCTGCTGTGTGGGTTCTTGGGTGACGGTCCAAATCTTTCATGCCATGAACAGTTTTGAAGTAAACAGAACATTCCCCTGGAAAAGATTCATTTTTTGACCTTGCTCTGGGGAAATCAAGACTTGAGGTTGTTTAGTAAAAACTCACTGCTCTTATCTCTCCCTCTGTATGTGAATTCAGATAATACCAAACCATGCAAAAAGATCCCATTTATGATGCTGTCCTTGTAGTTTAGCAAAAATACAGGGAAAACTTCTACAGGTTTTTGGTGCCTACATTAAAAAAAAAAAAATGTCCCAGATACCAATATTTGAAATTGCCCCTTTGTTTAGTGCCCCCCAAATAATGAACCATGGTAAGCTTTGGCATCACTGAGAGGTATGCCTTTATTTTGTAATGCAGAAGGGCTCTCATGAATATAAAGGTGGAGAAGATGGAAAAGGAGAAGCTGCTTGACAACTCAACAGGAGATGTATTTTCAGGTAGATTCATTTTTTTGAGAGTCCCTTGGACTTTGGTGATATAGAAATTCCCTTACTTTTTTTCTTTATCTACATATCCCTTGTTAAGACATCAGCATAGCCCTGGAGACCTATGTGCCCAGTTAACCTCTGTCAGTTTTAAGGGCTTAAAACAAGAGACCCCTTTCCAGATGTTTGCAGCCACAATCTAAGTGGTTTTCCCACTCTGCACATATATCTCATTAGACCCAATGATATTTAAAATCTCTCCAGTAGCCTAGAATAAAACATGGAGCCCATAGCAAGTCCTATCAAAAACATGGAATTGATACCACCTAAGATTTTGTATCAAGGTCATGCCCTTGAGCAAGTAACTTTTCTCCTGCAATGTGTCTCTAGTATTTTGCCCATCTTTACTCTTTCCTAGCCCAAACCACTGTCTCCTCCTATCTGGACTTACAGCAGCCTCCTGACTGATATTTATTCCATTTCTATCTTCTTAATGATCTGTTCTCAGACCATGAGACTTTGGTGTATTTTTTGTTTTGTTTTTTGTTTTTGGAAACTTGATCAGGTCACATCAACTCCTTCCTTATGAACTCCCAATGGTTCTTCATTAAGACAAACAAACCTCTTATTTTTTTTAATTTTTTTATTATCATATAATGTAGCAAACCTCTTATTTAAGCTTCTGAGTCCTGACCTGATCTGGCTTCTGCCCACATCTCTATTCTAATATCAGAGTGTTCTCACTCTAGATACTCTATCTACATGAACTTCTTTCTGTCCCTCAAATACTTCAAGATCATTCCAGCTTTGGAGTACTTGATGGGTCATGGGCCTTGATAGCACAATCTAAGTGTTCACTTTTCCTTCTCTGCTTTTCATTCTCTATTCCCCAACTTTGCTTTTATTTATCAGAGTGATATTATACATGTGTGTATGTTTGGTTCATTTTCTTTATTTATTATCCTTAGAATTAGGTAGTATATTTTGTCTGTTTTTGCTAACTGATGTGTCCCCAATACTTAGCACCTGGTATATACTTGGCTGTTCAATAATGATTTTAGCAAAGTTGGAAAATTAATGAATATGCTTACCTCTGTATAGTTATAGTCTATCTTCCACTGGATTAGTATGGAAGAGATTTGGTCTAGTCTTTATTTTAGTCCTTAGCATCAGAGCATTGTCTGTAACATCAAAAGAACAAATAAATGGGGGTAATCCAAACACCTAAAAATTATTATTTTTTAAATTTTTTATTGTTATGTTAATCACCATACATTACATCATTAGTTTTTGATATAGTGTTCCATGATTCATTGTTTGTGCATAACACCCAGTGCTCCATGCAGAACATGCCCTCTTTAATACCCATCACCAGGCTAACCCTTCCTCCCACCCCCCCTCCCCTCTAGAACCCTCAGTTTGTTTTTCAGAGTCCATCATCTCTCATGGTTCGTCTCCCCCTCCGATCTCCCCCTTTCATTCTTCCCCTCCTGCTATCTTCTTTTTTTTTTCTTAACATATATTGCATTCTTTGTTTCAGAGGTACAGATCTGTGATTCAACAGTCTTGCACAATTCACAGCGCTCACCATAGCACATACCTTCCCCAATGTCTATCACCCAGCCACCCCATCCCTCCCCACCCGCCCCCCACTCCAGCAACCCTCCGTTTGTTTCCTGAGATTACGAATTCCTCTGATCAGTGAGGTCATATGATACATGTCTTTCTCTGATTGACTTATTTCACTCAGCATAACACCCTCCAGTTCCATCCACGTCATTGCAAATGGCAAGATTTCATTCCTTTTGATGACTGCCTGATATTCCATTGTATATATATACCACTTCTTCTTTATCCATTCATCTGTTGATGGGCATCTTGGCTCTTTCTACAGTTTGGCTATTGTGGACATTGCTGCTATAAAAATCGGGGTGCATGTACCCCTTTGGATCCCTACATTTGTATCTTTGTGGTAAATACCCAGTAGTGCAATTGCTGGATCGTATGGTAGCTCTATTTTCAACTGTTTGAAGAACCTCCATACTGTTTTCCAGAGTGGCTGCACCAGCTTGCATTCCCACCAACAGGGTAGGAGGATTCCCCTTTCTCTGCAACCCCACCAACATCTGTCGTTTCCTGACTTGTTAATTTTAGCCATTCTGACTATTGTGAAGTAGTATCTCATTGAGGTTTTGATTTGGATTTCCCTGATGCCGAGTGATGTTGAGCACTTTTTCATGCAAACACCTAAAAATTATTAAAGATGAGACAGTATTCTAAATGAATTATTTAATCCTCATAACCTTTAAAATAGGTCCAATTAATGTCCCCATGGATAGATGAAGAAATAAAACATAGCATTATTAGTGTCAGAACAGCAATTTGAACTCAGGACTATCTTATTCTATAGTCAAAATTTTAGCCACTTTCTAGCATAATAAATATTAAGTTTGGGGGACTGAGGGAGGTGTATACCCATGTATTACTCTCCATTGACAGTAAACCAAGATTCAAGGAGCGTATAGTAGTATAGTGTCAGCATCATTAATGATATAGCTAGATTCTCAATAATGTCTGAAGTCCAAGGCATCTCAATCTTGTTAAAGTTGGATTGGACAACGTAGCTTTGTGTGTGTGTGTGTGTGTGTGTGTGTGTGTGTGATACAAGAAAAAGACTTTATATCAATCTTCATCTAGATCTTAAAACTCACCTATGTGAGAAGTTGGGTCTGCAAGGTAGGCTTCACACATCATTTCCAGTGAGCAACCTGGTGAGCCATTCAGACAGACAGAAGATGCAAGAGGAAAAGGCTGTTGATATTGCCATTTTTTGGCATAGTATCCACACCTCACCAATAAGATGAAATGAGTCCTTAATCTTTTGACAAGGGATGTGAAAAAAGTTCAGAGAAGAGGTAAAATGATAAATCTGATACATGATAAATCCAATACTCACTGAGTAGGGTAAGATGGTAAGGATACAAAGAAAAGGGCCTCCTTAAGAAAACCAACTCTTACTCCACCAGGGACAAAAGTAGCAAATCTTAAATTTCATTTGAGTGTTCATGATAGTGACACTTACAGGTAGTTTAATTTATAAAGGAAAAGCAGAATATAAAATAGAAGCAAATTATATTATCCAAGATTATGTCCAAATTGTTAGAAATAATTTTGGAAATTGATATTCCATTCCCCTTTCTGGGAATGGAATTGCCTTCTAACATGTAAACCAGTTGTTTAGTTTTGACATATTTCATTTCTGTAGACGTTTTCAGAAATGCAATTGTCAAAGGTTTCGCTGGAAGAGGCCATGGTCTTTGCCTTTTCAACTTCCATAGAAGAAAAATTCATAAAAGGATGTGAATGATACAAAAGAACATAGCCAAAGTGAGCAATAGTGCTTGCTACAAAACCAGGGTGGAGTGTGGGGGAGGGGATAATTGCACCAAGCTTTTAGGAACAGGTAGTATTTGATTAGGCGGGGCATTATAGATAAAGGACACATGAGCATGGGAGAGGAGAGTGCGAGGCCCGTCTCAGGAGCAACATATAGTTGGTGTTCTTGGAGTACAAGAAAAGCTACAGGAGGCTGATATTTGGCTAAGATGCACAGGAGGATTAAATGTGTGCGCTCCTGACTATCAGACTGAAGATGGTCAATATTATGAAATATTATGAAATGAATGACTTAATAAGGCAGAATGCAAGTGCTTTTGTCCAGGTCAAAACACACACACACACACCCCAAATGATGAGGGTCTGCATTCGGGAACAGTGGGAAGGTGGGAACAGAACTAAACCATTATTTATTTGGGGGGAATATAATCTTTAAGTAAAATGATGGCAACCTTACATGTCAAACTTAAATCCTTTCTTCCCCTCTCCTGTTCCATTTTCTTTCTCTTTTTATTATAGGTGACTGTATCATTAATTCACTGTATAGCCAACCAATAATTTTATATTATTTCTGGATAGATTTGTTTCCCTTTATGCTATAAATTATTTTGAAATTCTTGTGAAATTTTTGTAAGTGCTATTATCTATGGCTGATTCTCATTATTCAGTTAGGTTCTCGTGAGCCTAACTCCTGAGAGTGGAACATTTTTGTCAACCAGTCAATACATAACCTTGTTTCATGTTTGTTTCTGTTTATAGGTACTTTGTTTAATATATATGGTTAATTCATTAATATTGAACTCATGGTCAACAGTGCCATTACTCACGCCTGAACAGAATTTATCTAACATGTATTTTCTCCATGAGGCATATCCTAACTTTCTTATGCTTAGGAACACCAGACAGCACTTTAGTACTACACTTGGGGACCATTTAAACTGTAAAACCACCAGGAAAAAGCACCAAGATGTAAAAACATGGCACCAAATATACTGGAAGAAAGATACACTTATGTACAGGATGGGAGCTGAAACAACAGGGAAGAGCCCTGTTTGACCTAAGCTGAGAACCTGTCAGTTGGGAACTCAGATGATGCCCTGTACATGTTTGCAAATAACCATGAAAGCACCATGAATATTGATTTTTAGCTAGTAGGTGAATTAGCCAATACAGAATCTAGAATAACAAAGATTGAGGACTGATTTCCTCCCTCCCCCTCCTTCTCTCTCTCTCTCCCTCTCTCTCTTAATATATATATGTATATACATATATGTATATACACACATCTATATGTGTATATATGTATATATACACATTCATGTACACATATATGCATATCACATATGATATGTTTTATATTATAATTCTACCTTTTTATCGATCATTTTGTTTCTGAGATCTGTCCAGGGTGATATTAAATATCTAGTCTCTTCATTTTAATGAAGGTGTAGTATCTCATTCTTCACCAACGTAACCTTTCCCATAGTGATGGAATAAGCACTTTTACAGTGTATAAAACTCCCTCTCTCTGTAGCACTATTTCACTAGAAACAAGAATGGAATGAGTATTTTTGTTATTTAAAAAACTTTGAGTTAGAATTAAGCTTTCTACCTCGACCTAACTAAAAAGGTAAAACCTAAATCTGTATAAAAGATTTTAAACTCCCCACCCTTTGCTAAATTCAACTAAGTATGTTAATAAATGTTGCCTACAGCTTTTAGTAGTTAAAGCATTTAAAGTTGCATGGGGCATGTGGAACTTTGAAATGTATCAGATTTCAAAGACAAAATAGAATGCCCCTTTTATGAAGTTTCTAATCCAACATGGGGAAATGAACCAACATGTATGTAAGTCAATGAGTTTGGGTATGTAGTCAAAGTTCTATGATTTGGGGAGAGTAACTTGACAAAAATGTAGAGTCACTTAAATATAAGATTGAAAGTCAGAGACATCATTAGGAGCTACTGCTTTTAAAAATAGGTAAGTGCTTTCTAGGCACAATAGGGTTATATCAGACTCAGAGGACTTCATGAACTAAAGCATGGAGGTGAAAAACATGGACCATAAAAGAGAACTTCAAATAATTCAGTATAGTCGGAGCATAGTTGATGAGGCATGGGGTGGTGAGTGAAAAAGTCAGAGAAGTTAACTGAGGGCCAGATAACAGAGCACATTTTCTACAATGATAATCCATCTGGATTTTATTCTGTAGATAGAGGTGAGTCTATGAAGTGTTCTCAAGCATGGAAATGGCTTAAGATTTGGGTATTAGGAAGATTATGTTGATAGCAGAAAAAATAGATTGGAGAGGGTGGTAAGACAAGGAGTCAGAAATACCAGTTAGGAAGCGATTACAGTAGCCCAGGCAAGGGAAAATGAAACCTTGAAATGAGGCAATATTCTCTCCTGATGGAAATACATTCAGCCTAATAGCATCCTCAAAGACGGAAGAGTGTCAACTTTATGTTATCAGTAGATCACTCATTTGTTGCTTTTGTAAGTGGTCTGGACCACTTTTCTTTCAAAATTATATTTCTCTATTAAGCAGATGCTTATCCATCTCCACAGGTGGGAACTTGACATCTCTATGGGCCATGGCAAACACATCATCTCTAAGTTATCTTTCTTTTATTGCATCATTTAAAGATTTATTTGGTTTTCATGCTCAACTGCCTTTGCCCTCTTCCTCTCATGAAGAGTAAGTGCTATTTTTTTTTGAGTAAGCACTATTTTTTAATGCCCAGTCAACATCATTCAATTTAGAATTAACTCTCTTCACCATCAAACATAAAAAATAAAACTAAACATCAAAAAAGAAGAAAACATATTTCCTTCTGTAATAACCACTAGCCAAATTCAGATGCTAATGTCAGTGATTCTCTTTCCTTTTTCTTTTTTGCCATGTCTGAAATTATTATCTATTTCGGGGGGGGCATTACCTTTTAAGGGATTTTAGCTTGGCAATACTAAATAGAATTTTCCAGATAATGTGAGACTGGGCTCAAATCTTAGAGAACTGGAAACTAGAATTTGCTCAGATTTTCTCCAGGTCCTTATCCACAGGAGATAAGGCCCCTACTGGCTGCCTGAAACCACAGATAGTATCAAAACCTATATATATATAAACACTATGTCATTTCCTATTCAGACATACCTATGATAGGTTTAATTGATAAAATAGAGTAAGAAATAAACAAGTAAGAATGAAATCAAATAATTATAACTATACTGTAATGAAAGTGATGTGAATGTGATCTCTCTCTCAAAATACTTTATTTGTACTCTACTCATCCTTCTTGTGCTGATGTGAGATGATAAAATTCTTCGGTGATGAGATGAAGTGAGGTGAATGGCATAAGTATGTGATGTAGCATTAGGCTTCTATTGACCTTCTGACAACCCATCAGGAAGATTATCTGATTCCAGACCATAGTTGACCACAGGTAACAGAAACCATGGAAAGCAAAATAGATAAGGGGGAGCTACTGTAAAAGAGAAAGCTTTTGTGTCATAGCATTGGCCTGGTCAGATTCAACCCCTGGGAATTCTGTATATTAAATATACTCAATAAAGTTGCAAAAATAATAATTTAACCTCTGGATTAAAATCCAAAGCATCTATCATGGGTCTACATTTTTATATTTATCTATGGAGTCCAACAATTGCATTCTGGGTATTACCCACTTTTACCATTGAAGTCTATCACATAGGTCTTTCTAACTGCTGCTTATGCCATTTTTACTGCAGCTTTAATTATGGTCCTTTGCAAACAAGAAATTCAGTTTATTTATAATCAGATCACATGCTAATCTAATAGTTCAGCATCCAAACTATGATCAGAGTCTAAACCCTATAATAGCCCAATGTAAAATTCTTTAATTGAATCACAAAGGGGAAAAGCTGTAATCCTATAAATCAGCCTCAGAAATTTGACATGCTGAGAATGCTTTTCTGGAACTTTTAATTGCATGACACAGCAGGCATCATAAGTCTATAAAAAGGAATGCATTTCCTATAAGCAATCATGTTATATAATTTAAAATGCCATGCTAGTAATACTAGTTTTTGAGCACATCACCCTTAGTAGTCAATACAAATCCTCCAGGCTTATACAAATGTCTGTGTGAGCAAAAGGACAAATGGTTATGCTCAAGGTGGTAAAGTGTGCTGGTGATAATTTCAATAGTCTAAATTCAACAGAAGAAGAAGATGGTGTTTGAAGCAAGCCCTGGGTTTGAATCTCAGCTCTCATACTTCCTAGCATGTTGTTTTGCATTTCAAGCATTTTCTACCCTGTCCAGGCAGAACCAACCCTAGAATTTTCATGTAAGTAGTACATAAGATCTAGTAGGAAAGAGAAACGAGGGAAATTTTCTTAAAGCTGTTTTTGCAAGACCAATTTGTTGTGTTTATTTATCTTGCAGGCTTATTTTAGATGCCTTGATGGAAAATATAATGTGTTATATAGTCAAACCATTCAACCATCCCTTAGTCATATAAAATGTTATCACCCAGAGGTGGGAGGCTGTGAAAGTTACATTAGATAATGTGTTCTGTGCCTGAAACAGAGTTCAACAAAGCTCTTCTCCTTCCCTTTCCTACCCCTTCCTCTTCTCTCCTAGCCTTCAATTCAGATCCCAGGAGAGGCAGTCCTATTAGTTCTGTTTTCTGCCCAAGAACATAGTTCTTTGCCAGCCATCCATGTTGGAACTTACGATGCCAGTCTTCAAGGCAACAGGATGACTGAGCGGATGGATTTTTTTTCACTCTGTTGGTGCCTGAAAAGCAGTCTCTTAAATAAAGAGTAGTGCAATGGTTTCAAGGGAGAGAGAGGCATATGAAGTTTTTTCTTGCTTCCTGAGCAATTTGGAAAATTTAAACACAGGGCAGAAATCCCAATGAGATACTCCAATTTATTTATTTTTTTCATTCGTTTGTAGCCAATAAGCTAAGAGCTTTATGCAAGGATTGGATCATATTGAAAATGACTTTTGAAGATGCTCAACAATATGAACAAAAGTAGTTACTGAACAGGCCCCTTTTTGAAAATCTTTTTCCATAACTGCTTCATGGTTAAACAAGCCTGGGTTTTAATTTTTTTAAATTTTAATTCCTATATAGTTAACATACAGTGTTACATTATTTAAACAATAATCTTTAATGCATGGCTGATCTGGGAATTCCAACTCCCAACAATGTGTTCCATTTAATGGGATTGGTCAAAACCGGTTGGCAATCCAAAGATGGTTATCACTATCACAGTTCTGATAGCATTTAAAAACTGCACATAATTCAAGATTTGTTTTGGCTCAATAACATGCATGTATGGAGATACCATATAAATGCAAATTCTATGTACAAAATATTCAAAAATACGTTTAATGAAATTCCCTGGTCCATTACTGTGTGGAGTTAATGCCTTCCTGATTCTCTCCTAAACCACACTTTTCTCCCTCATTCTCCTAAAGATATTATTGTCCTACTTTATACCCAGTTCCAAATCACTTCCCCTTGGATACCTAATCTATTCATATTCTCCTTTTTTCATTCTAGAAAGAATTTGTCTCCTCTATGCTCTCATAGAAATTTGTAATTACCATTATGGTACTTTTCACATAATTTTATAATTCATTACAGATCTTTATTTCCTTCAAGTTATGTTCTCTTTAAAAGGGTCACCCATTCACTATGTATTCATTTAGTACATTCTAAGGATCAGGACTTCTGGTAGGCATTGGTTCCTGACTTCAAGGATCTTAGAGCCTCATGGAAGAGAAAAATGTTAATACAATTATCATGCAACTCATTATAAAAGTACAATTCTAATTAGTGCCACTACCAGAGAAAAATAGATTTTCTATGGATGCATAAAGATAAATTTGACCTAGTTATAGGGATAAGGAAAGGCTTCTCTGAATAAGGGACAATTAGGTGGAGATATAAAGGATGAGTTGGCATTAAATAGGCTAAAAGGGAGGGGAGGTATGGACCACTCCTATCTCATTAAACTGTGCTTATCATAAAAATACATATATATGTATACCTACATGCACATATATACACATGCACTCTCACAGGGCAATGTGTGATCATATTGCCTCAAATATTTTGAAATACAGGGTTTGTAGCAGACACACATGCCCTTGGCCCTGTGTTCATTTGCATCATGCACCATGACCACTTTCTACTTCAAGAACACATATCTCTTGTAGTCCCTAGGGTTTTCCCCAGCTCTCCAGGAGTTTGCTATACCAAGGCAGAGCAAACTTGAAAATGTTGAATTGAATGCTGCCTCCAGAGGAAACCGTCAAATGAGTGACAGTTGTTGGTGGATAAATATGCTGCTTCCTGCTTCCTCAGCTCTCTGTGGGACAATTCTGAAATTGTGGGATGGAGCCTATCATGGAAACCTGCTCATTGCAAAACATTTTACTGTGTTCTCTCCCTTTCTGGTCCCACTGTCCCCACATCCTTACTTGTGCACAAGTCTTTGTTAGGGTGTAATATGGGGTAGACTCAAATTAAGAATGGAAGATGACCATCATTCAAGACACTAAGGCAAATACAAATGTCTGTAAAATATACTGTGAAATTCTTGTTGAGTACCCTGAGCTTTGATATAACTATAATCACAGCTGGTATTAATCAATGATTAACCTTTGCATGAGGATTTACTTTTTTTCCCTCTAAATTTTTATGTAAATTCCAGTTAGTTAACATGCGGTGTAATAATGGTTTCCAGTGTAGAATTTAGTGGTTCATCACTTACATACAACCCCCGGTGCTCATCACAAGTGGAGGGCTTATTTTCCCCTCACATTGCCTTTCCCCTCACATTCTAGTCAGTGTTGTGTCTCTGTCCCGTGGTCAAATCTGAACCATCCGGATCCAGTGGCTTGCTTGACATGCATTGTCTGGGATCTTCTTACGTGGTTTAGGAAGAGCCTGGGTAGGAAGGGTGGGGCTTGGGAAGAACAGGTTGTAGGACTTAAGAGTGTTTCTCAGAAGAGAGCCTTATTTTCTCTGCATATTTTAGTGTCATCTCACTAGTGAAATTTATCACGAGTGGCTCTGGTCCCTTAGACTATAATTCTGGCAGGGAAGGATTAGGACTGCGCTAGCATGTAACTGGGCTTTTTTGAGCAGCTAAAGGACAGAAGGCACAGAAGTCCTGATAGGACATAATTTCTCCCTGACATGATGAGGATATGTTCAAACTGCTGAAGGGTGATATGCCAACATCTGTCATTTCCTGAGTGTATCCATACCTCTTCCTGCAAGTCCTTGTTTATTTGTTGCCTACACAGGGCACTTTGGATATTGGCACTTTAAGAAGTTTATATCTAGCAAGGTAAAGCGAGTAGATCCTGATTTTTTCATATAATTCAACATTTGTTGAGTCTTTGCCCTGTGCATAGACCCTTTCCCAAGCTATCTCATTTAATTTATATACCAACCATATGATGGAGACATCATCATCACATATTACAGATGAAGAAGCCAACTTAGTAAAGTTAAGTTGTCATAAGCCAGCGATAGCAATATCAGGAGGTGAACGTAAACTTGGGGCTCCTCCTAGCACTTCATGATTCAACAGATTTAAAGATGGGTGATCTGGTAAAAGACAAATAACATAGTTGTTAAATTTCTTTCAATACAGGCTTTTGAAAAATTGTTTCTCTTCTTAATTATTCCCTTTATCTTCTGATGGAGATAATAGCTCTTAAAATAGCAACTTGCACAAGGATTTTGTAGTAAAACAAATGATGTAATTTATTCTCCCTTCTTCTTAATGTAGACCCTAGCAGCATTGTACTTACTAATGTAAAACCTACAATTTTGGCTGCCATAGGCATAATGAAACTGATTCACAGAATTTGGCCCCTGGTGGCTTGAGATATGGCAGTGATTTAATTCCATGTATAGGACTATCACTGGAAAAGTTACCCAAAGCCATAAGAATATATTTAAATTTTATTAAGAGTTTTTGATTTTCATTTGTCTGATGTTTAGTCACAGAAAATGTGTGCCATTCAACCATAAGTGGGGAATATCCATTCCCAACATGCATACAGATCTTCACCTAAATCACTGCAAACTTGTTCTCTCCCCTCCTCCTCTGCTCCCATACAGACTCAGAAGGTTGAAAGAGTAATCGTGTCTAAGTATTTTAATATATTTTAGACTCATAATTATATACTAAATAGCCACATTAAAAATAAATATTTATAGAGGAGAGTGTAATATGCTCTGTAGAATTTCATGACAACAGAACCCTAAGATAACAATATGTTATCCAGAATGGCATTGTGTTCATATTTGCTCAGATACTCACACAGGATTTTTGAGAACTCAGATTTGATGTTTATTTTCCCATCCTACTTAGTTGGAAATATGCAGGATCCCTGAGTGTGTGAAATCCAGTCTTAGAGAATCCTTTTCTTCAGTTTCATTAATGTTAGAAGTGTGTGTTTAAGCTTCCTGGAAATCTGTTTTTAAAGCCCTCAATTCTTTCATTTACAGAAACAGGTAACAGATTGCTGCAGGGAGGCCAAAATTAGAGGAGTTTTGCTTGCTGCCAGAAGAGCAAGAGAAACTTACTAACTTGTCTGGTTAACCCCTTTGCTCCAGTACAAATAAGTAGACTGGCGATAAATGAGAGAACTGGTTAATGAGTATATATAATCTGTTGACAAATTAAGGCCAGCAGTTGACAATTATCAGGCACACTTCTATTTGGGAAATTGCATCTCTATTTTAGGATATCACATTTGGCAAGTGGAAGAGCTAATCCATATGAGGTCTCTTTGTGGAAAGGGATATTCTACCAAAAAGAATTGGTTCCAGATGGCTAAGCATTTTTTATATGTCCTTGAAGGCTCATACCCATCGCTGTATTAGAAGAACATGTTGGTTATTAGCATATAAATTTTTAAATGAATGTCTAAAGTAGGTTTGTGAATGAGAAAGCCTAGTGATATGACAAGAGACATTGTTTTAAATGTTAAGGAAATTTCTAACGCCAATAGATTATTTGGCCAATTCAAAATTTGCTGGACAATTTTAGACTTTATAGATTAACAAACTTGATCTTAAGGTCAGATTTTCAAAGTATCTCAGTTTAGTTGAAATTTCCGGGATGCTCTCAGGATTTGTAGCTTCATAAATGACATAATAACACAGTACACTAGAAAGAAACTTTTGTTCTATAGTTAGAAAAACCTGGGCCCAAGTCTCTCTATTTACTGGTGATAGACCATCATCAAGTTATTTACTCGGTGTTTTAGTTTTCTTATCTGTGGAACAGTTAATGATTACAGTATCTATTTCATGGGGTTCTGAGAATAAAATGATATAATGGACATAAGGTGCTTAATTAACACACAGTAAGCTCTCCATCATTCATCTTGTTTTTCTTTGTTATCATTATATTATCCTGGGACAAAGGGAGGCAGGGAGTTTGAGAACTGATTCCTTCCTTTTTTTTTTTAATCTATTTTTTTAAGATTTATTTATTTATTTTAGAGAGCATGAGCCAGAGAGGCAGAGGGGGAGAGAGAATCTCAAGCAGACTCTGGGCTGAGCCCAGAGCCCAAGGAGGAGCTCCATCTCATAACCCAGAGATCACGACCTGAGCTGAAACCAAGAGTCAGAGGCTTAACTGACTGCACCACCCAAGTGCCCCTGATTCTTTCCTTAAGACTGTCAACAGTCCACATACATGCGAAAGATATCACCTAATATAGGGAAATGCTTTAATATCCTAATGGTGAAATACAAACACTAAAATAAAAGCAATTATTTTTGGCCAGCTCAAACATATAATGTTTGAATGATGTAAGTGAGGTATCCAAATATTTACTTAGGATGTGAGATTTACCAATTTACTCACATATCTATACTTTAACTATTCCATGTGTTGAACACATAATAGATGTTAATTTTAAACTGATACTTTTCATTCTGACATTCATCTTCAATGTCAATGCCATTGACATCGTTAGTGTTACTATTGGAGTCACTGAATGGGTCTCCAGAGCACACATTCTTCAACTTTCTGTGGATTGAGATATGGCAGTGATTTAAGTCCATATATAGGGCTATCACTGGAAAAGTTACCCAAAGCCATAAGAATACATTTAAATTTTATTAAGAGTTTTTGATTTTCATTTGTCTGGTAGGTTTATGTTTATAATCATCACAATATAAGCATTTCTAAATTTCTTTTAAAGTGATCTTGCTAAAGTCTGTTTGAAAGCATTGAGTGAAGTGCTTTGAGATAACTACTCTAGTCCTGGGAGACAAAAGAAGGCTTTCCCAAGAGGGGGTAGTATATAAATTGAGCACCTAAATTGATGTATGTATTTAGTGGAGGATGGTGGCAACAGCTCCCGAGGTGGGGATACTGGCCAAGAGCTGCTTCACTCTTCTAGAAATAGACTATTGACAACAATAAACTAGGAGCTGAATGAAAAAGTCAAATAAAGTAGTCACATCAACAAGTGAAGCACACGGATTTCATCAAAGAGAAAGAAAGCACGGTTGTCAATTGCATGTAAGTGATGAAGGGGTGGTCCTAACAGGTCCTCAAAAAATATTGGTGAAATGAATGATGAAAGGATAAAATATAAGCTCAGAGTTTTAAGCCAGAAATGATACAGTTGGTAAAAGGAGTTTGCTCAGTACTCAGAAAGGTAAGAAATTCAGTGGGACCCTGGAGCTCTGTGATTGAAGGAATGGGTAGGATACTACTGATAGAGACTTGATCTAGGACTCTTCCTTATACGGGGACAGCTGCAAAGAGGATGTAGTGCATCTGAGATTAAAAGCAGTCCATGCTTGCACCCAAAACCATAAGATACCTAAGAATAAATTTAACCAAAGAGGCAAAGGGTCTGTACTCAGAAAACTATAAAATACTCATGAAAGAAATTGAAGAAGACACAAAGAAATGGAAAAACGTTCCATGCTCATGGATTAGAAGAACAAACATGGTGAAGATGTGAATGCTACCTAGAGCAATCTACACATTCAATGCAATCCCCATCAAAATACCATCCACTTTTCTCAAAGAAATGGAACAAATAATCCTAAAATTTGTATGGGACCAGAAGAGACCCCGAATAGCCAGAGGAATGTTGAAAAATAAAAGCAAAGCTGGCGGCATCACAATTCCGGACTTCCAGCTCTATTAAAAAGCTGTCATCATCAAGACAGTATGGTACTGGCACAAAAACAGACACATAGATCAATGGAACAGAATCGAGAGCCCAGGAATGGACCCTCAACTCTATGGTCAACTCATCTTTGACAAAGCAGGAAAGAATGTCCAATGGCAAAAAGACAGTCTCTTCAACAAATGGTGTTGGGAAAATTGGACAGCCACATGCAGAAGAATGAAACTGGACCATTTCCTTACACCACACACGAAAATAGACTCCAAATGGTTGAAAGACCTGAGTGTGAGACAGGAGTCCATCCAAATCCTAAAGGAGAACACAAGCAGCAACCTCTTCAACCTCAGCCGCAGCAACTTCTTCCTAGAAACATCGCCAAAGACAAGGGAAGCCAGGGCAAAAATGAACTATTGGGATTTCATCAAGATAAAAAGCTTTTGCACAGCAAAAGAAACAGTCCACAAAACCAAAAGACAACCGACAGAATGGGAGAAAATATTTGCAAATGACATATCAGATAAAGGGCTAGTATCCAAAATCTATAAAGAACTTATCAAACTCAACACCCAAAGAACAAATGATCCAATCCAGAAACGGGCAGAAGACATGGACATTTTTCCAAAGAAGACATCCAAATGGCCAACATGAAAAAGTGCTCCACATCGCTCGGCATCAGGGAAATCCAAATCAAAACCTCAATGAGATACCACCTCACACCCGTCAGAATGGCTAAAATTAACAAGTCAGGAAACGACAGATGTTGGCGGGGATGCGGAGAAAGGGGAACCCTCCTACGCTGTTGGTGGGAATGCAAGCTGGTGCAACCACTCTGGAAAACAGTATGGAGGTTCCTCAAAAGGTTGAAAATAGAGCTACCATACGATCCAGCAATTGCACTACTGAGTATTTACCCCAAAGATGCAAATGTAGGGACCCGAAGGGGTACGTGCACCCCAATGTTTATAGCAGCAATGTCCACAATAGCCAAACTGTGGAAAGAGCCAAGATGTCCATCGACAGATGAATGGATAAAGAAGAAGTGGTATATATATATACAATGGAATATTATGCAGCCATCAAAAGGAATGAGATCTTGCCATTTGCAACGACGTGGATAGAACTGGAGGGTGTTATGCTGAGTGAAATAAGTCAATCAGAGAAAGACATGTATCATATGACCTCACTAATATGAGGAATTCTTAATCTCAGGAAACAAACTGAGGGTTGCTGGAGTGGTAGGGGGTGGGAGGGATTGGGTGGCTGGGTGATAGACATTGGGGAGGGTATGTGTTATGGTGAGCACTGTGAATTGTACAAGACTGATGAATCACGGATCTGTACTTCTGAAACAAATAATGCAATATATGTTAAGAAAAAAAAAGAAGAAGATAGCAGGAGGGGAAGAATGAAGGGGAATAAGTCAGAGGGGGAGACGGACCATGAGAGACGATGGACTCTGAAAAACAAACTGAGGGTTCTAGAGGGGAGGGGGCGGGGGGATGGGGTAGCCTGGTGATGGGTATTAAAGAGGGCGCATTCTGCGTGGAGCACTGGGTGTTATGCAGAAACAATGAATCATGGAACACTACATCAAAAACTAATGATGTAATGTATGGTGATTAACATAACAATAAAAAATTATTAAAAAAAAAGGAATGAGACCTTGCCATTTGCAACGACGTGGATGGAACTGGAGGGTGTTATGCTGAGTGAAATAAGTCAATCAGACAAAGACATGTATCATATGACCTCACTGATATGAGGAATTCTTAATCTCAGGAAACAAACTCAGTGTTGCTGGAGTGGTGGGGGGGTGGGAGGGATGGGGTGGCTGGGTGATAGACATTGGGGAGGGTATGTGCTATAGTGAGCGCTGTGAATTGTGCAAGACTGTTGAATCACAGATCTGTACTTCTGAAACAAATAATGCAACATATGTTAAGAAAAAAGAAAAAGAAGAAGATAGCAGGAGAGGAAGAATGAAGGGGAGTAATTCGGAGGGGGAGACGAACCATGAGAGACGATGGACTCTGAAAAACAAACTGAGGGTTCTGGAGGGGAGGGGCATGGGGGGGTGGGTTAGCCTGGTGATGGGTATTAAAGAGGGCACATTCTGCATGGAGCACCGGGTGTTATGCACAAACAGTGCATCATGGAACACTACATCAAAAACTAATGATGTAATGTACGGTGATTAACATAACAATAAAAAATTAAAAAAAAAACACATTGAGATACCACCTTACACCAGTTAGAATGCCAAAAATTGACAGGGCAAGAAACAACAAATTTTGGAGAGGTTGTGGGGAAAGGGGAACCCTCTCACACTGTTGGTGGGAATGGAAGTTGGTACAGCCACTTTGGAAAAAATGTGGAGGTACCACAAAAAATTAAATATAGAGTTACCCTTGACCCAGCAATTACACTCCTGGGTTTACCCCAAAGACACAGATGTAGTGAAAAGAAGGGCCATATGTACCCCAATGTTCATAGCAGCAATGTCTGCAGTAGCCAAACTGTGAAAAAAGCCGAGATGCCCTTTAACAGATGAATGGATAAAGAAGATGTGGTCCATATATACTACGGAATATTACTCAGACATCAGAAAGGATGAATAGTCAACTTTTACATCAACATGGATGGGACTGGAGGAGATTACGCTAAGTGAAATAAGTCAATCAGAGAAAGTCATTTATCATATGGTTTCACTTATTTGTGGAACATAAGAAATAGCATGGATGACATTAGGAGACGGAAGGGAAAAATGAAGAGGGGGAAATCGGAAGGAGAGATGAACCATGAGAGACTGTGGACTCTGAGAAACAAACTGAGGGTTTTAGAGGGGAGGGGGTTTGGGGGCTGGGTTAGCCCGGTGATGGGTATTAAGGAGGGCACGTACTGCATGGAGCGCTGGGTGTTATATGAAACAATGAATTGTGGATCACCACATCAAATACTAATGATGTATTATATGGTGACTAACATAACATAATAAAATAAAATTTAAAAAAAGAATGATCCCAATGTATTTCTAAGATGTAAGTTAAGAGATTTTGCAAGTGATGATATTGTAAATGCATAAAAAACTCTGAATCTCAAAAAAAAAACAACAAAAAACCAAAAAACTATATTTTTCCAATCTGTGAACGTGGAATATTTTCTATTTATTTGTATCCTCCTAAATCTATTTCATCAGTGTTTTATAGTTTTCATGTAGAGATCTTTAAGTTCCTTGGTTAAATTTATTCAAAGATACTTTATTCTTTTTGATGCTATTATAAATGGTATTGTTTTCTTAATTTCTATATCTAATAGTTATTAATGTATAGACACAAAACTGATTTTTATATATTGATTTTGTATCCTGAAACTTTACCGAATAAACTATTTGTTTATTAGTCTAAAAAAAATAAAAGCTGTCCATGCACTGAATGACTTGGGTGTAGCTTTTTTTATTCTTGAGGAGTTATGCTTGAGTGTTTGTGTTACACATAGAGAAAACATTGGATTTGAAATTAAGAACAGGGTTCACATCTTAGATTCACTACTTATTAGCTGTGTTGCCTTTGGCAAGTTATTTAATCTCTCAGCTAGTTTGTTTTTCTTGAATGGTCAAAAACATCCGCTTTCCCACTGAGTATGAAAATTAGGTGAGCTAATCTACACTGCCTGCCACAGCACCATTAATGTATGCAGTTAATGTATTTTTAACCTTAATCTAGAAAGAAAAAAAGTATTTGAGAAACATCTAGCTTTCCCCCTGAGGGTACCCATTCAACTATAGCACCCAAGTTTAGCCGATGCAGACAAGACAGGAAAAAGGAAGCAACAAGGACAGGAGGAGCATCTAGTCTAGCCAGAGAATCCTCTGTGAGTCTTGTCAGATATCACCATTATGGTATCTGAGATGAGAACTCACTCATGATGATATTTCTACAACCATTCTTTGCCTGTTGAAGAAGATACTTTTCCCTCTCCCCTTTAAGTGGGCAAATGATTCATGTTTGCCCATTCCTAAGCTTGCCCCAAGATTTTTAAAATGGAGAGGAAAAGGCTCATTTTCTTTTTGAAGTGCTGAGCTGGAAAGTGTAAGCCCCTAGGGAAACAAAATGTTTTCTTTTAAGTGGGGATGCTTTACATCAGCATATACATAGCACTTGGAGATCTGAAGAGGAAAATGGAAAAACATTTGGCAATATCTGGATCACAGCAGTTGATGCGGCAGAAAGACCATTACCAGTGGTAGCTATAGAGTCCTTTGGGTCAAGTCTAAAATGAAGAGAGGATGAGAAGTGGCTTAAGGAACCTGATACCCACAATCCAAGATAAGGTCTATTCTCAGCACAAGGTCTCTGAGCAGGCTTGTTTGGCAGACCAACCAATGCACTGGCACCAGGAATTGGGTCCTGAGGGGCTAGCTGGAATATTACCAAGAATAACCTTGAGAAGCAGAGATGCTCAGTGAACGATTTGCAGTGCCTAAACCTGTGCTCTAGCAGCACTCCTTGGAGAGGAGGTGAGAGAAGCCAATAGAAATGACTGGTGAACTGAGACCTGAACAGGTGGGCTACAGACAGCCCTTGAAGGCCACTTGTCATGGAGGGAAATAAAAGTAGAAAGGCTGACCCCTTTAGCCTCAAAGCTTCCCCTGGATTCAACAATGGCAGTAAAGTAGTTCCTGGAACGAGTTGGAATATCCTGCGGTACCTACTAAAATGCATTTTGCTGGGTCCCATTCTGGTGTCAAAATCTGCATTTTAACAAGTTCTGCAGATAAATCTTAGGCACCTGAGGTCTTGGAGCTCTTGGGATACAGTTTCCAGTAAAGGGAATAACCTGAGAGATGACTGGCAGGATATGTACTGAATCTCTTCTAGTTTCTTCAGAGGAGAGTGGCAGTAGGCATTGTCATGGGAACCTTACTCAGAAACTCGTTCTAAAAAACATTGACCTGAGTATTGTGTTCTCTGTAGAGCCAGAGACCATCTGAGAGGTCTGACTTCTTGCCTTCTGCTGTGAAATCATAGAAAAAAACAATCTTTTTATTGTTTCTTTTTCTAATGCAACAGGAAATGGCAATTTATTCTTCTTACCAGTTCAGCTGCATGGAAGCTGAGAATCCTACCTTGCTTGGGTTAGCCTGGCCTCTCGTCATTTATTTGTGCCCTGGAGGCATTAGTATACACTGTTCAACAGCTGGCCTTGGATTTTATGCACGTTTACTCCCAGCAATCAAAACTCTGCTTGTTCAGCGTCTTTATAATCTACTCTGTTCCCACGCAGACAAGCATGAGACTCTTTTCTTTACCTGCCATTTAGTAATAGTAGCGAGGCTGAGTGACAAACACTCCAGCCCCTAAAACTTCCTATTCTGACAAGCTTTCATAATAGTTCCCTTTTGCTTCACACCTTTGCTAAAAGGTGAATACATGTTGACACATCACATTTTTTTGGACACCTCTCTAGCAGCTGTCAGATGAATGTGTATTTTCTGCTTGCTTTATACATTCTGTTATAAAGCCCAGGAGAGCCTTGCTTTCTGGATATAATGCAATCCCCATGCTTGGAGTTTTGCTGTTTCTTTCAAATACTGGTAATCTGGTTACTAAAAGTGCTTCTACATTTATCCTATTTCAGGATTAGGCATTCAGTGACTCCTTTACTCTTCAGAAAGAAGCGCAGTAAAGTCAGAATCAACTGATTGAAGATTTCATGCTGTTCCTGATCTTTATATTTATGCTAAGCAACACTTCCTTATTACATTGTATTATCTGAGCAGCACATGCTTATAAGACGGTGGGCAACCAGTCTCCTGTTGGTGAGGATTTCCTATAAAGATGTAGCTAAAAGACTTGGGATCATTTATGGGGATAGGTGAATATATATGTTTCTTAGTGTCAGAAGATGCCTGGAATATACTCTATAGCTAATGGGGATTTATGAGCCTCTAAATACTAATCTGGAATTAACTTTAGCTAATACATACTAAGGATTAATACCAGATTGTTTAAAAATAAGAAATTTGAGTCCATTATTCAGTTTAAAAATTATTGATGTGGAAGGGAGAAATGGTGAGAAGGGGCTAGGAGAAGAACAAGGTGGGGGGGGAAGAGGAAGGAAAGAAAGGTCAGAGTGTATTTGAAAGGATATTCAGTTTGGGGAGACATGGATCTGTCTATCACTTAGCACTAAGCAAGTACATGGATGGCAGTGGTGAACAGTTCACCCACAAGGTTCTTAGTTTCCTTTTTCTTAAAATATAGGTGACAATTCCTACTGGACCAATCAAAGTTGTTGGTGACAGAAAACAAAAATAAAAACTACTTCAGCTAAATTAAACAGGAGGGTCATTTACTGGTGAGACATTAGGGAACTCCCAGAAGCCTTAGGAAGATGGGGAAACATGAGCAGGGACCAAGGAAACCATGCACAACCATAATCCCACCACAGGAAGTCTTTTGTGCAATGGCGGATAGAATGTTAACTGCAGATGCCCCGCCACAGGCACTGCAAACAGTCCTGTACCTTTGAGTAACCCCCTCAAGAGTCAAAGTTATAGGTAGATGGACAAACCTAGGTACTGTGTCTGCCTACTGGCTGTACCTTAGCTTCCAAGGAGCAAAGGAAAGGCCTGACACCCCAACCCCTAGACTTTGATAGTGAGAGTGAACTGTGCCTCCCTCCTATCTTGCAGTCCCCCAAACTAAGGAGAGTGTCCAAATGCTTGGGAGGACTGGTATTATAAATTTTCTTTGCATCACCACACAGGTCATTAAAAATAAAGTAGTAGGGGCGCCTGGATGGCTCAGTCAGTTAAGTATCTGACTCTTGATTTTGGCTCAGGTCATGACCTCAGGGTTGTGGGATGGAGCCCAGTGTTGGGTTCCACGCTGGACGTGGAGCCTGCTTAAGATTCTCTCTCTTATGTAATATATGGTGATTAACATAACAATAAAAAATTAAAAAAAAAAAAGATTCTCTCTCTTCCTCTCCCTCTGCCCCTCCCCTGCTGCTGATATGTGCATGTGCATGCTCTCTCAAAAGAAAAAAAAGTATTAAAGGAAGTACTTCGGTAAAAGTACCTAATACGTAGCGCATGTTCAATAAATATCATTTGCATGATTCTTTTTCCTCGTTAGCCATTCACATTTCACATGTAGAGTGAGGATTGCTATTTGCATGTTCACTATGAGAACACTGAGACAATGTAGAACTTTTGACCTAGGCCACCAGCTAAACTGACAACAGCTAGACAAAAGCTCCAGCTTCTGAGCAGTGCATAGACCACTTTATGCCAAGGAGAGGGAGAAAGAGAAAAAAAAATTTCATTCAGGGACAGCAGAGAAAAAATTAACTTCTTTTCTATTTGACTCAGACTCAGACTGCATTCTTTAATTTCAATCCCCAATGTTTACGCAGGTTCCTTGTAATGAGTAGTAGAGCAGGACAGCAGGAAGAGAGGGTCAATATTTGGACATAATGTGTCACTGACCGCTGAGTGAGCCACAGTTTTGGTTCACAGGTGTACTTGTAAAACCCCCAATTCCATCTGTTTCCTTAATTCCCTCAGGTGTTTGGAGTTAGTTAAGAAAGCTCACCTCAGTCTACCATTGGTGAAGAATATTCTTTATTGGTATTTAAAATGTTCAAGTAGCTTAAAGACAAAGTATGGAAGCAAGAAGATGGGGAATTGTTCATGAACAGTTACTCATCCCCTATCAGTGCTTTATTGTACAATTATGCACATAAATAAGTACATTGCACTCTTTGCAATTTACTGTAATGTTACCCTAAATTAATATATTAAATTACTGTTTTCATTTCAACCTCAACAGGAACTATATATTTGAATATTAATGCATATATTAAACCATATTTCTTCTCTGGTGAAAACTAAAATATATCATCCTATATTTTTGTACTAATAAGCACTGAGAGAGGTGCTCAGCATTTTTTTGTATGACATCTCAACTTCCACTCTTTGCCACAAGGTTACGCCTCTCTTTCTAGGTGCCTCAGTTCTGTGTGTTTCCTGAGAAGCTCTTGTGCTACTCTACCAGGTGCTTCCAGGGGCTGTGGCTGATGTCCCATGGTAACCTTCCGCTTTCAAGGGATCCTGTATTCCCTCCCTAGATGTCATTTCTCCCCATGGTCCCTCATACAAATAGCCATCTAGGTGCCCCAATGCCAACAGCACACTGGGAAGGAATCTCTGCTTTCATCAGTTTTATTTTGGTCTAAGGATCCCAGAGGTATGTTCCTTGTGCCTCAGGGTTTTATAAACTCTAACTCCCATTTGTTTATGAGTAACAGTCTCTCCCCCCAGGAGCTGGCATCTGGAGACCTCAACTCAATATATTTAAGTTTCATTTGCAATAGAGTATCCCAAATTGTTCCCTCCCCTCTAATTTCTACCTCTTTCTACATACACTAAACACACACTCTCAATAGAAAGGCTTTCTTACTGCCCCTCACCTAATTGAATCTCTGATCCCTCATGCAAATAAACATGTGGGGGGCCATTGGAATGCCAGTGATGAACATTGCTTACACTCAAACCAAAACCCCATTACCTACCATATCCCATAGTCTAATAAATGAGCGTTCCATGAACCCATTTCAGAGTAATGATGCTTAGAGTTTTGCTTTGTTCTGTGTTTTTTTGGTTTTTTTTTTTTTTTTGGTTTATTTTGGTGGCTCTCTATTACAACTCTGGGTAAAGCAGCAGTTGCTTCATCATTTGGAAGGGACCCTTGAAGCAGTTCTGTCCCATAGAACTTTCTGCAGTGATGATGGAAATGTTCTTTATCTTAACAATTCAAAACAGCCATTAGCCACATTGAGCACTTGATATACGGCTAATATCACTAAGGAACTGACATTCTACTTCTGCTTAATTTTAATAATAGTAAATTATTTAAATAACGGCATGTGAGTAGTGGCTACTGTATTGGAAAACGCAGCTGAAGGAAAGATCAGGAGCAGAAAATTCTTATTCTTGAGTCCATTAGATATAGGTTGTAAATTTAGAAAATATGTATTTATTGAAGCAAATGTAAAGAATAAGCAAACTGGGGGCGCCTGGGTGGCTCAGATGGTTAGGCATCTGCCTTCGGCTCAGGTCATGATCCCAGGGTCATGGGATCAAGCCCCACATTGGGCTCCTGGCTCAGCGGGGAGCCTGCTTCTCCCTCTGCCTCTCCCCCTGCTCATGCTTTCTCTCTCTGTATCTCTGTGTCTCAAATGAATAAATAAAATCTTAAAAAAAAAAGAATAAGCAAACTTTAGGTAAGACCCTGGCACCACTAAATTATGAATGAAAGAAAGAAAAATTGTGAATTCTAAGATTGCCGAAAAGACGGTCAACAACTCATAATTCAAACCATACATTGTCAATAACCCCCCCAAAAGTGACTATTTGAGCTTAATGTCACTGTGTAAAACATGAAACAATTAAGAGAAACTGTTTCAAGAAGTAAAATAATTTGGTCTTGAAGTGTAATAGCTAGAAGTAATTGCCTAGGCTGGCAGGCATCTATCTAATTTCCTGATTTTAATGTCTTAAATACAAGGCATGCAAGCACTAAAGCCAATTTTAAATAAACCCAGAATTTTTTTTTTTCCTTTGGGTATCAAGCACATTTAGAATGGAGAGCAGGAAAAGAAAGTTCTAAGCAAAGGTGACACGGACCACCCAGTGGCGTGAGCAGAAAGCCAGAGTACAATTAGGAAGCACATCAACTTATAAAGGGAACCACTAGTCATCCTCATGCACAGGATTTTCAATTACTCTTTAATAAACCTGACTTGTTGGAATTATGCTAAATTCAAAGCTCCAGGTCATACCACTTTGAAATCTGGAGGTAGAGAGCTACAAGCAATTTAAAAATTGAAAGTGGGGTCTCTGATGTGTGCCTGGGACATGAGCTTCGCTTCTGATGGCAAGCAAAGAGCTATGCTAATTTCCTTTTTATACATTCTGTCATTGCCACTGTAAAGGCTCTGGGATGCTGTGAGGATTAGATGCTTTTGTGCCTAAAATTCATTATGTCCTGACTAATTTTTATGTGGCAGGGAATTATAAGTGCAGCACGTTGTAAAACATTGTATGGAGAAGGACTTGGCAGTGGGGAGGAAGGAGGGGACAGATCAATCAAGACAGGTGGCTTTGTTTACCCTGTCATTGTTCTTGACTTTGCTGCTTTGCTTTCCGAATCCCCCAGGGAAAGGGAGCATGCACGGGTGGGTGGAGTCCTATTCACAGCCCATGCGCAAGTCTTCGGGGGTAATTGCTGAGCGACCCCTCAATTCTTGAAATCAAAATGGGAAGGAAGCAAAATACTTCAATCCTTGAAGAGTAACAATAACTAATCCTTCATTTTGGGACTGGACACGCTGCGTAGCATACCCTTCTCGCCCTGTATATTGTGTTTCCATTTTAGTGGATGAAAATTTAAAATAGCAGGCATAAGAAACAAAATAGTAGACAGCCTGGTAGAGTGCAAATAGTTGCTTCACAGGTAAGCAGACATGGATTTTAATACCAGATCCATAAGTGTTTGTTGCAACTCCTTCAGAGATTTACTTAAACTCTTTGAGCCTCAGTTGACTCTGCTGTAAAGCAAGACCAACACACCTCTCTTAAAGGCTGTTAAAAGGTAAAGTATCTAAAGCATACCACTGACCAAAAAAATCACTGAGCCAAGGTCAGGTATTTTTCCCCTCTCTATGCCCAAGCCATAATGAGATCAAGTTGTTTGGGAAAAGTGTGTAATTTGCTTTCCTACTTGGAACTGTGACCCTGCGGTCCTGCCTCCTTGCATATCCTGGTGAATTGAAGCTACAATTTGAAGGAAAGCTAAAGGTCTCATTTATCAGGTTCTTCTTAAGCTGGGATGAGCCCTAAGCAGTCAGCCTCTATACTAGCTTCTCCTGGTCCCTTCAGCACTCAATGGAGCCTAAAGTGAAGAGCAAAGCAAAAGGCAGTGCCAGTCCCAGAGAGTTACTCAAGGCTCCTTGACCAAAGGTATTCAAAGGGCATCTCTCCAAACTTTTATAAAAATCCTCAATGCTCCCCACAAAGGGCCCTACTCGGTTCTTGGAGTGGTGACTACCTCTGTCTGCCCAAAGAAAAGAGAATGGTATGTGCCTCCCTGTCTGCCCAAGATTCTGTGTCATAGTGCCTCCTGGAATCCTGATGTCTTCCTTCCACTATCTGTGCTGTTTGCAGGTCTGCGGGTGTCTTCCTAACAGTGGTGACAGTGAATATCCTAGGACCGGCATTGCTGTACATGATTTCAGGGCACTGGAATGGCTGATTTACCTACTTCTAACAACTGCCTAATAGGTGGAATATTAGTTTCATGTCCGTCCATTCTACAGGGGAGTAGAGTTGGTCAATGGCAGAGCTGCAGCTCAAATCTCAATAAAAAACCCATATCTATGTGCTTATTACAGTCACTGTAAGCCTTTTCCACCAGTGTTTTGGCTTCTGAAAACCAGCCTCCACACTTGATGAGGTTGGAGTAACCCATAAATAAGGGTATGGCTTCCTCAGAAAAAGATAAAGAAGTATTATGGAACCATGGAAAAGAGAAAGAACTAAAAAGCTTTTCACTGTCAATGCAATCTGAAAAATGTCTTTTTTTCTGAGCCATCCTGTTCTCATCTACAATATAGTTAATAATCTCTGTCCTACCTACCACAGAAGTTTGTTGAAAGGCTCTAATAAAGTGTTTTATGTGGACACTCTGAAAACCGTACAGCCTTATACAGTATTGGTTTTGTTATTAAAATTAGACATTATTAGGTTTTAATATCCTGCAGTGGGGGAGAGACTCTTTACCATCATTCCCCCATCACATTGAAGACAAATGCACTTTTCTTTTTCCTTATCCATTTTCATTTGTAAGAACTCTATTCTGGCCATGAAGTTGGAGGTCATTATAAAAAAGATTATATGCTTTGTAGTTTGACAAACTTGGATTTGTACGCCAATTCCAACACTTACTTGTCTTGTACTTCACCGTTCTATTTATGAGCCTGTCTCATTTCCCTTGATTCTATAATAAGGCGAATGCTACTCCCTCTTTCACAAAAATTTTCTGAGTATTAATGAGATAACCTGACAAAACACACCTAGCCTCACACTCTGTATACAATTGTCAATAACTGTAGTCTTTTTCCAGCCTTACTTACCTCACCTGGGAGAACTGTGTATGGATGCAGGAGGATGGTACTTTGATGCTACAAAAGTTCTCTACATTCTTTAAATTCATGATTTCCACGTGGTAATACATATGAAAATCCATGCAATGATGGTTGCGGCAGATACACATGGGAAATTTATTAAAAACACATGGGTCTGATAACTCTAAATCTGGGGAAGGGCCCAGGAATACAAGCTTTTAACAGGCTTCCAAGGCAATTCTTATAGGAAACCAGGCTCAAGAACTATGGTCTTCAATGATGAGGCTAATAATCTTTTACACCAATATGTTTGTAGTGTTCTTAATGTATCTCCTACTGATCACACTTTAGAAAATAATTTAAATTAATATGTCATGGCATGGTTTATAAATCACTGGAGGAATATTTTGAACCTATCATGCAAATGCTAGGCTTTGAGAATCAATGTACGTCAGCATAAAATTGAATGTTACCTCCTCTTGCTCCTCGAGGTTTTAGAGCCCAGTTGAGTGAATAATCTGCCTTTCACCTCTTTGGCCTTGTTGGGAGATCAAAATTCCTCGAGACACAGCAAGATCTTGTTACTCCTCACTTTTATATGCATGATGACTTATTGGGACAGTGAAGGTTACTATGGAGACTATGACTGTTTCTTAGTTGATTGACAGTTTCCACTTACGAGCTCCTTTGCTGTTGTGAGTTGAAACAATGAAAAATAGCATAAAACAGTACTAAGGTTTTCCAAGTCTTAAAATGAAATGTGTCTCCCGTGACACACTTAGTGATTGAAAGAAGGAAAGATTCACTTCAATTCTTCCTTCTTCTTACTTGCACACCTTGTGTTCACATTTTCTTTGCAGAGTAAGAGTTGAATCAAAGACACAGGTTGGCATCTTGTCTCCTGGAGCATTTTCCACAGTAGTCTCTTGACTACCCTCATAGCCTTGAGGGTCTCAAAGATTGGTATGGCAGGAAAATTTTCTCAATATGATCTTGTGTTAACCACAATCTTTTAGTGAGTCAACAGAGAAACTTTCTCCTTTCTCAGGTTCTCACGAAGTTAGTAGGACGACAGGGTAGGTGTATGACTTTCCCAGGATTACTATAACAAAATTCCACAAATGGGCAGCTTACCACAACAAAAATGTGTTCTTCCACAGTGTTGGAAGTTGAATCTACTGATTTTTATGTCGATCCACCAAATTTACTAGGTGCTTTCATTATCTCTGTTAATTTGTATACTTCCTATATTGAAATTTTCATGTTGAGAATAATGTTTATCTGCACATAATGGCATTTCTATCTTGTGCAGTCATTATAATTTGTATTTCTTTGAATTTCATTGGCTAAGGCTTACAATAAAAAGCATTTAAAATCAGGGGTAGTAGAAAGCATCCTTGCATTCTTCTCAACTTTAATCAGAATTCTTGTAGTTTCACAATGAGATAGATGTGTACTGTAAGGTTTTTGCAGAAAGGTTTTTCAAATTACGTGTGTGATTTAAAGTGATGCTTGTTATTGTAACAGAAACTCTAAAACATCAATGACCGCAAAATAGGAGGTTTACTTATTGTTCACCAAAAGTATTGTTTATCATTGACAACTGCCTCACGCAGTTATTTGGAGCCCAATGTCAGTGGAAGATTTGTCACTTTAAATCTTTAGTTTCCTGGGTCACTCTGGGCAAGGATATCTAGCTGACAGGTGAAGGAAGAGAGTGAGTCACAAGTGAAAGGATTTTTTAGGTTGGACCTGGAAGTGGTGTACATTTGACAGAACTTGGCTAGATGGCCACTTTTTCTTTTTTCGCAGTGGAGGCTGGGAAGCACCATGCAATTGGGTGTCCAGGAAGAACAAATAGGTTTAGTAAGCACAGTTTCATCTAAATATGTCCAATCCCTGCATAGAGATTAAACAGATACAAAGTGTATCTAGCTGTCTGTTTTAGATCAGAGAGGTTTTTGTGTTTTTAATCATGAACAAAACATCATCTAGACTAGAATAGCCACAAATCATTTTATAAATTAAATATAATTTTGAAACACAATGTTTTGAATATCTGGGAGCAAAACTGCTTTGGTTGGACTAAAGGCCAGAGACACTGAACAGCTCAAGAGGGCCTGTGGTTGCTACTAAAGCACCTTTGAAGAACCATAAGGCACCACACAAAATAATGTCGAAAACCACTCACTGAGTTAGAGACTCATTCATCAGTTACTGCTCTGAATTAAATAAATTGTGTTTGGTGTTTCCTGTTTAATAGTTCTTAAAATAAATAATCCAATTAAGGATTCATTAAGCTCCAACATTTTTATTTTACAATTATTGTCATCTCACCCCTTTTTCTTTTCTCAAACTTACTTAGAAATGCTCTGTATCGGTCCTTCCCATTTTAGAATGAACGTAACTCTGTGCATTCCCCTTCTAGTGGTAGTTGCATGCCAAACATTTCCTCTCTTAGGGTGGTTTCAAAGGATCTTCCTCTTGTAATAGGAAAATAAAGCGTTAACATAAAATGGCTAA
The DNA here is from genome assembly GCF_003265705.2 of Callorhinus ursinus. Classification (NCBI taxonomy): domain Eukaryota; kingdom Metazoa; phylum Chordata; class Mammalia; order Carnivora; family Otariidae; genus Callorhinus; species Callorhinus ursinus. Next base: position 3,000,146 of record NW_027397114.1, read on the forward strand.
TGGATATGGATAGTAAAATGAAGGATGGACACAGAGCCTGATGTTTTTGAAATCACCCACCCTCATCTATCTGTCCCTATGCCCAATCCATACAACACAAGCACTTTGTTGTTCCTGTAGTTTGGAGGAAGGGGCAGAAAACTTTTGGAATAGTGTAAAAACTACAGCTAGGCCCTATATATAGATGCTTGTTTTCCATGGATCTCTAAGGTTCTATACTACTGTTTTCAGGAGTTTCTCAAACTTTTGGTAGATTTCATTTAATTGGTATGCTTTTAATATTTTACCTACAGTAATTACTGAGGTAAAAGTTAGCATGCATACTCCTATGGTCAATAGTTGTTTTTTTAATGAAATACGAGGGTAACAAATTTTTAATCATGATGCTAGAAAAATTTATTTTTTTTTAAGATTTTATTTATTTATTTGAGAGAGAGAATGAGAGATAGAGAGCACGAGAGGGAAGAGGGTCAGAGGGAGAAGCAGACTCCCTGCTGAGCAGGGAGCCCGATGTGGGACTCGATCCTGGGACTCCAGGATCATGACCTGAGCTGAAGGCAGTCGCTTAACCAACTGAGCCACCCAGGCGCCCCATGATGCCAGAAAAATTTAGAGTTTTAAATAGTTCTTCAACTATTTGGGGGCTTATATTAGAATTTCTTTTAAGTGAAATACTGAAGAGCATTGCTGTGAGTCTACATTTTGTTGAACGTAAAACTTCTAAATCCAGGAGAAAAAACAAGTATGTTTTCATTGTTCTCCATTAAAAAAAAATCTGTTTATCATATGTATTCATCTAAGTTGGAAGAGCAAAATAGCTGTTTCTTAAAACATCCTGAAATTCTTGGCTTCTAGCACACCCATCCTCTAATTGAAGACACAGGGTATCACATGATTTCCTGTATCCATGTCATCCTTGGTTGTGCCACAAGATAAGTGGTGGTTTTCTCAATAAAATGGGGGAAAATACAGTATAGATAAGGTTGTTAGGTCTCCTGATTACATTCCAAAAGATCCATTTAGGGGCCTGTCACTGGGGAGATGCCTTTCATGGAATTCATTTGAAAAGGAAACTAGTACATCCCAGGCAGCTTTCTCTTGGCTGTAGTACTTTCTGACAGTGGAGGAAAAGAAAACTCTAAACAAACAAGTCAAAAGCCAGGTAGGCACCTCAGGAAAGATTGGTAAAAAGACCAAATCAAAACTTTAATATTGGTAAGTTTTCAACTCTGGTGGAAATTTTTAATGTATGGTAATAATTACATTAACAATTGGCATAAATATTTGCTGACCGCCAGCTTCCCATTTCTCAAATACATACAGACTCTGACTTCTGCCTGAGATGGGTCTTACCTTGGAAGACTAAAGATGTTGGGGGGAAAAAGGATGTACAAGGAAGCCTTTCCTTCTCTCCTGAGATGTCCCAGTACTGAAAAACTACCACCTGAAGAGAGTAGAGTTCCTCTAGTCCACAATTCCCATGTAAATTAGAATAATTTACCTAGCCTTTCATATGAGAGAGAAACAAACACACATCCACTAGTATTTTCTTTGGTGTAAGATACACACGATAAAAACGGAAAGATGAATTGAGACAACAGCATTTTTTTTTTTTATTGCTGAACGTTTGAAAAGTATCACCCTTACAAAAATGATAACTTTCAGGACCAGGAGATCACTGGCAATAAAAAAGGACAAAGTAATTTGATGATTTATCAAACGTGTACCAAGAATATGTGCAGGAAAGAAAACAAAAACAAAAACAAAAGAAAACCATCAGATAGGACAGTCCTCCAGCCTCAGCATTGACATTTTCTCATATGCTACTTCCAAGAAGCACTGATATGTTAATGTCTAATGCAAAATTTAAGATATTAGGTCAGAGCAAAATATCTTATAACATAAAATGATTCTGCTTCAAATCCTAGCTTTCAAAGTGGTCTGTGTTTTAATTATAACCCCAGCCCCAGTGGCAGCTGTAATGTGGTTATAACAGAGAACTTGGTGGCACAGCAGTCTATAACACCAAGTTCTTCCTTTTCAACCCCCTTCTGTACACCCTGTCTCCCTTTCTTTCTCGCAGTGCTGTGATTTACAGGTGTTGCTGATAAGATTTTTTTTCCAATGGGGAAACGTGTAGGAAACTTACTTTTTCTAGCAGATGTACAAAAAGAGCTGTCATTCCCCTCATGCCAAGTGTGTTGGCAATTACCCCCAAACCAAACAAACCCTGCTCTGAATTAGAATATCTTTATACTGTATGGTGTTGTATAGCATTAGCTCAGTTGCCAGTTATCATCAGTCTCTGGAAGATGAGGGGTGTGGGTGTCTGTCTTTAAAGATTCTGGAGCTTCTTGGCTGCTGGGTGATTATTGCAAAGCAGGGAAAGACTAAGTACAGATGGAAAGTCATCCCAGTGGTGCCTCAGACAGATGGTCTTTGGAATTTCATTCACAGAGTTGTAAGACATGCATGAGAGTTTGTTGCCCAGATACCAGTTGCTCTGAAAGATGCAGAACTGCTCATCAACACAACAGTCCTGTTACAATGCTTCTGATTGGCTTGTCTCTTCTCCTTCAGTTCCGTCGACTTAGAGTGTATCTAGTGTCACTTGGAAGATCACTAGGTAGAAGATAGTTTCATTCCTCTCTCTATAGTAACCACTCTCTGTGGAATCAGAAATTCTTAGAAAAAGCCACCTTGCTACTGGAGGTGTGGTCTATGGACCAGGTGCATTAGCATCACCTAGAAACTTGCAAGAAATGCAGAGCCTCAGGCCCTACCCCTGACCCACCAAATAAGAATCTCATTTTAACAGGATCCCAAGGTGATCTCTGTTCATGTAAAATTTGAGAAGCCGTGCATTAGAAATCACGTAATTGTCATCTTCCTTTTTATAGAGGAAAGGGCAGAGAGGTTATTTCCCATAATCAACCCCACATAGATAAAATGATTGTCAGCAGAATGGGGACTAGAGCTCTGAGGCAGGAGAATAAGCATGGAATTCACAAACAGTTCAAATCAGAGTTCTGCCACAGATTAGCATTATGGTTTTAGGTATAACTTGTACTGTGACCTCACTGAGGTCAGTTTCCCCTTTCTGAAGGGGGAAGAAATTTAGGTAGCATCCTGAAAGCAAACAATCTGATCAGTAACAAAATAAAATCAAAGAAATGAGGAAATCAGAGAAGGTGAATATGTGGGGTTACAAACTCCCACTGTGCGAGGTGGTTTAAAAATCTCAAGAGATGATATATGCAAAAGCTTACAGCATAATCCTGATACTTTCCTGACTCCAAGTTCAATATGCTTCCTTCCAGTTGTAAGGTCATACAACACTTGATCTTGGGGTTGTGAGTTTGAGCCCCATGCTGGGTGAACAGAGTACTTAAATTAAAAACAAAAAACAAACTTTTTTTTTTTACCAATGGGAAGTTTTCTCTGGATTTACTTACATAGAAATTCCTACTATATTAACATACACACATTATTTCTTATATCTCATAATTTAATTTATAAATGCACAAAAATATAGATAAGCATTACTCAAGTAAGTAAAACTATTTGGGCCATGAGCTAGTATTAATTGATTTTTCAATGTCAGTTCTTAGTGCTATTTTTCATATTCTTTCACGTTATGCATTCTTTTTTTAAAATTTTTTATTGTTATGTTAATCACCATACATTATATCATTAGTTTTTGATGTAATGTTCCATGATTCATTGTTTGTGCATAACACCCAGTGCTCCAAGCAGAACATGCCGTCCCCAATACCCATCACCAAGCTAACCCATCATCCCACCCCCCTCCCCTCTAGAAACCTCACTTAACTTTTCAGAGTCCAAGGTCTCTCATGGTTGGTCTCCCCCTCCAATTTCCCCCCCTTCATTCTCCCCCTCCTGCTATCTTCTTCCTTTTTTTTCTTAATATATACTGCATTATTTGTTTCAGAGGTACAGATCAGTGATTCAACAGTCTTGCACAATTCACGGTGCTCACCATAGCACATACCCTCCCCAATGTCTATTACCCAGCCACCCCATCCCTCCCAGCCCCCACTACTCCAGCAGCACTCACTTTGTTTCCTGAGATTAAGACTTCCTCATATCAGTGAGGTCATATGATACATGTCTTTCTCTGATTGACTTATTTCACTCAGCATAACACTCTCCAGTTCCATCCACATCTTTGCAAATGGCAAGATCTCATTCCTTTTGAAGGCTCCATAATATTCCATTGTATATATATACCACTTCTTCTTTATCCATTCATCTGTCGATGGACATCTTGGCTCTTTCCACAGTTTGGCTATTGTGGACATTGCTGCTATATACATTGGGGTGCACGTACCCCTTTGGATCCCTACGTTTGTATCTTTGAGGTAAATACCAGGTAGTGCAATTGTTGGATCATATGGTAGCTCTATTTTCAACTGTTTGAGGAAGCTCCATACTGTTTTCCAGAGTGGCTACACCAGCTTGCATTTCCACCAACAGTGTACAGGTTTCCCCTTTCTCCGCATCCCCACCAACATCTGTCGTTGCCTGACTTGTTAATTTTAGCTATTCTCATTGCTATGAGGTGGTATCTCATCGAGGTTTTGATTTGGATTTCCCTGATGCCGAGCGATGTGGAGCACTTTTTCATGTGTCTGTTGACCTTTTGGATGTCTTCTTTGGAGAAATGTCTGTTCATGTCTTCTGCCCATTTCTTGATTGGATTATTTGTTCTTTGGGTGTTGAGTTTGATAAGTTCTTTATAGATTTTGGATACTAGCCCTTTATCTGATGTGTCATTTGAAAATATCTTCTCCGATTCTGTCGGTTGTCTTTTGGTTTTGTGGACTGTTTCTTTTGCTGTGCAAAAGCCTTTGATCTTAAACAGGTCCCAAAAGTTCATTTTTGCCCTTGCGTCCCTTGCCTTTGGCAATCTTCCTAGGAAGAAGTTGCTGCGGCTGAGGTCGAAGAGGTTTCTGCTTGTGTTCTCCTTTAGGATGTTGATGGACTCCTATCTCACATTCAGGTCTTTCAACCATTTGGAGTCTATTTTTGTGTGTGGTGTAAGGAAATAGTCCAGTTTCATTCTTCTGCATGTGGCTGTCCAATTTTCCCAACACCATTTGTTGAAGAGACTGTCTTTTTGCCATTGGACATTCTTTCCTGCTTTGTCAAAGATGAGTTGACCATAGAGTTGAGGGTCCATTTTTGGGCTCTCTATTCTGTTCCATTGATCTATGTGTCTGTTTTTGTGCCAGGACCATACCGTCTTGGTGATTACAGCTTTGTAATGGAGCTTAAAGTCTGGAATTATGATGCCACCAGCTTTGCTATTCTTTTTCAACATTCCTCTGGGTATTTGGGGTCTTCTCTGGTTCCATACAAATTTTAGGATTATTTGTTCCATTTCTTTGACAAAAGTGGATGGTATTTTGGTGGGGATTGCATTGAATGTGTAGATTACTCTGGGTAGCATTGACATCTTCACAATATTTGTTCTTCCAATCCATGAGAATGGAACGTTTTTCCATTTCTTTGTGTCTTTCTAATTTCTTTCATGAGTATTTTATAGTTTTTTGAGTACAGATCCTTTGCCTCTTTGGTTAAATTTATCCCTAGGTATCTTATGGTATTCGGTGCAATTGTAAATGGGATCGACTCCTTAATTTCTCTTTCTTCTGACTGTGGTTGCTGTATAGGAATGCCACTGATTTCTGTGCATTGATTATATATCCTGCTACTTGGCTGAATTCCTGTATGAGTTCTAGCAGTTTAGGGGTGGAGTCTTTTGGGTTTTCCACATAAACTATCATATCATCTGCAAACAGTGAGAGTTTGACTTCTTTGCTGATTTGGATGCCCCTGATTTCTTTTTGTTGTCTGATTGCTATGGCTAGGACTTCTAATACCCTGTTGAATAACAGTGGTGAGAGTGGACATCCCTGCCGCGTTCCTGACCTTAGGGGGAAAGCTCTCAGCTTTTCCCCATTGAGAATGATATTCGCTGTAGGTTTTTCATAGATGGCTTATATGATATTGAGGTATGTACCCTCTATCCCTATACTCTGATCAAGAAAGGATGCTGTACTTTGTCACATGCTTTTTCTGCATCTATTGAGAGGATCATATGATTCTTGTTCTTTCTTTTGTTAATGTATTGTATCACGTTGAATGATTTGCCAATGTTGAACCAACCTTGAAGCCCAGGGATAGATCCCACTTGGTCGTGGTGAATAATCCTTTTAATGTACTGTTGGATCCTATTGGCTAGTATTTTGGTGAGAATTTTTGCATCCATGTTCATCAAGGATATTGGTCTGTAATTCTCCTTTTGGATGGGGTCTTTGTCTGGTTTTGGGATCAAGGTAATGCTGGCCTCATAAAACGAGTTTGGAAGTTTTCCTTCCATTTCTATTTTTTGGAACAGTTTCAGAAGAATAGGTATTAATTCTTCTTTAATGTTTGGTAGAATTCCCCTGTCAGGCCTTCTGGCCCTGTGCTTTTCTTTGTTGGGAGGTTTTTAATGACTGCTTCAATTTCCTTAGTGGTTATAGGTCTGTTCAGGTGTTCTATTTCTTCCTGGTTCAGTTTTGGTAGTTGATACACATCTAGGAATGCATCCATTTCTTCCAGATTATCTCATTTGCTGGCATAGAGTTGCTCATAATATGTTCTTATAATTGTTTGTATTTCTTTGGTGTTGGTTGTGATCTCCCCACTTTCATTCATGCTTTTGTTGCTTTGGGTCATTTCTCTTTTCTTTTTGATAAGTCTGGCCAGGGGGTTATCAATCTTAATTCTTTCAAAGAACCAGCTCCTTGTTTCGTTGATCTGTTCTACTGTCCTTTTGGTTTCTAGTTCATTGATTTCTGCTCTGATCTTGATTATTTCTCTTCTCCTGCTGGGTTTAGGCTTTATTTGCTGTTCTTTCTCCAGCTCCTTTAGGTGTAGCGTTAGGTTATGTAATTGAGACCTTTCTTGTTTCTTGAGAAAGGCTTGTATTGCTATATACTTTCCTCTCAGGACTGCCTTTGCTGTATCCCAAAGATTTTGAACAGTTGTGTTTTCATTTTCATTGGTTTCCATGAATTTTTTAAATTCTTCTTTAATTTCCTGGTTGACCCATTCATTCTTTAGTAGGATGCTCTTTTGCCTCCATGTATGAGAGTTCTTTCAAACTTTCCTCTTGTGATTGAGTTCTAGTTTCAAAGCATTGTGGTCTAAAAATATGCAGGGAATAATCCCAATCTTTTGGTACCAGTTGAGACCTGATTTGTGACCTAGGATGTGATCAATTCTGGAGAATGTTCCCTGGGTTCCATGGGCACTAGAGAAGAATGTGTATTCTGTTGCTTTGGGAAGGAATGTTCTGAATATGTCTGTGAAGTCCCTTTGGTCCAGTGTGTCATTTAAAGTCTTTATTTCCTTGTTGATCTTTTGCTTAGATGATCTGTCCATTTCAGTCAGGGGGGTGTTAAAGTCCCCCACTATTATTGTATTGTTGTCAATGTGTTTCTTTGCTTTTGTTATTAATTGCCTTATATAATTGGCTGCTCCCATGTTCGGGGCATAGATATTTACAATTGTTAGATCTTCTTGTTGGATAGACCCTTTCAGTAGGATATAGTGTCCTTCCTCATCTCTTATGACAGTCTTTGTTTTAAAATCTAGTTTGTCTGATATAAGGATTGCCACCCCAGCTTTCTTTTGGTGTCCATTAGCATGGTAAATGGTTTTCCACCCCCTCACTTTCAATCTGGGGGTGTCTTTGGGTCTAAAATGAGTCTCTTGCAGACAGCATATGGATGGGTCTTGTTTTTTTTATCCAATCTGATAGCCTGTGTCTTGATTGGGGCATTTTGCTCATTTACATTCAGGGTAACTATTGAACGATATGAATTTAGTGCCATTGTATTGCCTGTAAGGTGACTTTATTGTATATTGTCAGTGTTCCTTTCTGGTCTATGTTGCTTTTAGGCTCTCTCTTTGCTTAGAGGACCCGTTTCAAGATTTTTTGTAGGGCTGGTTTTGTGTTTGCAAATTCCTTTAGTTTTTGTTTGTCTTGGAAGCTTTTTATCTCTCCTTCTATTTTCAATGACAGCCTAGCTGGATATAGTATTCTTGGCTGCATAGTTTCCTCGTTTAGTGCTTTGAATATATCATGCCAGTCCTTTCTGGCCTGCCGGGTCTCTGTGGATAGATCTGTTGCTAATCTAATGTTTCTACCATTGTAGGTTACAGATCTCTTCTCCCGAGCTGCTTTCAGGATTTTCTCTTTGTCTCTGAGACTTGTAAGTTTTACTATTAGATGTCGGGTTGTTGACCTATTTTTATTGATTTTGAGAGGGGTTCTCTGTGCCTCCTGGATTTTGATGCCTGTTTCCTTCCCCAAATTAGGGAAGTTCTCTGCTATAGTTTGCTTCAATATACCTTCTGCTCCTCTCTCTCTTTCTTCTTCTGGGATCCCAATTATTCTAATATTGTTTCATCTTATGGTATCGTTTATCTCTCTAATTCTGCCCATGTGATCCAGTAATTGTTTATCTCTGTTTCCCCTCAGCTTATTTATTTTCCATTATTTGGTCTTTTATATCACTGATTCTCTCTTCTGCCTCATTTATCCTAGCAGTTAGCACCCCCATTTTTTATTGCACCTCATTATTAGCCTTTTTGATTTCGACTTGGTTAGATTTTAGTTCTTTTATTTCTCCAGGAAGGGTTTCTCTAATAATCTCCATGCTTTTTTCAAGCCTAGCTAGTATCTGTAAAATCATGATTCTGAACTCTAGATCTGACATCGTACTAATATCCGTATTGAGTAGGTCCCTGGCAGTCAGTACTACCTCTTGTTCTTTTTGCTGAGGTGATTTTTTCTGTCTTGTCATTTTGTCCAGAGGAGAATAGATGAATGAGAGAACAAAATGCTAACAGGGTAACAACTTCCCAGAAAATATACTCTAAACAAATCAGAAAAGACCTGAAACCAGGGGGAAAAAAGGGAAAGAAAGAAAAAAGAAAAAGGTAAAAACAAACAAAAACAGAATAAAACAACAACAACAAAAAAGCAGAACAAAAAAACCAGAGTATGATCAAATATGATCAGGCTGGTGCATAGATCAGTGCCAACACTAGATTTGGGGTGTTTTTTGCTCTGTTAGAAGAAACTGCCTCCCAAACTTTAAGGAAAAACTTATATATGTTCAAAAATAAGGGTTGATATGATGAAGGGATGGAATATGTCTGTAAAGATGAAAATTATAAAATATTTTATAAAAGGAATTGATAAGAAGTTCTTTGAAAAAATAAAGAAGAGGATTTAAAAAAAAAAGGGAGAGAATGTGATCAGGCAGGAGACTAGAACAAAGCCATACACTAGAGATTTAGGGTATATTTTGATCTGTTAGAAGAAACTGTATCTCAAGATTTTAAAGAGAGAACAACTTATACATATATATATATATATATATATATATATGTATATATATATATGCCAAAAATAAGGGTAACTACTATGAAGGAATAGAATATGACTCTACAAATGAAAAATAAAAATGTTTTTTTAAAAAAGGGATAAGATGTTGGTTGAGAAAGGGAAAAAGAAAAATTCAAACAAAAAAAAAAGACAGTTAAAAATATTAACTTTGAAAGACTAAAGAATCATGGTAAAAAAGCCATGGATTCTATGTGTAGTGTTCCCCTAGCTCTGGAGTACTGCCGTTCTCACTGATCAGTAAACTTGGTCTTGGTGGGCGGTTCTTGCTGATCTTTTGGGGGAGGGGCCTTTTGCCGTTTTTCCCAAATGTCTTTGCTGGAGGCGGAATTACCCCGCCCTTGTCAGTCCGGGCTAAGCAATCTGCTCGGGTTTGCTCTCGGGAGCTTTTGTTCCCTGCAAGCTTTCCGTACAACCTTGGAGGATGAGAGTGAAAATGGTGGCCTCCTAATCTCCGCCTGGAGGAGCCGAGAACTTGGGGCCCATTCCTTAGTGCGCCCCAGAGCAAAGCAGTCACTCCCGTCTCCCCGGTCTCCGTCTGCACTCTGTGCTCACCCGGGCTGTGACCGAGCATTTCTATCTCTGGCACCTGACTCGGTGTGGAGTCTCCAAACCCAGCAGATCCCTGTGGTGTGCTCCGGTGCCGCTCCTCCTGGGGGAGGAAGGGGGTCTCCCTGGATCTGCCGCTTGTTGGGTCCCAGCTGGAGGAGCAGTCACCTGACTGTGCCCCAGATCATGGTTTATGGCAACCCCGAGCTTAGAGCCCGCGCCTCGGCTCTGTCTCTGCAGCTGGCTTCCCCGATCCAATACCTGGGAGCTCTGCTGCACTCTGGCACCCCCGGTCTTTCTTGACCCCAAGAGTTCTGAGATCACACTGTCCCGTGAGGGTTCCACCCCCCACTTAGCCACTGGAGCAATGTCCCTCAGTAGAGCTGACTTCTAAAAGTTCCAATTTTGTGCTCAGCTGCTCTATCACTTGCCAGAAGTGGCCGACAGAAGCCCCCTCCCCCACCGTCTATCCTCCCAAATATCGCCTCAGATTCACTTCTCCGCATGTCCTATCTTCCAGAAAGTGGTGGCTTTTCTGTTCAGAGAGTTGTTGCTATTCTTAAAAAAGAATCCCATTAAGTAATTTAAAGTAAACATACAGATAGTTCTACTTTAGATGTCTCCTTTCTTTAACTTAACCTGATGAACTGCTCTATATTTCAAATATACTGTACTAATATATTATTTTGTCTGTTGAGGATTTCTACTTATTTTGCAATTTCAGATAAATATGCTAAAGAGTAGTTGACAGTTTAAAAAGGCATATTTAAATTACACAAATTATTAACAAATGTAAAAGTAAAATTCTAGTGAGTTCCCCAGTTCCTAAAATTTTAATTAAGGGGATTGAACAATAAATTCATTAATACTTTTATCATATCATTAAAAGCATTTGCTTTCAGAGAAGAGCAGTTGTGTCTACATATCAACTTTGGGAAAATCAAAGCAAAAGAGATAGACTGAAGTCAGTCTATCATGGAACTAATTAGAAAACAACTGACTGAATAGTGCTTTGTTAAATCAAACGAGCATATAGTTAATAATTGCTACTTCAGTTCTTTTGACCTATCATAGCATACCCATGGAATGTTATCACACCAAACCTCACTATATTATGTACAATTGCATATGTCATATAATTAGCATAAGATTTCAATTCACTAAGCCTTAATCAGAAACATCTGAAATGGTGTTTGTGGTGTTATTTCTAGTGAAGGACTGACTTCTCACCTAGAATGACTATTACATTGTAAGGACAGACCTGGAGAGACAGCCAATGCCTGTGTCAAAATCAAAACAAAACACACACACACAAGTGAAGATCGACTGATACTCTCTAGGAAATTATTGGTTGGATGGGATCATGGGACTTGCTGTTTACAAGTCATCAGTCAGTAGAGATCGCCTTCCACTTTCCCATGTATCTCTGGACGTTTCCTGTCATGTCATCCTTCCACTTTACTATCCACTCCCTGAGTTAACTGTAAGGAGTGGACAACTGATGATTCTCTGAAAACAACAATTTATTTATATACATTTGCCTTTACATATGGTGTCCCTTTGTCTAAAATATCCCTTTATTGCTTTCCATTTCCTTATTCCCTTCTATCTTGATTTCTTAGAAAACACCTTCTCATTTTCTGATGGTTTGCTCAAGCTTCATTTCCTCTGTGGAGTTTTTTTGCCTCCCCATTGATGAGCCCTATCTCAGTCATTGGACACTATCTTTAATGGTCTTTCCCTCTTCTTTTATGAGCTCCTTAAATGGAAATATTTCTCTTATGCCTTTAGCTTTATTTATCTTTTAATCCCCATTACTTTACACAGTGATTGAACCATGGCCAAAGATCAATATATATTTGAATTTGTGTTTTGAATTAATCAACTCTCAAATAAAAGTTGTCCTCACATTTCAGCTAGGATTTTTTTTTTTTTTTGCTACAAATAATACATAGCCAGCCCAATTTGAAATTACCTTAAAAAATAAGGATAATGTATTAACTCACATAACTAGAAAGAGTTGTAGGTAAATGTACATGATACAGCTGACACCTCTAATAGTTCATCTATAGGCTTCATACTCCTTCCTTTTTAAAATAAATATTTCATAAATTAAAACTCATAGTTGAAATTATAAATAATAACTAGTAATCTTAAAACTGGTATTTGATTTTCCACTTGATAGCAAATTTGGCCACCGTATTTTACAGCTTGTCCCAGGAAGATATGAAATCAGTTACCATAATAGTAGAATCTGAGCTGGTTTTGTGACCTATTTGACTATCAGAATACATCAGAAGTGCTATTATATTAGCTCTGAGCCTGGACTTCAAGAAACTTTGCCATTTCTACTTTCACTGATCTTGGAATTCAGTGGACATCAGACTAACTCAGGGTGAGCTGCTAGAGTTTGAGAGGCTGCACAAAGATTGGTCCCAGACATCTCAACTATCCTTGTTAACCATCATAGAACAGCCATTTTGGTCACCAGCCAATAATAGATGCACAAAAGCAAGCCCCACTAGCATCAGCCGAGCCTAGTCAAACCTAAAGAAATACTAGACTAAGCCAAACCCTGATTAATGACCTGTAGAATCTTTTGCTGCATGAATGGTTGCTGTTTTTAAGCCACATAAGCTCTTGGATTTATTACATAGCAAAAGTTGTTGAATATAAATTCTATATAGTTCATTTTCCAACCTTTAACTTATTTATAACACTTAGACAAGATAAATGTATCTTTATGGTATATTACATTTTTATTAGTTTTTGTGTTGAAGTTGAACATTTCAGTAATATATTTTTAATTGATCTTCGTTTAAAAGAAAGAAAAAAAGTAGAGCTTCTTCTGAAGCTAGTCACGGTATTTTGTCATTGTGGATCAAATGATACTTCACTGTAAGAATTATTCAGAGTGCAGGCGCCTGGGTGGCTCAGATGGTTAAGTGTCTGCCTTCGGCTCAGGTCACGATCCCAGAGTCCTGGGATGGAGTCCCACATCGGGCTTCCTGCTCAGCGGGGAGCCTGCTTCTCCCTCTGCTTCTCTCTCTCTCTCTCTCTCTCTCTCTGTCTCTCATGAATAAATAAATAAAATCTTAAAAGAAAGGAATTATTCAGAGTTCCAGGCACACGGTGCAGTAAATATTTCCTCTTTTTCTTCGCAAATCTCCTCTCAGGTCAGTAATTCCTAACTTTGCTTGAAGAACCTTACTTCACCTAATACCATGTGACTTTCTTTCAGATTTTTTTTCTTTTTCCTCCTTAAGCATTAGTCTGCAAAGCTTTAACCTGTAACATCTGATTCAGTGTATTGCTTGTCCTCAGATAGTGGCATTTTATAATTTACTGCTTCTGAACTTTTCCTGGCATAGAAGACCTCTTTCAAAAATAAAAAAAAGGTTTATTTTCATCTAAGTTTACACACACACACACACACACACACACACACACACACACACTGTTACCCTGGCTATAAACATGTCCTAACTAGCTATTTCAATGTCACACTTGGTTTAAATATTTTATTCACCAACCAGGTTCCAGCTTATGTATTATTGGCCAAAATTGTGTCCTATGCCAAACTCTTTATCAAGTTCTGCTTGGGCCAGATCTGATCCCACTTGTTTTTGTAAATAAAGTATTATTGGAATACCAACATGCTTATTTGTTTTCATATTATCTGTGGCTGCTTTCCCACTGCAGTAGCAGAACTTCATAGTTGTGACAGAGACCGTATGGTCTACAAAGCCAAAAATGTTCTGGCCCTTCATAGAAAAAGTTTGCTGGGGGCCCTGGCTGGCTCGGTTGGTAAAACATGTGATTCTCGATTTCAGGGTCATAAGTTCAAGCCCCATGTTGGATGTAGAGATTACTAAAAATAAAATCTTTAAAAAAAAAAGTTTGCTGAACCCTGCTCTTGACTAAAGTATGGAAATTCCAATGAAAAACTATAGGATTACCATGATAGGTTTGGACCATTCATGATTCATCTCCCTGGCTTGGATATATTGCTTACTAAACAAAGTTGAGATTCTATAAATTAAAAAGGTCATTGTATTGGCCACCAAAAGTCTTTGCCATAGCATCTATTAAATTGCAGATCTCTGTGCTTAGGGAAGAACACAAAAATAAAATACCCAACACTTGCTATCAAGTTAGCTTATGGCCTAATGAAAGAGTAATATAAAAGATAATTTATAAAAGTGTGATAAATGCTTTTATGATATGTACCCAATGATTTTGGAGTGTTTTAAGCACTTGCATCCCTTTTAATATTATTTCCTTTTTTTTTTATGAGAGTCACATTTAAATTTCCTTGTCTTAATGCTGTCCCATAACATTTCTGTAAGTGCCTCTGCCATTCTTTATAGGAGCTGATTTATTTTTCTCTTCTCTGCAAGGTCTAATACAACAACCTTCCTCCATATTTCCTGCACATGACCTGGCTTTAATTGCAGATAAAATGAAAGTCAACAGCAAAGAAAATCTCTTAACTTCCAAACCACACATATAAAAAAATTTCTATATCTGAACTTCCTCCTATTTTAGAGGCCACTTCTTTTTGACTGTCTTTCATCCTAAAGCTCAGCTCCCTGGAAGAGCATGGTATACTCCTTCTCTGGATTTTCTTACTTCTCATTGACTCATCCATTCACAATCTATTTTAACCCTGAAAAATCTGCAAAAATTACTCTCACAAAGGTCAGCAGAGAGGTTTCTTAATCATCAAATTCAATGGAAATTTGTCAGTTCTTCTCTTAACTTCTTTCATTTCTACTGTGATAGTGCAGTCCTCTTTAATTTCATTTTCTGTGCCTAACTCCTCAATCATATACTCTTCTTCCTTCTCCTACCTTTTAAATGTTACCATCCCCAGGTAGATATCTGATCATTTTCTTATTTTGTATACTTGCTCTGATTGATCCCATCTACCTGCATGTCTACCTCTTTAATCCAATCACTTATAGATGTATTAACCCCAGTTTTCTCTTCTGATTTCAGGATTTTGTGTGCAATTTTCTATTGTACATCTCTACTTAGAAATCAAACTCAATATGTTCAAAAAGAAAACATCATTATACTATATCCCAAAATGCCTATTTCCCCCTTTTCAATGGGTAGTCATGATCATCCTCTCAGGAACAGATCTCTCCCTCCTTCTGCCTCCAACATTGGATTGTTCACTGCGTGTAACTGAATACTTCTTGTATACAACTTATCAACCTATTCATTTCTTTATATAACTACTTCTACCTCCTTGAAACAGGACCTCATCAACTTTTTTTTTTTTTTAAGATTTTATTTATTTGACAGAGAGAGACACAGTGAGAGAGGGAACACAAGCAGGGGGAGTGGGAGAGGGAGAAGCAGGCTTCCCGCTGAGCAGAGAGCCCGATGCGGGGCTCGATCCCAGGACCCTGGGATCATGACCTGAGCCGAAGGCAGACACTTAACGACTGAGCCACCCAGGCGCCCCCCTCATCAACTTTTTTTTTAAGATGATTTAATAGCCCCCCAAATGGTGCCCTTATCCTCAGTCACATTCTACTGTGATGTTTCCTCCACATTTCTGCCAAAGTGATATTTCTAAACTGGAAATCATTCAATATGACATTCTTTTTCAAATCTTTGAGAATTCTCAAGAACTTCAAAAGGAATTCCAAAATTCTTAGCACATATTGCAAAGTTCATCCTGGTTTGATCCTCGCCATAATCCTACGTGCAAGCAACCCTTGGACACATCCTTATGGAAGCATTTGTGATTCTTAGAGCATGATTATTTGTCCTTCTATGACTTACCAGTTCTTTTTTTCTCTGTTGGAAAACCGCTCTCAACTTGGTTCACCTGAATAGCTTACTCTGGAAAAAAAATTAAAAATAAAAACTTGAGTATGCCTGTTCCTCTTTAATATAATTTAGTCTTAGTCACACAATGGTGTGAATTCTAGTTATCTAAATAGCATTTGCATGTTACAGATTATATAAACTCAATTCCTCTGAGTTCTACAATATATGGTACTAAACGATTTATTACTTGCATGCAGTCACAGGTAAAGCTTTGGAGGCTGAAAAACTTCATAGGAGCCTGTCTCTGTCACTTACTGGTTTTGTGAAACTAAGAAAGTCATTTAACGTCTTAAGCTTGTTTTTTCAATTATTACTGTGTAATGTGCTTATTGGGGGTGGGGGCATCTTTTTCTCCCTTCTATTTACAATGGGAGAAGGAAACTTGATCTTTATTTTCAATGCAGGAGGGCAGGTAAATAACTTCCAGCTACTCTCTGCCTCTTCACTTATTCTTCCTCACATAGGCTAATCTGATTAGAATATTTGAAGAAGTAAATAAGCTTGACCAGTCCCTTCTCTCTTCTGAGTCATCTTTTCTCCAGGAGACCTGCATTCTAGTCTGTTTCCAGCTATATTGCAAACAAACTGGGGAAGGCATTGCTACTTTTGGGCACGTCCCCCAGTTTTCCAGCTTATCTAGTAACTGAGAGGAAGTTTGTTCACACTGTAGTGAAGCATCATCTATCCCTTTTGGGTGCAAATCTAAAGCTACATTATTCAATAATCTGTACCAGTAGTAAAGGGGATATTTTGTTTACTATCTGCCCTAGTCCTCTGTACTATATCTTATTTGATTCTGAACTTGGGCAGATCAATGTGATATTGTTAATTCCTCCAGTAGTGCAGACTCTAGTACTGATTCCATGGGAAAGCTAAGGTGCTGCACAGAGCATAGCATATCCTAAGCACTCAATTAATGTTATTACTACTGAATATATTTGAGCCATAGTCACTACACATTTTTTAACAGCAGAACACACTCCTGATATGATAATGGAGATCAGTGGAAATATTACATTTATTTTAGCAATAATAACATGACTTCAAGAAATGTACTGATTTAATTTTGTCATGATACTGGTATTTGGAACTAGCCAGATCCCAAGTGCTTAATTTATATGGACAAAATATTTATTGCCATGTGGATAATTTGGCATCCTGGATGAGGCACGATCCATGAGTCTCCATCTTGGAGATAGGATACAATTAGGTTCATTTTCCCCCTGAAATCAGTATTTCAATATTTCTCCACTTTGCATTTTATTACCTCTTCATCTTGTTCTTCAATTTTTATTTATGTTTTCTGTTGCCCCACATGTAGACACATTTCAGTCATTCAAGACTATGAACATCAAGTGCCTCTGGCAGTCATCACTTTTAAGCAGCCTTTCCTATCATCACCATCAGGAGCAGTCAACTCATAAAAGGTATCAAAATGATGGATGACTCTCTACAGTGACCTTTGATGCCTCCAACATACTGGGCTGTGTGGAGATGGAAAATGAGGAGTCCCATGTAAAGCTATCTGGAGCAAGAGTGATACAGAATCATTCTGACCAAAAACTGAAAAGCTCTTTTGTTTAAAAAATCAACCAAAAAAAAATAGGAATGAGGGAATGAAGGATGGATAATACAGGTAATTTCTAAGTAAACATCATTTGGATGGTCCTTTATACTTTACAGGAAGAGAGGCATTATCCTCTGAGGTCAGGGTTACACAAGAGAAGTGAAGGAAGGATGGAAATGAGTATTGTCATTGGCATCGAGTATGTGAAGATCACAATACTTAGCATGTACTTATCACAAGTACCCTAGAACACATGTATTATCCCCCTTTCTGTGATGTAGTGATACTGAGGCATAGATAAATTAAACAACTTTCCCAATGTCACCAGCAAATTGGCCTCTGAGACAAAAATCAAAACCAAAGTATCTCCTTCCCAAGTTAGTTAGGAGGATTGAATTAGTCAACATTTGTAAAATCTATAGCATGAATTTTCTGGCACATAGCCCATGTTCACTGAACTGTAGTCTGTAGTAGAACTGTAGTAGAATACATAACAGTGTATTATCATTATTATACCATTGTCTGTAACATTTGACTGACAATCCCTCAAATATTGGGACCTATTACCATCATGCTTAGCAAACATTTAAGAAGTGGCTACTTGGTGCCAAAAAATTAGTGTCTAAGACAGGTTCTCTGCCTTCAGGTAGTTTATAATACAGTGGGCAACATGAATGCTACACAAGAAAACAAATTCGTAATTACAAATTGGGATCAATCTTTGGCTCAGGTCTTCATTAGTATGCAAATAAGCTCATATTAACACTGATGTTATACTCTCCATGCTCACACAGGACTTTAAGCCCCTGACAATTCTTTTATCTCTTCCTAACAGTTCTGGGAATTCCCAGAGGATATTTATTAATATTCTCAAACAATGTTAATTTGCTTATTGCTGCCACTTTCTTACCAGATTTCCATTATGTCTCCACCACATCCACCAGACATTGTCTAAACCAATGATGCTCCTGTTCTCATAGATCACCCACCTCATGGGGTACAATCTCTCAGGGGCCTTCAAAGTGGCAGACCCTTTGTGACTGTCATGACACTATGTTATTCCAGTCCTAACTGAGCCAGAGACAAATCTCAGTTCTCCTCAGATTTGGCAAACATACATCTTTCTTCACTGAGACCAAGTAGGACCCAGAGTCCTGTTCTTCTTCTTTTGTCCTTATTTTCCATGACTCTAGAACTTTTTATTTTTTTTAATTTAAATTCAATTAACATATAATGTATTATTATTTTCAGAGGTAGAGGTCATTGATTCATCAGTCTTATACAATACCCAGTTCTCATTATATCACGTGCCCTCCTTAATGCCCATCACCCAGTTACCCCATCTGCCTACCCCTTTCCCCTCCAGCAACCCTCAGTTTATTTCCTATGATTAAGAGTCTCTTATGTGTTGTCTCCCTCTCTAATTTTGTTATCTTATTTTTTCCTCTCTTCCCCTAGGATCCTCTGTTTTGTTTCTTAAATTCCACATATGAGTGAGATCATATGATAATTATCTTTCCCTGATGGACTTATTTCACTTAGCATGACTGTAGAACTCTTGACACTTGGATGTTCAGTATCCACACTATTACCTAAGGCTGACAAAGAATAGGCTTCATAGTAAATATCCAGTGAACAAATGTTCTATGTTTTGGAGAAAAGTAGAAAATGAGAAATAGAGACATGTTTGGAACAGTTATAGCTGTGGATATGAATAGTCTCTTCAAATTCTTATGAAAGTCCAATTGCTGACTGACAGTGGAGAAAAAGGTTGATTACCTATGGCTGTCCTGGAGACTCTCACAGTAAAAAGATTGGTTTGTACCATAAAAATGGTAATGTGGAGCTTCTTTATGGGTTTATAACCCCTAAAGCTGTAGGTATATGTGAAAGGTTATGACCTGCATTGTAATTATGGTTGTCATCATCTTGTGGAAAGGAGGCCAGCCACTGTAAATACTTCAAGGGCTGTAATGGTTTGGAAATGACTTTTAGAAGACCTATTGAAAGGGAAGGAAGGAGAATCCTATTTTTTAAAAATGAATATTATTTTAAAAGGATGAAGAAATGCCCAGTATTAATATGGCTGTGTAATCTCAGAAATTATACCATGATTATTTCCTAATGTTTTCAACTCTAAAAATAACACACCATGCCAATGAAGTCACCTTGAGTTTGAATCACTGGGGGCTGAAACTAATGTTAAATTCTAAGCTATAAGTTAAGTTCCTTTCTTGCCCTCCAAAGATTATAGTGTGAAATGTAAAACTGTAAAACTCTCATATTACTTTATCAGCACTCCTCTTCTGGCAGTTAACATTTTCTATTTTGTATTATATTTACTTCATCTCTCCTATTTAACTGTAGGCAACAGGGTAAAGTACAGAAGGGGCTGAGGGTGAGTTAGCTCCTGGCTCATGCCTACCAAATGCACAAACTTGTTCAAGATAGTTATTCAGTTTGCTCATTTGTCAAATAAGAAAAATAATAACTCCATCATCATCTTGTGAGAATCAATGAGCAGGAAATATATGTGAAAACACAAAACATCATTCCTGGATTACAATAGGTATTTTTAAAAAATGTCTTTCCCCTTCCTCTTATCTTTGCCTCCTAGAGGAAAATATGTATTTGATTCATCTTTATAGCTGTTGTTAATACCAGCCCTGTGACTTAGAAGTAGCTGGCACTCAATAGTATTTATAGATTGAAAAACAAAAGAAAGAAAGAAAGAAATATGCTACTTTCTGAAATTCCAGAAAAATTTAATGGCATTGTTACCTTTAAAATTCTCTTGAGTTGGAGGTGTAAATTCGTGAAATTTGGGTCATTTTGCCACATGTAAAAACTTTACACGGGAGCATTATTTATGAACTTTGAAACATGGGTACACAACTCTGTTAAAAAACTAAATGATTTTTTCCACGTTTCATGAGTGTTTTGTAGTGATCCATTTCCACTGGTTTAATGGAAAGAAAAAAAAAATCAGCAAATAATGACAGCATTTTTCCCCCAAAACTCTCAGAATGAATTATGGTAATTTATCCCATAGCAAAACAAATTTAACATTTGAATAATTTAATTGGCCCAAACTCTCCACCTCTACAGCTCAAAGCAGCATAGTTTTCTGGAAATACAATATCTATATGCACATGGGATGTTGGTCGATTATATAGGCAAAAGAATCATTCAAGTCAACTTTCAATATACACAGTTCAAATGTTACATTATCTGGAGACTTACGACAAGATGTGAATTATTCAATAGAAGCTATATGCATATTTTAACATTTTCTGTAAGCATCCTTACTGGCATTTTAAATGAATTCTATTCTCCATTTTACTACCATAAAACATCTCATGAAACTTAAACTATTAAAAATCTGACTACATGTGCTTCTAGTTTGTTTATAAACCAGAAAGTCTATTATATTCTAATGCTACTTATTCTACTGGTAACAACAGTGTATAGGAACAGGGAAGATCCTTATCCTTCCTTCTGGAGATGCTCTTTGTTTTTATATTTGTGTAATGTAATGTATGCTGTAGGAGATAAGAGTAGCTTCAGTATTCAAGTTAATACGCCAAAGTTACCTTCTTATTTTATTGTTATGTTAATCACCATACATTACGTCATTAGCTTTTGATGTAGTGTTCCATGATTCATTGTTTGTGCATAACACCCAGTGCTCCACACAGAATGTGCCCTCTTTAATACCCATCACAGGGCTAACCCATCACTCGACCCCCCTCCCCTCTAGAACCCTCAGTTTGTTTTTCAGAGTCCATTGTCTCTCATGGTTCGTCTCCCCCTCCAACTTAATACCCTTCATTCTTCCCCTCCTGCTATCTTCTTTTTTTTTTTTAACATATATTACATTATTTGTTTCAGAGGTACAGATCTGAGATTCAACAGTCTTGCACAATTCACAGCATTCACCATAGCAAATACCCTCTGCAATGTCTGTCACCCAGCCACCCCATCCCTCCCACCCCCCACCACTC
>NW_027397114.1:3021699-3027049 GCF_003265705.2 Callorhinus ursinus
CTGAGATTAGGAAATCCTCAAATCAGTGAGGTCATATGATACATGTCTTTCTCTGACTGACTTATTTCACTCAGCATAACACCCTCCAGTTCCATCCACGTCATTGCAAATGGCAAGATCTCATTCCTTTTGATGGCTGCATAATATTCCATTGTGTATATATACCACCTCTTCCTTAGCAATTCATCTGTCAATGGACATCTTGGCTCTTTCCACCATTTGGCTATTGTGGACATTGCTGCTATAAACATTGGGGTGCACGTACCCCTTCAGGTCCCCACATTTGTATCTTTGTGGTAAATACCCAGTAGCGCAATTGCTGTATTGTATGGTAGTTCTATTTTCAACTGTTTGAGGAACCTCCATACTGTTTTCCAGAGTGGCTGCACCAGCTTACATTCCCACCAAAAGTGTAGGAGGGTCCCCTCTCTCCGCATCCCTGCCAACATCTGTCGTTTCCTGACTTGTTAATTTTAGCCATTCTGACGGGTGTGAGGTGATATGTCATTGAGGTTTTGATTTGGATTTCCCTGATGCCGAGCAATGTGGAGCACTATCACATGTGCCTGTTGGCCATTTGGATGTCTTCTTTGGAAAAATGTCTGTTCATGTCTTCTGCCCATTTCTTGATTGGATTATTTGTTTTTTGGGTGTTGAGTTTGATAAGTTCTTTATAGATTTTGAATACTAGCCCTTTATCTGATATGTCATTTGCAAATATCTTCTCCCATTTCTGTCGGTTATCTTTTGGTTTTGTGGACTGTTTCATTTGCTGTGCAAAAGTTTTTATCTTGATAAAATCCCAATAATTCATTTTTGCCCTTGCATCCCTTGCCTTTGGCAATGTTCCTAGGAAGAAGTTGCGGCGGTTGATGTCGAAGAGGTTGCTGCTTGTGTTCTCCTTTAGGATGTTGATGGACTACTGTCTCACATTCAGATCTTTCAACCATTTGGTGTCTATTTTTGTGTGTAGTGTAAGGAAATGGTCCAGTTTCATTCTTCTGCATGTGGCTGTCCAATTTTCCCAACACCATTTGTTGAAGAGACTGTCTTTTTGCCATTGGACATTCTTTCCTGCTTTGTCAAAAATAAGTTGACCATAGAGTTGAGGGTCCATTTCTGGGCTCTCGATTCTGTTCCATTGATCTATGCGTCTGTTTTTGTGCCAGTACCATACTGTCTTGATGATGACAGCTTTGTAATAGAGCTGGAAGTCCGGAATTGTGATGCCATCGGCTCTGCTTTTCTTTTTTAATATTCCTCTGGCTATTCGGGGTCTCTTCTGGTTCCATACAAATTTTAGGATTATTTGTTCCATTTCTTTGAAAAAAGTGGATGGTATTTTGATGGGGATGGCATTGAATGTGTAGATTGCTCTACGTAGCATTGACATCTTCGCCATGTTGGTTCTTCCAATCCATGAGCATGGAACATTTTTCCATTTCTTTGTGTCTTCTTCAATTTCTTTCATGAGTATTTTATAGTTTTCTGAGTACAGATCCTTTGCCTCTTTGGTTAAATTTATTCCTAGGTATCTTATGGTTTTGGGTGCAATTGTAAATGGGATCGACTCCTTAATTTTTCTCTCTTCTGTCTTGTTGTTGGTGTATTGGAATGCCACTGATTTCTGTGCACTGATTTTATATCCTGCTACTTTACTGAATTCCTGTATGAGTTCTAGCAGTTTTGGGATGGAGTCTTTTGGGTTTTCCACATACAGTATCATATCATCTGCAAAGAGTGAGAGTTTGACTTCCTCTTTGCCGATTTGGATGCCTTGGATTTCTTTTTCTTGTCTGACTGCTATGGCTAGGACTTCTAATACTATGTTGAATAGCAGTGGTGAGAGTGAACATCCCTGCCGCATTCCTGACCTTAGGGGAAAAGCTCTAAGCTTTTCCCCATTGAGAATGATATTCGCTGTAGGTTTTTCATAGATGGCTTTTATGATGTTGAGGTATGTACCCTCTATCCCTATACTCTGAAGAATTTTGATCAAGAAAGGATGCTGTACTTTGTCAAATGCTTTTTCTGCATCTATTGAGAGGATCATATGATTCTTGTTCTTTCTTTTGTTAATGTATTGTATCACGTTGATTGATTTGCGGATGTTGAACCAACCTTGTAGCCCAGGGATAAATCCTACTTGGTCGTGGTGAATAATCATTTTAATGTCCTGTTGGATCCTATTGGCTAGTATTTTGGTGAGAATTTTTGCATCCATGTTCATCAAGGATATTGGTCTGTAATTCTCCTTTTGAATGGGGTCTTTGTCTGGTTTGGGGATCAAGGTAATGGTGGCCTCATAAAATGAGTTTGGAAGTTTTCCTTCCTTTTCTATTTTTTGGAACAGTTTCAGGAGAATAGGTATTAATTTTTCTTTAAATGTTTGTTAGAATTCCCCTGTGAAGCCATCTGGCCCCGGGCTTTTGTTTCTTGGAAGATTTTTGATGACTGCTTCAATTTCCTTAGTGGTTATAGGTCTGTTCAGGTTTTCTATTTCTTCCTGGTTCAATTTTGGTAGTTGATACATATCTAGGAATGCATCCATTTCTTCCAGGTTATTTAATTTGCTGGGATAGAGTTGCTCATAATATGTTCTTATAATTGTTTGTATTTCTTTGGTGTTGGTTGTGATCTCTCCTCTTTCATTCATGATTTTGTTGATTTGGGCATTTCCCTTTTCTTTTTGGTAATTCTGGCCAGGGGTTTATCAATCTTGTTAATTCTTTCAAAGAACCAGTTCCTACTTTCGTTGATCTGTTCTACTGTTCTTTTGGTTTCTATTTCATTGATTTCTGCTCTGATCTTGATTATTTCTCTTCTCCTGCTGGGTTCAGACTTTATTTGCTGTTTTTTCTCTAGCTCCTTTAGGTGTAGGGTTAGATTGTGTATTTGAGACCTTTCTTGTTTCTTGAGAAAGGTTTGTATTGCTATATACTTTCCTCTTAGGACTGCCTTTGCTGTATCCCAAAGATTTTGAACAGTTGTGTTTTCATTTTCTTTGGTTTCCATGAATTTTTTTAATTCTTCTTTAATTTCCTGGTTAACCCATTCATTCTTTAGTAGGATGCTCTTTAGCCTCCGTGTATTTGAGTTCTTTCCGACTTTCCTCTTGTGATTGAGTTCTAGTTTCAAAGCATTGTGGTCTGAAAATATGCAGGGAATAATCCCAATCTTTTGGTACCGGTTGAGACCTGATTTGTGACCTAGGATGTGATCCATTCTGGAGAATGTTCCATGGGCACTAGAGTAGAATGTGTATTCCGTTGCTTTGGGATGGAATGTTCTGAATATGTCTGTGAAGTCCATTTGGTCCAGTGTGTCCTTTAAAGTATTTATTTCCTTGTTGATCTTTTGCTTAGATGATCTGTCCATTTCAATGAGGGGGGTGTAAAGTCCCCCACTATTATTGTATTGTTGTCAATGTGTTTCTTTGAGTTTGTTATTAATTTCCTTATAAAATTGGCTGCTCCCATGTTAGGGGCATAGATATTTACAATTGTTAGATCTTCTCTTTGGATAGACCCTTTAAGTAGGATATAGTGTCGTTCTTCATCTCTTATTACAGTCTTTGTTTTAAAATCTAGTTTGTCTGATATAAGGATTGCCACCCCAGCTTTCTTTTGGTGTCCATTAGCATGGTAAATGGTTTTCCACCCCCTCACTTTCAATGTGGGGGTGTCTTTGGGTCTAAAATGAGTCTCTTGCAGACAGCATATTGATGGACCTTGTTTTTTATCCAATCTGATAGCCTGTGTCTTTTGATTGGGGCATTTGGCCCATTTCCATTCAGGGCAACTATTGAAAGGTATGAATTTAGTGCCATTGTATTGCCTGTAAGGTGACTGACTGTATATTGTCTGTGTTCCTTTCTGATCTATGCTGCTTTTAGGCTCTCTCTTTGCTTAGAGGACCCCTTTTAATATTTCTTGGAGGGCTGGTTTTGTGTTTGCAAATTCCTTTAGTTTTTGTTTGTCCTGGAAGCTTTTTATCTCTCCTTCTATTTTCAATGATAGCCTAGCTGGATATAGTATTCTTGGCTGCATTGTTTTCTCGTTTCATGCTCTGAAGATATCCTGCCAGTCCTTTCTGGCCTGCCGGGTCTCTGTGGATAGGTCTGTTGCCAATCTAATGTTTCTAACATTGTAGGTTACCTATCTCTTCTCCCGAGCTGCTTTCAGGATTTTCTCTTTGTCTCTGGGACTCGTAAGTTTTACTATTAGATGTCGGGGTGTTGACCTATTTTTATTGATTTTGAGAGGGGTTCTCCATGCCTCCTGAATTTTGATGCCTGTTTCCTTCCTCACATTAGGGAAGTTCTCTGCTATAATTTGCTCCAATATACCTCTGCCCTCTCTCTCTTTCTTCTTCTTCTGGGATCCCAATTATCTATGTTGTTTCATCTTATCGTATCGCTTATGTCTCGAATTCTGCCCTCGTGATCCTGTAGTTGTTTCTCTCTCTTTTTCTCATCCTCTTTATTTTCCATCATTTGGTCTTCTATATCGCTGATTCTCTCTTCTGCCTCATTTATCCTAGCAGTTTGTGCCCCCATTTTTGATTGCACCTCATTAATAGCTTTTTTGATTTCAACTTGGTTAGATTTTAGTTCTTTTATTTCTCCAGAAAGGGTTTCCCTAATAACTTCCACGCTTTTTTCAAGCCCAGGTAGTATCTTTAAAGTCATGATTCTGAACTCTAGGTCCGACATTGTACTAATATCCGTATTGAGTAGGTCCCTGGCAGATGGTACTACCTCTTGTTCTTTTTGCTGAGGTGATTTTTTCTGTCTTGTCATTTTGTCCAGAGGAGAATAGATGAATGAGAGAACAAAATGCTAACAGGTTAACAACGTCCCTAGCAAATATACTCTATACAAATCAGAAAAGACCTGAAACCAGGGAGAAAGAAAGGGAAAGAAAAAAAAGAAAGAGGAGAAAAAAAGAAAAAGATAAGGATAAAAACAAACAAAAACAGAACAAAACAAAAAAAACAGAATATGATCAAATATGATCAGGCTAGTGCATAAATCAGTGCCACACACTGGATTTTGGACATATTTTGGTCTGTTAGAAGAAAATGCCTCCTAAAATTTTAAAGGAAGAAAGACTTATATATGTACAAATTAAGGTTTGATACAATGAAGGGATGGAAGATGACTGTAAAGATGAAAATTATAAAAGATTTTATAAAAGGAATTGATAAGATGCGTTTGAAAAAAGAAAGAAGATTTTAAAAAAAAGGGAGAGAATGTGATCAGGCAGGAGACTAGAACAAAGCCATACACCAGTGACTTAGGGTATTTTTTGATCTGTTAGAAGAAACTGTATCTCAAAATTTTAAAGAG
>NW_027397114.1:3027449-3028010 GCF_003265705.2 Callorhinus ursinus
TGTCTTGTCATTTTGTCCAGAGGAGAATAGATGAATGAGAGAACAAAATGCTAACAGGTTAACAACGTCCCTAGCAAATATACTCTATACAAATCAGAAAAGACCTGAAACCAGGGAGAAAGAAAGGGAAAGAAAAAAAAGAAAGAGGAGAAAAAAAGAAAAAGATAAGGATAAAAACAAACAAAAACAGAACAAAACAAAAAAAACAGAATATGATCAAATATGATCAGGCTAGTGCATAAATCAGTGCCACACACTGGATTTTGGGCATATTTTGGTCTGTTAGAAGAAAATGCCTCCTAAAATTTTAAAGGAAGAAAGACTTATATATGTACAAATTAAGGGTTGATACAATGAAGGGATAGAAGATGACTGTAAAGATGAAAATTATAAAAGATTTTATAAAAGGAATTGATAAGATGCGTTTGAAAAAAGAAAGAAGATTTAAAAAAAAAAGGGAGAGAATGTGATCAGGCAGGAGACTAGAACAAAGCCATACACCAGTGACTTAGGGTATTTTTTGATCTGTTAGAAGAAACTGTATCTCAAAATTTTAAAGAG
>NW_027397114.1:3028110-3039665 GCF_003265705.2 Callorhinus ursinus
ACTTATATATATATGCCAAAAATAAGGGTAACTACTATGAAGGGATAAAATATGACTCTAAAAAAGAAAAATAAAAAATGATTTTTTTAAAAAAGGTATTGATAAGATGTTGTTTGAAAAAGGGAAAAAGAAAAATTCAAAAAAAAAGTTAAAAAAATTAACTTTGAAAAAGTAATGAATCATGGTAGAAAAGCCATGAATTCTATGTGCAGTATTCCCCTAGCGCTGGAGTTCTCCCGTTCTCCTTGATCGGTAAACTTGGTCTTGGCTTGCTGGCTGTTCGTGCTGATCTTCTGGGGGAGGGACCAAAGTTACCTTCTTAATTAGCTTTTCAGAAAGGCCAACTTCCATGTACATACATTTGATAATATAACCATAATCGAGGCAATTTTAACACTCCAGTTTTATTCAAGGCAACAACAATGCAAATCCCTATTATGAGTTCTATACTAAACCCTGGGAATGTGAAGGTGAAGATGAATAAGATAAGAACTCTGATCTTAAAGTATCTCACAGAACTGGCAATGTATAAAATATACATTACAACCAGCAAACCTTATTACTAATCTTATATGAAAGAATAAAACCACTGAAGAATCATAACAATATATTGTTTAAATCCTAAAACTTTTGAAGGGGTTATTCCTCTAAAGTAGGATTTTTCATGAGTAGTCAAAATAATTTATTAGACATCTCTATTAGTCAAGGGGGAAAAATGGGGAATTTGAAGTTTGCTCCTTCACAGCATGCTGTCGAGAAAATATAGAATCTAGTTTCCTGTTTTGTACTCTAAAGATAGTTACAACTATCTGGACGAGGGGGCGGTACTGGTATTAATCTCCAGGTGCAAATGGTGAGTGTTTAACAGAAAAGATAACAAGCTTAAAATGAGATTCCTCTCCTGACCCAAGCACAATGCCTTCTGAGAGCTCTTGAAATGCTTCACTCCTATAGCACGAGCCATGCAGAAATCCTCCCTGGGCTTTGAAAGTTGAGGACAGAGAAGTATATTGGAAGACACATTGTTTTCTCTTTTTCTTCCCCCCACCCAAGCCCATTCCATTTAATACTTATATGACCTAACTCTTAGCTAGCCCAATGGAAGAAACCTTTCTCTGGGAGAACAGAGTCAAGGGGAGACAAAAGATAACAACTGCTCCCTCTCTAGTAGACATGGGAATCAGAGATTGGCCACTGTGAACAAGAATCATTCAAAAGGGAAAAGCTGGCTCACAGCACACAAGTCACTTGAGAACGCCCAGAAAGTGTCCTCGGACTTTGGCTGAAGGAGGAACATGATAAAATAGAAAAGACTTTCAAAAGTCAGACCTTTATTTTGCTAGACCTTCATTTTTGCAGACATTTCAGGGATAAAAAGGAAACCCTGTAAGGCAGAAGATGGAGTCAAAAAGAAGGCAAAAGAAAATTCCTGATCAGTATGTACCTGTAACAATGAACCTGGCTTTAAGGGTGTCCAAATTGTAATGGAAGCAGCTGCCTTACGTGTTGGAAGAGAAACTGGTGTGAACATGTGGAAGTTCCTTTTTAAACATAGCTTTCTACAGGCTTTCGTAGAAATCATTTTTAGCAAAGACTGCATCAATAAGAGTAGCTTGTTAAAGCTAAATACTGTGTTTGGAGTTGTTATGGTTATATTAGTGAAAAATAATTATAGAGCCTCTATTGTATATGAAAATGAGGCAGTATTGTCAGTAATCTGTTTTAAGCATGGAAAACAGGCAGCTTTTAGCAATAATTACTATATTCTGGGAAGTGCTCTGCATAAATCAAGAGGCATATATTCCTGAAATCTTTCTCAACAGACACACATACATATATACAGCTAATATGCAGATCACTGACATTTGTTGAGCACTTAATATGTACTAGTTCTGAGTTTTCATGGATTCAACCATTTCAGTCTCAGTACAGTCCTCTGTGATAACTTACTGTCTTCACTTAATAAATGGTGGAAGCAAGAGTTTTTTTTTCTAGATGAACTTGCTCTAGAATATACATATACACAGATTCAGAATCTATCTATTTAGAAATGCATACACACATACACTATTGCAGACTGAATTCTCCAGAAGCAGATACTGATGAAGTTTGAGGTTCTAGATGTTTATGAGGAGTCCATATCTATGAAGGGAAGGGAGGGAGAAGTCAGATCAATCACGGGACAAAGAATTGTGATTCAGACACAACAAAGTCTCTGCCAGTTTGGGAAGGAGCTCTGGAGAATAACAACGCCTGGCATCTGGGCACAATGACTGGGACTTTATTACCCCACCTCACTCAGTCACTGGATCTGGACTTCTTCTGGAAGGGCATGATCTTGGCTGGGATGAATCTCTGCAGTTGAGATAAACTCCAAAGAAATGGACAGCTAGAGGCTATCTGCTGACTCCCCTCCCCTTACTGGGCAACAAGTTCTTGAAAAGGGATCTGGGGGCACATCTGTATGTCTACACTGGGCCCCCCAACACACACATATATTGTGATTATCAATATAGTTATATTGTAATACATAGATTTATAAACACATAAAACATTTACATATCCTTTTTTTTTTCCAGGCTGCCTAGCATTTTGTCCTTTGGAAAACCACCTTTTCCCAAATTCATGAGGTTTTGAAGGAGCTGACAATCAATTAGAGAGACAGAAAGTTATATTAGTTAACATAAACATCAGTAGTTGCTACAATACACAACTCCTGACTCAAACTCATAAAAAGTTCAATGCGGATATTCCTGGCTGGAGAGTGGCCTTCTCCATTGTTATTCAGGAATAAAGGTTTCCTTATAGTTTCTCAAAATTGTCTCTAGTCTGTTGATTGATAAGGAAAGAAAGAGTAGAGAACTCTTTGGTAGGTTTATGTGGATAAGGCTTAGAAGAGTGGGACTCTGCTTCTGTCCCTAATTTCACTGACCAAAAACTGTCACTTATCCACATCTAACAGAAAGGGAAGTTTGAAAATATATTTCCATATTCCTCGCCAAAGGAAAAAATGTTTGGCAAAAATAGTGGTTTCTGCCAAAGCAGAATGATTCAGACTTTGTCGATATCAGTATCCTATTTCCTAAATTAGTGACTGGCCCAAAATGAGAATATAACTCAGTCAAGTCAGGCAGTTGATTGGAAATGATCTATCATATAGGGACAGCAAATGCTAATTTTTCCTCAATTGCTAAGCTGCATATATATGAAATTACAACACGAGTGGCCAGCTTCCCCAGACATGTAGAAGAATTCCGTCTGTTGTAGGAGAGCAAGATGCCAACATATAAGAGAAGTTTGAATGCAGAGATACAAAGAGACATTGGCAAACTGATAAATGCCCAATGACATTTATTAAGCTCCTAAATTCATCTATTTTGAAGACAACTCTCGGTATCCCAATTACATGAGTCAAAAAATTGCATTATATCTTGAAACAATTTTGATTTGGGTTTCTGTCATTTGTAAACCTAAAACCCCTTCATACACGTACCTACCAAGGTTGTAATTTCAAGACAATTCATAAAAACATACTGGTAGTATATTGGTAACTTCTTACAGACGTGCAAAGTTCTAGAACAGAGAAAATCTACCAAAGCTGTCTCTTCTATAAGCAGTGTGTGAAGACTAACAAATCATGTATGATTTGTATATAGGAGGCTGTTTCTGCTCAAGTCAGCAATCCAAGACCACTCAGGTTCAAATAAGCCAGTGCTTTGTGAAATAGAGTCTACTGCTCTTCCCTGTCTTTAAGGTGGTAAAAGCAAAGCAGGACAAAACATAATGAGATATAAAATTGAGACCAGGGAAAGTGATGTAAAGTTTGGATGACGGAATGAAACATGTCTTCCTCAAATATCTCACACACCAAAAAAGTAAAGTATTAATCTCCCCTACCTTAATTGTCATTCACTGGTGAGCAGACCCAGTTGGAAATTAAAGTTCATATGCTATTCCATTCCAGTCTCTTGTTTAATTTTTCCAAAGACAGGCTAACCTGAAAGGATTTCAAGTGTAGGCTGTGTAGAAGGCTGGGCAAAACACCAAGGCCCATTACTATGGATAGATATCCTTAATGTGGGGTCCGGATAAAATGACCGACAAGATTTTCACTATTTGTTACTAGCTCATAGGGTTTCTGCTAGCAATCTGACTGATGGTTATTAGAGTTTTGAGTGACTGCTATTATGAGGGAAATTTCAAGACTGTTCAGCCACCCAAAACAATTTCTAAATTATATAACTAAGGCATCCGAAAGAAGTAGGGAAGCCATCTGAAGACTAATCTTCGTATACCTCCTTTCAACTATGACGATGGCCAACAAGAAACATGGAAGCCCCTTCTAGCACATGGGATCTTAGACTGTCAAACTGACTGACCAAGGAACTTACTCTAACGACAAGCCAGACTAAGGAGACTAACAATCACTGTGTGATTATTTTACATCTTCCATTTTCTATATAGGAATTTGCATTGTATTTATCATGACCTACTACAGTTTGGTTATGTTAAAGAGAATTAAATTTATGATTTAGCTATAGGTAAGAATATGATGATCCACATTTGGATCTGATCAAGAGAAGTTTGTCCTAGATTGTGATTCTAAACATGAAGCTAGAGGCAAAACTAAATATGACTTTTAATGGTCCACTTTAGAGAATAGGTGAGTACATTTGGGTCAATTTCATATTAAGTGGAGGTATTTTGAAATTTTATGAAGGGAAAGAAGATGTCTGGAATATAGTGGAGATGCACTAGTTATTTCCCAGGCAGTATTCCTTTGGGGAACTCTATATATTCTATATAGTTTTCTTAGGATAGTCATTTATGATAGTCAGCCCCTGGACCCTCATGGTACATAGTCCAAACCTTCTCATTGTTAATACTGTATAACATTTCCCTAGTAACAATGACTGATCTAAAACATATAACGAATTGAGCAAGTGGGGCCATGAAGAGAAAATGGGGCCAATGCATAGGGGTAAGCATAACCAAGAGATAGAAAGTACCATGGTTCAAAATCCACTGATTTTAAATGCTGTGCTCTTAAACACTGTGATTCTTGAAGCCAATATATCACTAGACTTTCCTATTTTATTTATTCAATTCTCTTTTCTGTCAGCTCATTGGAGCTGGATTTCTTTCATTTGCAATTGAAAGAGTGTTAATTAATATAGAGATATACATATTTACATAAACATACATATTTTAATATAACACAGTGCTTTAGAGTATGTACTTTAGAGTCAGACCCAGTTGGAAAAACTGCATTCTAATCCCACCTCTGTTCTTAACATAATGCTTACAACATAGAAGGTAATTAATATATAGCATCTGGCATTACTAACATCATTATCATTTTAGTCACATATAGTCTCACATACATACTCTATGTATCCCCACCTCTTGATTGACAATTTATTTTCAACAATTAAAATTACTCCTCTTTTTCAAAATGTGTCATCATTTAAAGTCTCTGAACTTGGATAGTGTAAGACTCTAAGTTTAATGCTCTCCATCTCCTGACCACTCGAAAAGTCTAGGACACTGTGATCGTTGTGATAAATGAGCTAAGTAGCTGCCATTTTCCTGGGTTACAATAAGGAAGTGATTGCAAAGTACCTCACGAGGACAGATAGTCATATTTCCACTGAAGCTTTGGGGATGTACAAATGGACAGAATAAAGTTTTGTTTTTTCAATCATATTTGATAATAAATAGTGTCCCGGGCTTAGATCCAAAAGTCTAGAGATCCAGACTTCATTCTGCCAAGCCTCGGGCATGTTATAGAACCTCCCTTAAACATTGCTCAATCGTTTATAAAGTGGGAATAATACTATCTGCCTTGCAGATTGTTAAAAGTTTCAAAATAAAAATGGAATAGAAGTGATTTTAAATTATAAAATGTTAAGCCAATGTAAAGCATTGGAGATTATTGAAAATATCCAACACAGGGGCACCTGGGTGGCTCAGTTGTTAAGTGTCTGCCTTCTGCTCAGGTCATGATCCCTGGGTCCTGGGATCAAGCCTTGTGTCCGGCTCCCTGCACAGTGAGGAGTCTGCTTCTTCCTCTCCCTCTGCCATGCTCCCCTGCTGGTGCTCTCTCTCAATCTCTCTCTCTCTCTGTCTCTCTCTCTCTCTCTCTCGCAAATAAATAAATTAATTAAAATCTTAAAAAAACAAAAGACAAAACACCCAACAGAGCTTTAAAACTAAAAATGCTGTTTCAGGTCTTCATGTCTGGGTCACTTTTGAAATGTCAAATTGGCCATCTTTGTCTTGCACTCCCTTCCTCCTTTTCTTTATTTCCACTGAGGTGTCATTCTCTGCCCGCCTTGAAGACTTGAGCAAACTGCTGAAGGCCTACATAAGGCAGGATGTAAACACCCTTTAAACCCCTTTCACACTACGTGCCTTTCATTATACAAGATAAGATGAAGACAGCAACAGCACGTCATTTTTCAATTTTTTGGCCTCTCTTAAGCCAGAGGTGATTATGTAACTCAGTTCTGACTGAGGTGACATAAGAGAAAAATTTGCTTAGAAATTTCCAGAATTTGGGCGACTGGGTGGCTCAGTCGGTTAAGCGACTGCCTTCGGCTCAGGTCATGATCCTGGAGTCCCGGGATCGAGTCCCACATCGGGCTTCCTGCTCGGCAGGGAGTCTGCTTCTCCCTCTGACCCTCTTCCCTCTCGTGCTCTCTATCTCTCATTCTCTCTCTCTCAAATAAATAAATAAAATCTTTAAAAAAAAATTTCCAGAATTTATTTCCTCCACAATAAAACAAAAGGACATGCTAGAAACACATGAGGAAGTCCTTCTTTCTGTCCTGTTCCTTTCTCCCTACTTGGAATATTACCCATAAGATGTTTGAATTAACACAGTCATTTTGAATTTGTGAGAGAGATCAGGGAATCACGGTGAGCATATCGTGACCTGTCAGTGCTGAGTTACTGGACGAATCTCCTGAAACTACCATCCGATTTCTTGCTTGTGAGATAATTCTTATGCAATATAAACAGATGCATTTATCGCTGATGCCACTGTGTGGGGGATATTGTGTTTCTTGCAGCCAAACGCACTGCAGCCGATATACAGTCATACCACCGGAAGTTCCCTCAAATGAGGTAGACAGATAAAATTGGAATCTAAGGTGTGAGGATCAAGTGTCAGAGACACCATTTTCAAATACCAAGACAAGTTAAGAGTGAATATTAAGAGACTAGGCTGAAGCTAACAACCAGAACAAGATGAGAAGTTGACTGAACATAGGTGGGAACAAGGGAAAAAGGTTTATAATGACCACTAGTAATATTGACTATCCATTTCTTGCACTTATGGGTCGTTGTTATGTAGCTGGCTTAAAATTACAAATTGAGTAGACTGCTACCATCAAATTTGTCAGTTCTGTGTGGAAAAATAATTTAAGTCAACATGTATCTAGATTTTTAATAAAAAGTTCCTGGTGTATATCATGTAGCATTTAAAACAAAGTATGGCTGATTCCTATTCAATCATTCACAAGGAGCATTGAATTTGAATTTCTTTGATTTTCCTGGACATTGGGCTTCTAGAGAACGGGCACAAGCTAGAGTCCCAATAAAGATAGCAACAGGAGTTGGAGGAAAATATGTAGATGAAAAGTTAAGGATTAAAAAAACCCAACATTCTAAGGTAGAGTTACTCAAATTTTGGTGTGCATTAGAATCACCTGGGAAACTTGTTAAAAAACAGATTGCTGGATTCAACACCTAGAGTTTCTGGTTGTGACTGGGTGGGGCTAAAGAATTTATATCTCTAGAAAAATCCTTAGATGATGATGATGATGATGGTGGTGGTCTGAGCACCACACTTGGAGAACCACTGCTCTAAAAGGCAGTGCAAGGCAATGAACATAAACAAAGGGTCGTAAAGTTAACCATGTGGAGCATATCAGGCTCCACTTGGTCTGGTGACTTCATTGATTCTGGAAACAGTGAAACAGCATCTCTGAGAGCCAAAATCCTGCCCAGGGTCTGAGATAGCTCAGAAACTCACTGGCAGACAGTCTTAAGCTGGAAGCATGCATTGCATGTAAGCAAGCCGATATCTGCCCAATCAAAACTATCCCTAAAGAGAATGTACATGCTCTTGAGGAATTCTTTTCCCAGGTGTAAAGGTAGTCTCTGAAAAACAATCCTTTTTGTTATAACCCATCAAGAGGCCTTCATTCTATAATACACTTGAGTTGCAATTTTCATGGCTTTTACAAACAGCTCTAGTTTCTCCCCAGGTTGCAAGTCCGCCCCCAAAGCACTGTAATGGAGTGGTTTCAGCATCTATCATCTCACCAACTAGAAGAATTAACCCCCTTCTCTCCCTCTGATTTAGTGTTCTAACTCACTGGTATCATCATATCTCTACCCTCCATGAGAACATTCCTACTATTTTTTCACTGACACAAAGTCTTGTTTAGAAACCTTCTAATTAGTTACCCATGAACTCTACATATTAGTAAGATCAGGTTGGTGGTATCAACATCTGTCCTTGGAGTCCTCATGTTCAGTTCCTTCCCATTGATTTCTTCTGGTCCACATGACTTACTCTTTTGGCCTGGCACATAATTCATCTAAACTAAAAAGATGAAAGGGAAGTAAATCTCTGGTTGTGTTCCCTTCTGTCAAGGCATACCACTAAGCTATGTACCTCTTACCGGTGAATATCCCTTTCCCCTTCTCTACACTGTCATCTAGAAATTGGTTATGAAGCTATAAGAAAATGCTGTCTCTTATTTGGTATGATGAATGTGTTGTTTCTGCAATATTTATTAATGTCAGAAATCTATCAGGCAAAGCATCCATTTGAACATAATTAAAGGTGACCATTTACTGTGGGCTATCCATATCATTTCAGACTATTTTACCAGAGATGATTTTTAACGGATAATCATGCATGTTAGGAACCAACTGAAGAAAGTTGAACTATATGCTGGTATCCTTGGTCATTAACACTAACCTCAGATGCCTCAACTTTTTGCAATTAAGGTGATAGAAAAGTGTCCTTCCCCTAAATTTTGTTATGGTAACCTCTATGGTTTCTCCAGCATTTTATCCATACCTTGAATATCACACCAACAAAATACTTGTAGCATTCTCACAAAGTTATTTGTAGTGTATCTTTGGGAGTTGATTAAGATTTAGTACATTATCTATTTAGGGTTGTATAGCACAGGATTTAGATAGTTTTAGTGTTTTAGAATCTGTTAGAGTTGATTGAATCATTACCCCCATCATTGTGCCTATAAGAAGCCAGGGAGAAAAGGAGGTATGATTACTCCTTACATGATGCTTTTGTGTCTAAAGAAGGGGGTTGATAAAGGAAAACATTGACTCCTCAGATGACACTCATGAAGCTGCAGGGCTGATTTACAGCTGAGGTGGTATTTCTAATAGGGTACTTTCAGCTTAGGCTCTTCTGACCTACATCAGCTTACCTAAAACAATACAAGATTTGATGGTTTCATATATCTGCCAGAATAGAGGGGGGGTATGGATTTCATGCACATTTTGGGCAAAACCCTTGTTTCTTTGCAATTCTCTTGGCTCTGCCCTTTGCTTCTCTTATAGTCACAAGATGATTGCCAGCAGCAACTTAGCATTGCCTTCCTCATTACATTCCATGAAGCGTATGGTAAGATGTTTCTCTTTCGGTTTAGTTGGACCAACTTATATATCTATCCCTGTTCCAGGAACTTTCACCAGGAGACTGATTTGTACCGATTAACTTAAACCTGGGTTCCTAAAGCAAACTGTATCAAGGGGAAAGGAATTAAAAGAATTGAATTAATTGGCTTAGACTAATCAGAGTCCTTGCCTGGGGATAGGGTCAAGTCTTAAGATCCCATTCTGCTTAAGACCACCCCTAACAAGAGGAATGGAATGAATATTGAGAGTCAAATGGCAATACTCGATTGAAAGGAATATCTTGTCTGTGCCTCAGTATCTAAGGTCCCTGTTCATTCCCATGAGGTTCATTCCCTGTTCATTCCCATGAGGTTCATCCCAGCTCCAAAGGGAAGGTGACTGATATATTTCGGCTACTTAAATGTCTTTATTTCTTCATTTTTTATAGAAAATGCTAATTATACTGTATGTTTCTTGCCTCCCCACTGTACACACGCATGTTAGCCCATTTAAACTTCCTTGGATCTTTATTTCTCTATTTCTTCTCCCAATTTTTATTATTTGTATTTTTATACTTATTCTGAAATTATATTTTCTGTGTTTTTGTCTCCAGGTTAATTTTACGAGTTAAATATCAACAAAAATATTTTTATTATGAATTTCCAGTTATATTTTTCTACAGAGTCAAAAAGTAAGCTGTGATGAAATTTTCTCTTGTATAGCTTTTAATTTTTATTTAGACATTTCTAACCATCTTCCCCCATCTGTCTTTGCCAAATTATTTAGTTTTTCCAATAACTTGGGCATACTATCTAACCCATATAATGTTTCAGTATTATAATCTCATTCTCTTTCTTTCTCTCTCCCACCTTACCTTCCTCCCTCCCTTCTTCTCTGCCTCCCTCCTCCCATCTCTTCTCATCTCTTTTTTTGAATCTTTCATCTTCTAAAATTTCACAATTGGGTAATTTTCATTCCTCTTGATTGGACTTTGATAGTCCCCTTCAGTGTTAAGATTAATTTTCCTGCTTGCATTGTTTCCTTTCTTTCTCTCTCTTCCTTTTTCCTGTTCATTGTTGTTATTCTCTTTCTAGAATCACTATAAATTGGTCCTCCCAAGTGATCTTGCAGTTCCATCTGTGTCCTTGGCCCTACTCCTCTGGTCAACCCTCATTTGTCTGCTTTCATCTTCAAAAAATTTATTGAAATTCCTCATTCATTGCTGATCCTCTTCCTACTTTAATCATCATTAAGAATCTATGCACTTTTAGTCTACTATTATTTTATTGAGGTCCCAGGAAGAAGCATTTGTACATGTATATGACAGTCTTCCCTCTTGAATGAGAAGTACTCTTCAAATATTTAAACAACTGAGTAAATTGTTTTATTGCTTGTTATTTTTATTAACAATTTTAAATCATGTTTGAAGCAAGATGCATTATATATGAACACAAGCACTTAAAAATATCTGAATATGAAAATATGTACGCAAATATACATACAAACATGTGCAGAGGAATTGTTTTCTGGTGCCAGCGCTAAAATTCAAAACTACATCTTCAGAGTGCGTTTCAATGAGGGAGGAAATTTGGCCTAGGTCTTGCCAAAAAAGGGAAACCCTTGGTAATATTCTTTGGGTTAAAGGGGTAACCATGAAAATTGAAAGGATACCAGAAGAGCCTAAGCGGAAAGTAAATAATTCCCTTCCTTTTATAAACTCTAGCTAAATGTATTTATCACTGTCACACACACACAGACACACACACACACACACACACACACACACTTATGAACCCTGAGAGGGCACTGACCATGTTCTTTCTCTCTCTTTCTTTCTTTTTTCTTTTTCTTTCTTTCTTTCTTTCTTTCTTTCTTTCTTTCTTTCTTTCTTT
>NW_027397114.1:3039675-3059703 GCF_003265705.2 Callorhinus ursinus
TCTTTCTTTCTTTCTTTCTTTCTTTCTTTCTTTCTCTCTTTCCCTCTTTCTTTCTTTCTCTCTAGTGTTTAGGAAGAGGTTTATAAGTAAGGGAGGAAAGTAGTACCATATATTGCAATGTGAGACATTTAAAGATTCAGATTTTAGTCTTAACAATCATATTTTTTATCTATGTGACTTAGAGCAGGCCATACAATTCTCTGACACTCATTTCTTTATTTTGTTGAGCAACATGATACCTCAGAGTTGAGTATTAAATTAGATAATATAATTGAAAACAGTACAGTTCTGGAGGCAAAAATAAATGCTTAATTAAGTATTAAATTTATTTTATGAGTTTTGCCTATGTCTGGCATAGTGTGTTTTTATTCCCCTCTCTTTTTGCCAGCTCTAATTCTTTTATCCATAACCCCTAATTTTCCAAGTAGTTGGAAACTACTTGTTGATTTGTTCATTGCTGAAAGCATAATATTTACATCCAAGCCCCTGACAAACACCAAGGGCACCTCCTTTGTCTGCTAAGTTCAGGTTACCCTGTAAGGTGTTACCACAGGTAAACTTAAGTTATCTATAATATCAATGCCACCTGCTAGGCAGTTAACAATAGATTACCATAGAAGCAAGCTGAAGCAAACACAATTATTCTTCTTTGCTTTGGGGAAGACTTCACAGGAATTCTTTTTCCAACCATGTTGAGTATAACTATGCACAGTGACTTCAATACTCCATACTCATTTATCTTTGCATATATTTTGTTCTACTTTTGTACCCCACTGACAAAATCCTTCAAGGCTAGCACAAGAATCTATTTTGTGTGAATTCTTCTCTGATCCAAGGGAGTAAATACTTCCCTTCTTTATA
The DNA here is from genome assembly GCF_003265705.2 of Callorhinus ursinus. Lineage (NCBI taxonomy): Eukaryota > Metazoa > Chordata > Mammalia > Carnivora > Otariidae > Callorhinus > Callorhinus ursinus. The sequence continues at coordinate 3,040,537 of NW_027397114.1, forward strand.
TAAACTCTAGCTAAATGTATTTCTCTCTCTCTCTCTCACACACACACACAGTTATGAACCCTGAAAGGGTATTGGCCATGCCCTTTCTCTCTCTCTCTTTCTTTCTTCCTTTCTCTCTCTCTCTCTCTTTCCTTTCTTCTTTCTTTCTTTCTCTCTCTCTCTCTCTCTCCCTCCCTCTCCCTCTCTCTCCCTCTCTCTCTCTTTCTCTCTCTTTTCCTTCCTTCCTGCCTTCCTTCCTTCCTTCCTTCCTTCCTTCCTTCCTTTCTTTCTCTTTCTCTTTGTCTTTCTTTCTTGTTTCTGAATCAATAGGACCTAGTGCATAGAATGATCCATACATAGTAGATGTCAAATAATATGGAATTGTATGGAGTTTAAATCTAAAATAGTATCTGGTCTTTACAATGACTGTTGTACAAACTTTAACAAATATCTTGTGTTTTTATGAAAAAGGAAGAAGTAATAATAGTGACAGAATCTGCTTTCCTTCTGCATAAATTATTCAATTATTTAACTATAACTTTTCAATTTGACAAAATCCTTATAGGTACAAGTATATTTATGTTCCAGTTGGATGCATTACTTGGATGCTTGAATAAAGATTTAAATTAAGCTCTGCATAACTAGAATCAATTAAATCAAATAATTGCTTCAGTAGAATCACTACTGAAGATTATTGTAGAACTTATTTTTATCTGAGAAAATTATACATTTGCATGTAATATACAGTTGATTCTTCTTATTCATGGTAGTTATAAAGTTGCTGCAAACATAGAATTAGCAAATACTAAACCATTGCTCCTAAGGGAAATACTGGGTTAGCTTCCTGTGAGCCTTTGGTACACAATATTTTCATCATCTGATCAATCTACAACCTTTTTAAAAGTATGTGTTTCTGCTTAAAGTCACATTATTTAAAATATATTGTTGATTCATTAACATTGAACTCATGGCCAATAGTACTATATCTCATGCCTGAATGAAGCTCATCTAATACATATATTTCCTCTGTAAGGCACATTAGAGCTGTCTTGGGCTTAGGAGTGCTAGACAGCACTTTTAACACTATGTTGGTGGGCCATTTTAAACAAAAAAAAAAAACCAAAATGAACAAAAAGTGCAAAAATGTGACACCAGAGCACAGAAAAGATACTTGTTTATAATATGACTGCTGAAATAAGAAAGCGGAAGTCACCTTGTTCAACCTCAGGTGGAAACATGCCTGTTGGACAGCTCAAATTTTCAACATTCTACCCATATCCTCAAATGGCTGTGAAACTGCTGTGAGTATTGATTTTGGGCTTACCAGTGAATTTTGGCAAGTGGTCCAAATCACAATTATGAATCTGGGACTAATTAGGATTGACTATATCCTCCTAATGATAATGTTCATTAAATTGATACATTGGCAGCGTTCTTCTCTGTCATTCATAAGAATTGACTCGATCATTATATAGTATTAAGATGGACTAAATTGTTGGTGGGGGAAGCAACAGTGGAAGGTGGGAAAATATACCAAGAGTTTATGCTTAAGACTTGGTTTTTCAAGCTACTCTGTCTTCTCCCACAAAAGTTGTTACTGGAAATACTTTATTTCCACTTCCCTCTCTTTATAGTTCTCTCCTCCTTTACTTAAACAGAAAAGACTCAGTAAATGGACAAAACTAACTTGAATTGTGGGCTAATTCATTCATAAATATACTAAGCTCAAGTTTACATCTGCACAATCTAAGATAGCTGTAAAACAAACTATATTGTAAACTTTTTTTTTTGTCACAGCAATAGTTAACATCTTAAAACACATTTTTTAAAAAAATTTGAAATTTCTGTACTATCATAACTATTTCTACAAACCAAAACTTAGTTGTCAATGTGCTTCCTCAATTACAAATAATAATCAGTCTAAGATTTCACAAGGCAACCCTTTGTTGCCATAATTTGAAGCCTTGCATTTACATAGCATATTTCTTCCAATGTTTTTTTAGTACCCCTTTATGAAAACACTTGGAAGTAATATGTCTTAAATTTGTTTGCCTTCACTGCAAAATATTGCTCTGTTTGTAGGCATTGTGTCATATAACTATTAGGTTTCCGACTTGGTTTTGGTACTACAAAGCTCTAAGTGATTTTAAGAACATTTCACATTTGTGAAAGATATTCTGTTACATACTTGTTATTCTGTATCTTACCACATATATTTTCCACTTTTACCACTGCACTGTGCTATCTTGAATGCTATCAAATCTGTATTCTATTCTGTGATAAATAGTTGTGTCCACAGCCACAAATCTTTCTAGAATGAAAATGGACTTCTTCAACTACTTTGATAATATGAAAAGTGATAAAGTAGTGTTTATATTAAAATAGTCAACATATAACATATTTTAGTGATGTGTATCCATCACCCTTATTAAAACAATGATCATTACATATAACTTAAAGTCACAGAATTAGAGAGTACATGAGGATTGGACTCTAAATTAGTATGTAAAAAAAAAATGACTATAATCAAAATACGTCAGTGAAAATTCCTAAGAAAGTTGGCCAACATACAATAGCCAAACTGTGGAAAGAGCCAAGATGCCCATCGACAGATGAATGGATAAAGAAGATGTGGTATATATACACAATGGAATATTATGCAGCCATCAAAAGGAATGAGATCTTGCCATTTGCAACGACGTGGATGGAACTGGAGGGTGTTATGCTGAGTGAAATAAGTCAATCAGAGAAAGACATGTATCACATGACCTCACTGATATGAGGAATTCTTAATCTCACGAAACAAACTGAGTGTTACTGGAGTGGTTGGGGGTGGGAGGGATGGGATGGCTGGGTGATAGACATTGGGGAGGGTATGTGCTACGGTGAGCGCTGTGAATTGTGCAAGACTGTTGAATCACAGATCTGTACTTCTGAAACAAATAATGCAACATATTTTAAGAAAAAAGAAAAAGAAGAAGATAACAGGAGAGGAAGAAAAGGGGAGTATGTCAGAGGGGGAGACGAACCATGAGAGATGATGGACTCTGAAAAACTGAGGGTTCTAGAGGGTAGGGGGGTGGGGGGATGGGTTAGCCTGGTGATGGGTATTGAGGAGGGCACGTTTTGCATGGTGCACTGGGTGTTATGAACAAACAATGAATCATGGAACACTGCACCAAAAACTAATAATGTAATATATGGTGATTAACATAACAATAAAAAAAATTAAAAAAAAAAAAAAAAGTTGGCCAACAAATAAGGTCCCAACCCAGCATTTTAAAACCATATTCTAGGAAAAATATGGCTTCTAATCTTGGGCTCAGTTTACCTTAGGAGATGCTTGCATCAACAGATTCATTTGGAAACTGAGATTTATGGAAGAAAGACCTCATTCACAGCTCCTATCTCAAAAGGATTTGGGGGAATAGTTCATTAACTAAAATGGCAGAAAGAATTACTAATTAACATTTAAATTGTTATTTGTTTTTCTCCTTTGAGTCAATGTAAATTGAATATACACATATTAAATATATATGATTTAGGTCATATATAATCTATATGATGTATGATCTATATCCTACGTAATAGTGTACAATCTATATCTATATTCTATCTATATATCACTGAAATATATCCTTCCCATGAGGGGAAGTATTTCATTGTGATTTAATTACTGATATCCTCCACAGCACCTCTCACATGGTCAGTACTCAAATATTTATAAATGCATGAAGGCAACTTACAGTTCATATATAAAATTATGCCCACACAAAATGTAATAAATTAGTTTCCAGTCCCATTGCATGAAAAGAATCGAATAGGTTTATTTTAAAATCTGTTCTTTAATGATTTAAACATATTCAGAACAAAAAGAGGCAAACCAGAATACATTAACCTAACTATATTAAAAGGCACCATCTTTCATCTAGTATCTACCAAATATGCAGTCAGAGAAATAGCCTAAATGATCTCATCCTCATAGAAATAGTCTTGTACTTTTTGACAAACTTGTAGAGAAAAATCTTCATGACCTTGAGATAGACAAAGAGTTTTTAGATAGCATGACTAGAAAAGAGAAAAATATATACCAGGGGAAAATATTTAGAAATCATTTATCTGGTGAAAGACTCATATTAAAAATATTAAAGAACTTTAGGGGTGCCTGGGTGGTTCAGTCAATTGTGTCTGCCTTCGGCTCAGGTCATGATCCTGGCATCCTGGGATTGAGCCCCATATTGGGCTCCGTGCTCGGCAGGGAGCCTGCTTCTCCCTCTCCCTCTGCCTGCCTGTCTGCCTACTTGTGATCTCTCTCTCTCTCTGTGTCAAATAAATAAATAAAATCTAAAAAAATTAAAAATTTTAAAAAATGAAAATATTAAAGAACTTTCAAAACTCAAGAGAAAGAAAAAAAAAACTAAATTAAAAATAAATAGGCCATGAGAGACGATGGACTCTGAAAAACAAACTGAGGGTTCTAGAGGGGAGGGGCGTGGGGGGATGGGTTAGCCTGGTGATGGGTATTAAAGAGGGCACGTTCTGCATGGAGCACTGGGTGTTATGCACAAACAATGAATCATGGAACACTACATCAAAAACTAATGATGGAATGTATGGTGATTAACATAACAATAAAAAATTTAAAGAAAAATAAATAAATAAATAAATAGGCCAACACAATATTGAAGGAGAAGAACAAAGTTGAAGGACTGACACTGTCCGATGTCAAGATTTACAGAAAAGCTGCAGTAATAAAGACAGTGTGGTATTGGTCAAAGAATATACAGCTAGATCAATGAAATAGAGAGCTGAGAAATAGACCCACATAAATACAGTCAACTGATCTTTGACATAAGGACCAAAGGTGAAGCAATAAAGCCAAGATAATCTCTTCAATAGATGGTGCTGGAAAACTAGACTTCCATATGCAAAAGAAAGGAATCTAGACACAGACCTTACACCCTTTATAGAAATTAAGTTAAAATGGATAAGACCTAGATGTAAAACACAAAACTGTAAAATTCCTAGAAGATAGCATAAAAGAAAAATCTAGATGACCTTGGATGTTGCAATGACTTTTTAGATACAACACTAAGGGTGCTATCCATGAAAGAAATACTGGATAAACTTCATTAAAATAAAAAACTTCTGCTCTGTGAAAGACAATATCAAGAAAATTAGAAGACAAGTCAGACTGGAACAAAATAGTTACAAAAGATGTCTGATAAAGGATCATTATAGGAAACATATGAAGAACTGCTAACACTCAACAATAAGAAAACAAAAAAGTCCTATTTAAAAATGGGCCAAAGACCTTAACATACACCTCATCAAAGGGGATATGCAGATGGCAAAGAAGCACATGGAAAGATGCTTCACATCATATGTCATCAGGGAATTGTAAATTAAAAATATCACCTGTACTTCTGACCAGCTGAGCATAGATCTGCAGTTCCAACAAACTCCTCTGAGTTTGATTAATTTCCTAGAACAGTTCACAGAATTCAGAGAAACTCTTTACTTACTAGATTATTGGTTTACCGTAAAAGGATATGACTCAGGTGCAACCAGATGGAAGAAATGCATAGGGCAAGATATAGGGAAAGGGGGTGGAGCTCTCATGCTCACTCCAGGTGCCCCACTCTCCCAGCACCTCCATGTGTTCACCAACCTGGAAGCTCTCCAAAACCCCTTCCTTTTGGATTTTTAAGGAGGCTTCATTAAATAGGCATAATTGATTAGATCATTGGCTTTCAGTGATTGAATTCAACCTTCGGCTCCAATCCCCTTCCCAGAAGTCAGGGGATGGGACTAGAATTTCCAACCCTCTAATCACATGGTGGGCACCCCTGGGAACCAGTCCCCATCCTTAACTGCTTTCTAGACTTCGCCTCATTAACATAACAAAAGACACCTTCATAGTTCTCATCACTTAGGAAATTCCAAGAGTTTTAGGTTATCTTGCCAGAAAAGGGTTTGAATACCAAATACATGTTTCTTATTATAAATCACTTCACAGATACTTTTGTCAGTTTATAAAATTACACACATACTTATCACATGATCTAGGAATACCATTCCTAGGTATTTATCCTAGAAAAATGAAAGCTTATGCTCACACAGGAATTTGTACACAAATATTTATAGCATCTCCATTAATAATTGTCAAAAACTAAAGACTACCCAAATGTCCTTCAATGGGTGAATGTATAAACAGTGATATAGTCATGCAATGAAATCCTACTCAGTGATAAAAATGTAATAACCTGGATGAATCTCAAAATCATTAGTTGAGTAGAAGAAGCAAGTCTCAAAAGACCCCATACTGTATGATTGCATTTATTTGACATTTCGCAAAAGCAAAATTATGCTGTCAGAGAGCAGATCAGTAGTTATTAAGTGGCTAGAGGCGGAGGAAAGCTCTGGCCATGAAATGGTAGCATGAAGAAGTGGTTTGAAGTGATGAAACAATTCTGACAGTATCCTGACTGTAGAGGTGAATACATAGATCTATACATGTGTTATAATTCATAGAACTATATATACACCAAAGAGTCAATTTTACCAATATGGGATCAATACACACACACACACACACACACACACACACACACAAACACACCTACTATCTGAGCATCTTTGGAGAAGCAGAGCTCCTTTTGGAATTAAAACCTAGGTGAAAGTTTCCCCCATGAATTTGCTTTAAGAGAAAACAGTTTGGGAAGTGAACACATGTAAATACATTCTTATGTGCTTGGGATATCTCAACATTCACCAACTCAGCCATATAATTCCATTACATTTATGTTAATGGATCTTGGTAGTTCCAGGTCTTCTGCTCTGATTGGAATTTCATCCCCTGTAGAGACTGTTTCCCGCCCCCCCTCAAATATTTCCAATCCTCCATCTTTTTATTTAGAAAGTTGTTCTGACAGTTGCTCAGAGTTGATCCTAGCTAAGTCAGGGCTCTATCATGAGCTACACAAAGGTGAGCTGCATTCACTCTGCTAATTTCAACTGTGTTAATGGTGTTCCAGTCAATTCCCTGCTATTAAGGACAGATAGCCAGATCATGGCAGATTCCATCTACAGGAGTCACGCTGAGCTTCTGAAACACTGATGTTTGATTGGCTCCTTCCTGGCTGTCTTCTTCCTGCAGTCTGGTTTCTGTTGCCTTCTGCACCCCCACTGTGATTCCACCAGATACGGTTGTTCATGGGCAAACCCCAGTCCTGATCAAAGATCTCTTTTTCCCCCCAAATGTCTTCTAAAGCACTGTGTATATTAATGACTATAAATCATTGCTTGAAACAAGGGATGTCAGCTAATTCCACTACAAATATAGTACAAATTTTGCTTCTAATAGCATTCTTCACTGAGAATATACTTAACACTAAAACATAATTCAGAGCAATTGATTCAAAGAGAAAACTGTCTGTGATCATGTGGTTCTATCAGGTGTAACAATTTTTTAGAATATTGGGAAGAATGAATGGATTTCATATTTTTTATGCAGTTCATCTGAACTACTTGTCACTGAAGTTTGAGTAAGAGTTGGGCAGTGGCAGTGGGGAATTTGAAATCTTATATTCTATCAAGGATCTGGAGTCTAGATTGACAATAGGGCCAATTACAGAGGCAGCTGTGTACTTTGAGAAATAGACCAAAACAAAACCACAGCAATTCCACCTCAAGAAAGATGAAGACTAAGAGATATGAAGGGCAGAGTCATGATTCTTCTTTTTAGAAATTAACTGCTGAAGCCCCAAAAGTTATATCAAAATTAGCAAAAATTCCGTGGAATATTAGAGATTAGTGCAGGGTAATGCTTAAGAGATCAAGCGGTGGATTCAGTCAGACCTAAGCTGGAATTCAGTCCCAGAGTCTTGTTGGCTAAATTAAGGTGTTAGCTAGATTACCTTGGCAATAAGTTAATTGTGTTATGTCTCACTTTCTCTCTGTGTAAAGTGGCAATAATAATAGTAACTACTGCCTAGGTTGGTTAAGATTTATTTGAAATAGGCACATAAAGTGCTTAGCATTATGCTTTCGATGAAATAAATGCTAAATAAATATGAGCAAATACCAGTAACATTTTATAAACACACACATTCAGAGTCCTGTGATCAAATTACTTTTGGAAATTCTGGAGTAAATTAATTTAAGCAGGTTTCAAAAACTATTTTTCATAACCTTTAAAATATTAATGCACATTGTAAATTTGCAAGAGGGGGATAGTGTGCAGCATTTCCCAAAATAGTTTGAACACAAACCCTAATTTCTCAAAGTATTCCAAAAGGACTAGAGTGCCAGAGAAACTTCTTTAACACTTACTATTGTATGCTCTAGGAGTTTGCCATAGATTTTTATGGTGATAGCCATTTTGATTTAGCAGTTTTGATACAATCATTTTTATGCAAAGGATATTTTAACGAAGTATTGACATAGTTACATCAAAATGGCTTTTTTTTCTTAATTACCAGATAATGTGCATAGCACATATCCCTGATCCTCACCCATTATGATGTCCACTTTCTACTCTGTTCATTTCTGTCATTTTAGAATTTCCATGAGCTTGCGTTAATTTTATAAACCAGAAAAGTGTGTTATCTATTTTTGATTGGGCTATGTGATCTCGATTATTTATCCTAAAACTATCACTTTTAAGTTTATTCATGGCATTGTATTTTACTGGAACAACTGAGAAAAAAATTAATCGAGGATTGACTATACAGTTGACAGTTGGATTTAAGGGATCTTTTTATGAACCCACAATTTCCTCTCACCTTTCTACTCCCAGTGCCTAATATAGATTCAATCAAACAAAATTACTACAATTAGGAAGCTTATAAAAAGCAGATTAATTTGTCAGATTTCAAAGAGAAAGCAAAATAAATTCCATTAGTATTCTGAAATTATTATTGGAAAGTAAATAAGTATGACCACCATATTGCTCATGAAGTAATTAGTGAATGTGAGCAGCAAATCACTCAGGATATCAGAGAACTGTTAGAAACTGAGCACACATTCTGCTTAAAATGACTGAAGAGCTTTTCTGAATTAAGCTGGTATAGTACTCATGTCTTATGCTTATACATAATTTGACTTGGGTGGTGCCTAACTGTTACGTCCTCCCTCACCCCATCCCTGACCAAACCTCCTCCCTTTTTCTGAGACTCTGATAACTGAAAACCCATTTCTCTGAGACTCACCCTCATGTTTATTATCCCTAACCCACACGATTCTTTGTCCTCAACAGCCTGTAGCCCAGGCTCATCTTCAAGCCTATGCCAGGTACTAGAGGGAGGCTCAGCAATGGGATAGGGCTCAGGGATGAAAATATCAGCTTTATTTCCTGGTTCCTGTGACACCACATTTTCCTGCTCTTTTCTAATATTTCTCTGATAACTACTTTTCAGATTCCTTTGCCAGCTCATCCTTGACCTAATTTTCAATTTTCTTTTTTTAAGGTCAGTCTTAGATCCTAGGTTCAAGGACACAAGTATTCACAAGGCACAAGAAAAACAGGGAGAAATTCAGACTGTCACTGCAAGTTCTCATATGCTTTCTGGTCACATTAAGACATATGGGCCATATATATAGTCCCATATATAATCTATGAGAAGTCTAAATGATGTCCATATATGTATTACTCAAAAAAGAACAACAAAACTCCATTTTATGTTCCAATAGTGACACAGCTTATGTGACATTTTCTAGGTTTATCTTAAGCCATCCTGGAAAGACCAGGTAAATGCCCTAAAAGCATTACATGGAAAAGGACATTCCAGTTAGTAAGTACTACTAGAGTGCTTGCCAGGAACTCTGTCATTAGCATATCTATAAAGAGATTTGATCAGGTTACATTTCTTTCTTTCCAGAGGTATTCCTCAGAAAAGTGAGAGAATGGACTGCAGGCCTGTGGCTACCTCCCTTCTTACCTACTTAGCCTTGGTGCCATGATGAGCAAGTCACTTAAACTCTCCCTGTGACAGTTTTCACTGAGCCCCCTGCTGTAGCCCCGCCCCTTGATAGATCTTACCGTAGCCCCATGACAGGAGATCTTGTTGTAGCCCCTCCCCATGGCAGGAGATCTTAACTGTAGCCCCATCCCATGGCAGAAGATCTTACTGTAGCCCCTCCCCATGCCAGGACATCTCGCTGTAGGTCTAGTCTCAAGTCTCTCATAGTTATAGCTTAATACATCCAACTACCTACTTGACAACTTCATTGGGATATTTTATAGGGATTTCGAACTCAGGTATAAAACTGCATTCATAATCTCCTCCCTCAGCCCTCAACCCTACCACAGTTTCTGCTTTTCAAACAATATTAGTTCCATTACAGCATAATATAGCCATTCATTTCATAGCTCTTGAAAGAAACCTCATAATCCTCCAAGACTTCTTCCTTTCCCATATATCCTAACCATCATAGTTACTGCTCAAATATGTCCACTTCTTTTATTCCTTGCCAAAACCCAATCCAGGCTCCCTTAGTCTCTGACCTGGATGATTTAAAAAGCCTTCCAATTAGCGTTTCCAAATTCATTAACACACTGTACCTTTTCCTTCACTGAAATCACAAATCCAGCCCTCTAATTATCCTACTGAAAGTGATCAATGGTTACCCATCACTTTTATTTATTTATTTTTCAATTTAAGCTTTTTAAATACTGGTGAAAAGCATTTGTAGTTCATAGAAACCATACTTATGTGAATAATAGCAGATGCTTTTTCATATAAATTATCACTTTAATATACATGTCTTATGGTCTATGAGAAGAGAGAAAGACCAATGTATCCGTCTTGCTACATTTTAATATTAGGTATTTTAAGGGATTATTTTTTAGGTCTCATCAGCAACATCAAACAAAAGGTACTGAGTACTCCACAGGGTACAGAGTGCTGCCAACACTTTAGAAAATTTACATGACTTGGAGAAAATGTGGTTCTTGCCCCTCGAGGAGCTGACAGTCTGGGGGCTGAGTGAACAACAAAGTAATTTATTAAGGCAAATTCTTCATCCCCTTGAGCTATTGTGGACTGAATCATTTTGAAATTAAACTAATCAAGCCATGAGACAAGACTAAATTTGGTTGAGAATTCTTTCAGGCTCATAAAGTTTTAATGTCCATCTTAAACAGAACTGACTAACAACTTTTAGAACAGAGACCAAACTCCTCAATGTAGATTCACATCCCTCCATCATCTAGACCTGCTTTCCTCATGAGACTCATCTATCATTCCTGCTCCTTTCTTGGCTCAATGTTTTCTTTAAATCTATTGAATGATCTGTTACATTTCCTAAATCTATTGTTTCCTGCCTCAAGGTCCTCATACAATCTGTTCCATATTTGGAACACTCTCTGCTATCCTTGATCCAGATAAGTCCTCCTCATTCTTGTGAGCTCAGCATGAACATCACTTCATCAATAAACATTTCCTTGAGTCACAAGAGAAATCAGGTAATCCTATTCTGAACCTATAATTTCCCCTCACATTCTGCATTATGATGAAAATTAAATAATTTTGTCATTCTTAGTAGGCATGTTTTTGCAACAAAAGGTATGCTAAATAGAAGAAAAGGCTTCTTTAATCTTATCCAAACTGTATTCCTAGGGCTACCTCAGTCTTTGGCTCTTGCTAGAATAATAGTCTTTCCCCCCCCCCCCCCGCTTTTACAATGCCCCAAATGGAATGGCTTGCTTTTAGTCCTTGTAAAAAATGTATTTGAAAAATCACATCAAGGTAGCTGTGCCAAAATGTCATGACTCTAATTGTTTGATACTAGAAAAATATCTTAATGTTACATATAGGAAACATAATTGTTTTGCAATACAGACTCCTGGAAATTTTTCTGGGAAATGTAGGCTTCATGTAACTCAATTAGTTGATAAGTTATATAGATTTCTTTTTGGAGATAAGCCATATATATATAGTGGAATTCAGCTGCCCCAAATGAGGAGTTCTGTTTTAGAAGTGTTATTTTCTAAATTTTAATAGATAGGATGGCAAGTTATCTATTGTGGCTTTTTGTAATTTAAGACAATGAAACTATCATCAGCTTGGAGGACAACAGTTATCTAACAGTGTATCAGTAGGCCTTGAATCTTGATCTACCAAATATGATTTCATGTCACTAGAATAAATAATTTTTTTAAAAAGAGGAAATGGGTTAAGAAACAAAACTTTTAAAAACCAGTGTCTTAAACTACCTCAGTATTCAATCTTCCCATCAATAACTATTCTGGCCCTTATAGATTTAGTAAGATTTGTATTCTGTATGAGAATCATTGCCTGGGAGCTCATTTTTAGGTTGCATTACTTATTTAATCATTGTTTGCTGTCCAGAGTCAAAGTCTGAATGAAACTCAGCAGAGAGACCAATACAAGCTGGAAACAATCTCATTTTGTTCCTAACAGATTTCTCCATGCAGTATTAATGATAGTCAATACTGATCTATCTGCTTAAATTCTGCTTCGTCCTCAGTAGTGTGCTATCTTGAGAAACTTAGATTAGCATTTTTTTTGAAAAGGAAACCAAAGTACATTTTGAAAGATATATCCAGAAAACTGCCAAATCCATAATTTAGGAGAAATAGAAAGATGTTCCTTTAAAACATAATAGTCTCTTATCTGAGCCTATTCAAAAGTTCTTTATCAATAAAGAAGAGTTACTTGGCAATATTTAAACCTTCTAACCTGAGTAGACACTAAACCATCTGGGTGACAAGAATATCTTCACTGGACAATTTTTTAAATATGAGATTTATAATCAACTGTGGTATTATTACTCATACTGAATCGAAAAGCTTGGGAACCAATAAAGAAAGTTCTGGTCACCTTTTCTTGACTGTAAATCTGAAATACATGTACTTCCTACTTTCCACAATTCACGGGAAGCTAAGAGGCATATTTAATATTTCATTCAGTCTACTCTTTATAGTCCACAAATTCTAGAGATTGGGTTATTCCACACATTGGCTTTCTGATTTCCTTATAGTATTATTTGAGTTTTTCCAGATGAATCTCTGATACAAACAAAACAAAAACTTGTCTGTTTGTTAGGAAAGAGAAAATACTACACATACTTATTTCACCATGTGCATAAAGCAGATAGTTTCCTCTTGCACAAACCGTCTATAAAACAAGGACACTCCAGTTTTTGTTTCTTGAGCAGATGATGCTTTTTGTGGTAGGTGGAGACAATGCCTTGGCAGCCAGTAATCTCCATGTACAAACCCAAGTGGTCTCATTATTCAGAGTCCTTGAATAGCATTGTTCATGTTCTTGAACCAAGAATTTATCCATTTTTCAAAGCCGCCAATGTCATCCCTCAATTCATTTTTCTTTGCTTCTCCAAGTTTTCAGTTCCTTCTCCTTCCAGAGTGACTTCCTTAGCTGGCCACCTTACAAAGGAGAATTTTCCCTGCCGCCGTGAATTAAATTCAGGGAGGACAGTGAAATACACAACCAATCATTTATCAGACTCATAAAGCCACAGATTCGGCTAACTTAGTTCTCAGAAGAACCTACATTTTTCATTAATAGCAATGTTTGTGGGATAAGGCACCAAAATGATCAATTAAAGTCTTCATTCATTTCACATATGTAGACATTCTCAGGTTTTTGTCTTTTTAGGATAGGATTCCTTTTCTTTTCCTTTCTCTTCTTCTCTAACTAAATTGTGTACTTTATGAATAACCTCTATGAACAACTTGTTTTTGAGAAAAATAAAGGATTTTTGGAGGTCAGGGTTGCTATTTTATGGTAGTCAAGGTTGTCATCTTCTGACAGTGAATACTGTCAGAAGAAGACAACCTTTTCTTTTAACTAATCTTCTTGCAGTGTCCTCGGATTGGAAAAGATCATCCTGGTCTGTATTCTTTGTATGAAATTACTAATTTTGTTATTGAAAATTATAGCCAAATATCTTCCATAACTCAGCAATGCCTACCATAGGTGGGTAGTATAATTCAAAAGTATGTTTTATGTATTTAAAACAAACTAAAGTAGACCCTAAAAGTTCACAATATACTAATCCCACAGCTTTGGTTCTCTCTAGAATGAATAAGCAAATCTCAGACTATTTAGAAATAAAACAAAAAGGGCAAAGTTACATGTAGACAAGGTACTGTGAATGAACACACTTCTCTGTGGGTTTTCTAGGTAAGATAGAGTCTGTTGTAACTCCTTGAGATAAAGCAGAATGCCTATTAGCAAGACAATTTGCTCAAACTATAGAGAAAATTCACTCCTAAACTCTGAGGATGAGGACACTGTGAAACACTACCGTGGACACTGTTACTTTTGCATGAATGTAATTAATAACGACTTCTGGTTACTAAGACAGCTTTTATTTGTTTAGTCATTCTTTAAATGTGGTCCCTGAGATAATAGCATCAGCAACATTTCTTAGAAATGTCAGTTCTTGGGCCCTGTTTTAGTCCTCTAGGACTGCTCTAACAAAATACCATAGACTGGGTGGCTTAAACACAGAAATTTATTTTCCCACAATTCTGGAGGCTAGAGAGTCCAAGATCATGGTTCCCACCACTTTGGTTTCTGGGAAGAGCTCTCTTCCTGGCTTGCAGACAGCCACCTTCTTGCTGTGTCTTCACATGGTGGAAAGAGAAAGCTCTGGTGTCTCTTCCCCTTATTATAAGGGCAACAGCCCTGCTGGATGAGGGCTTTATCGCCTCTTCATAGGCCCTGCCTCCAAATACAATCCTGTTGGGGGTTATGGCTTCAACATATAGATTTCAAGGGGACACAAACATTTAGTCCTTAAGGTCCCAACCCAAATGTAATGCACCAGAAACTCTGAGTTTAATAAATCCTCCAGCGATTCCAATGCAGACTAGAATCTGAGCACTAACACTAAGGGAGTGATATTCAACCCTAGTTACCCATTAGAAACATGCCAATACCTGTGCCTCACCCTACAACAATAAATTCAAAATATCTATGGGTGAATCTTGGGCATTGATGCTTTTAAAAGCTCCAAGATAATTCTTATTTGTAGCCAAAGCAGCAAACCATCATTCTCAATTCCAATCACCTTCCCCAAACCTCGTTCTTCCTGAAATTTGCTTTATCCTTCCCTTCCATCCTCTTACAACAACCCATCAATTATAACCTAATTTCTTCAGCCAAATTCCTAAAAACCTATAGAGGCATAATCATACAAGGCTTGGAGAAAATTTTATTTTCTACTCTCTACTATAGAATCTAGCCTCATCAATAGGCTTTATTGTTAAATGTGAAACTGACTATAGCTATTTAAATCTTGTTTTCAAATTCCTTCTCCATATATTATATCCCAACAAATTTAGTACATTTTTGCAAATTATCTCATTAGGAGATAATACATGTTAAAGTATTTCATTAGCTATAGAGGTCTGTGTTAATGTAAGGTATCATTACTGTTAAATGGAATGTAAGTTCCTAGGAGACAGAGAATATGTTTATTTACCTATGTCTCTTCAATACCTCAAAAAGTTCTGGGATGTCCAGAGGTCAATTTGTTTATTTTTAAAAATTTACTTCATTGATTAATACTGTAAATTAAAGTCAACACAAACAAGAATTTTGATACCTTGACTTTAAACTGAGTTACAATAAAACAGGCATAGGATCATGTATAAAGCATTAATACCTAAGAAGAAAATTAAAAATAGAACATTTGTAAAAGTTGATGGCAGGGTTTCAACAGAGATAGGAATTGGAAGAATGAAAGATCTCTTAGGAAAACATGAAAAAAATCTGCTTTGAAAATATAGTACTTTGTTGCCTGTGACTCAAAGGAATAAAGATAATGAGGAGGAGAAGGAAAAAGCGGGAGGAATACAATGATAAGCATTATGAATACAATCTCTCTATAATCTAGGTTCTACAAAGTTCTAGCCAAGAATTCCTTTAACAATTATTTTCAGGCCAAAAAGATGCATATATGTATATATAATATTAATATTAATGTTAATATTAACATATGAAATATTGAAATAATATATATATAAAATCTCAACTTTGGAGATATAGATATAAATCTATCTAATCTATATGTCTATATTTATATCTATATATCTATCTCAACAATTGAGACATTAAAGTCGATCAGATTTGGGATCTAATTCTATTTCTATCCTTGCTTTTGCTTTTCCATGTGACTTTGGGTAGGTTGAGTGACTTCTCTGAAACTGTTTTTTTCTTGTGTATGGAGCTTAAATAAGGTTGCACACATTAATTGCCTTATAGAATGCCTCACATATAATAGACACCAAATAATTGGATTCTCTTTCCTCTTTTCCCCTGAAGATATTCATACCTACATTTAAGTAGAATTGTGTTGTTTTATTAGGTATATTGCAATTGATCAGTGAAAGCAAAACTTAAATAACAGAATTAACATTTTTAATAGCATTTCTAATCATTTTGTTTCATAAGCTTTTGTCCTAAGGACTGATTTTATTTTCTGTGTTATTTTACTGATTGCTTTTTCACACTTGTCTGAAGAGCAGAGAGATGTTTAAGAATTGAAATAATACTGAACTCAACCTGTTCACTTAATATTTCAGTAGTCAGAGCATCACCATTATCACCTGTGATTTATTAGTTAAGAGCTGTGAAAAGCCTGGTCCTCCCTCCCTTCTCAGAATATCATATTTGAATAAGCAATGCAATTCAGAGTAAAACACTCTCTGCTTTATATTTTACCAACAACCCCTTGACTTCCTCAAGAGTATTAGTGCTCTGAAACAATTTCCATTTCCATTAATGTGAGTACAAGTTATCTTAAATAACGTGTTATGAAGATCTCACAGAAAACAAAAACAACAACAAAAAAGCCCAACCCACCACAAGGAGAGACTACTTTCCTTATCAAAGTAGAATGACTGGGACTGTAGATGAGAAAGTGATTTATATATAAATGAAAGAACATATCTAGACATACATAGGAAAATTCTGGAGTGATTTTCAAGAGCTTGTTTATGTCTGCTTGCTATTTCAGCATAAATCAAAAACGCAACTGACCTTCCCCAACTCTCAGCAATATTTTGAGTAAAAACCATGAAGAGCTATATAATGTACTTAAAAAAAATAAAAGTATTTTCAACACATTCTAAATATCTCATTTTCATCAGTATTAGGTGGCTTTAGGAATATGTCAGAGTGGGAAAGAAACTTAGACTGGAAACATAGAGACAGATTGATTATTGGCTCTGTTCTCTAGTTTTGTTTGTTGCATATTTCTGGGTCCGACTGACTCATCTATAAAGTGAAAAAATTGTACTACAGGACCTCCAACAGCACTTTGAAATTTTAACATTCTGGAATGCAGTAAGACTCATAAAAATTTGCTCATTTTCATGATTTTTAATGTGTTCTGAAAATACTTAAATCATTGACCATCCTTTTGATGTTTGAAGATATGTCAAAGCCTACCTTCAAGGGTATTCAAAGGCTGCATATATAGTTTGGGGGTTATGAAAACACTCCAAAGATAACAAGGTTATTTAATTTAAAATAAGCATGTGCTTGGATATTACCCACAAAACTGAAAAGGAAATGAAAGTAATGGTCCAATGGCTTGAATTCATTAGGTTCTGCCTGAAGGAGGATTTACATAGGCATCTTATGTGAAAGGATAGGGGGGAAAAAAGTCAACCTCTCCTTTTCCCACTCCTCCAAATTGCCTAACAAAATGCCATTGTTTAATGTTTAATAAATTCCTTCAAGTAGATGGCAGAAGCCAAAATATAATTAGCAAGGTCAACACAGAAAGAAACCCAGACGGCCCAGTGGAATATGGGGAAGAACTACTTAGGAGAAACCAAAAGACTCAAATCTATTAAACATTAGGGATGCCACCGAACATTTCCCAGGAGATATTAGAAGCGTAGGGGTTCCTTCATAGCCACTTTCTTTTTTACTTTAAAATTCTTAAGGGAAGTAGGGAAAAGTGCATTTGCCTGATGCAGAAATGAAAAGGAGGGAATAATTCTGTATTTCACAAATAGTCCACAAATTGCAAAGGAATTTTTACCAAGACAAAATTTAACTCATCATTCCTTAGAATTGCAGCCAACTGAGGTGAGGGAAAGCAGAGAATCAGAGGAGAAAGGCGGATTGCTAATAGAATTCCAATATTATCCTTAACAAATCCATAGTTACCTTCTGAGTTAGGAGCACAGAAATTCCATGATTTGTATCCTGGGTCTAAAAAATAGTTCACATTCCTGGTCATATCCAGGGGGTGGAGCAGAGCATGTGTGGAAAGGAGAGAACAAGTGAGATAAGAAGAGAGAAGGCTGTTGGGGGGAAGTGACTAACATTCAGTGATGCAGAAACTAATTATGTACGCTTGGGCTAATGGGGCTAAACAAAGATAACTTTAAAAAGATATGTAATATTGCTGAAAATTTAGCCAAATGACTCAAAAATGCAATTAACAGTCATTTCACCCTCCATGACCAGGTTTTTATCATTATCTGACATTATATTTTTGGGATAAGGTTAATATTTATAGAAGTGTTAGTACATGTTAGTACATGAAAACCTAGCATTTGGGAATTTTATGCATGATTAATGCATTTTATTTCTCTTCTAACATCTTACTTGCCTTCATACCAGGCTAATGTAAAGAGTGACCCAGAAAGTTCAAAACACACTAATCATCTTTGCACCAGCAAAAATGAAAGTAATGTGGGTGTTCACAGTGCTTGAATGTTTAATGATTTATAATTGTTCTCTTCTCACTATCTTCTGAATGTACCTAGGATTTTTTTTTCTTAAAAGAAGTTCGTAGGCGTTAGAAATCGTCTTTTCATCTTGATAGTGATGATAATGACACATCTCTATTTGTCAAAAATTATTGAACTGTATACCTAAAGAGTGGATTTCATAATGTATGGGTATACAAAGATACAAATGTAGGGATCCAAAGGGGTACGTGCACCCCAATGTTTATAGCAACAATGTCCACAATAGCCAAACTGTGGAAAGAGCCAAGATGTCCATCGACAGATGAATGGATAAAGAAGATGTGGTATATATACACAATGGAATATTATGCAGCCATCAAAAGGAATGGGATCTTGCCATTTGCAACGACGTGGATGGAACTGGAGGGTGTTATGCTGAGTGAAATAAGTCAATCAGAGAAAGACATGTATCATATGACCTC
>NW_027397114.1:3059803-3075785 GCF_003265705.2 Callorhinus ursinus
CATTGGGGAGGGTATGTGCTATGGTGAGCACTGTGAATTGTGCAAGACTGTTGAATCACAGATCTGTACTTCTGAAACAAATAATGCAACATATGTTAAGAAAAAAGAAAAAGAAGATAGCAGGAGGGGAAGAATGAAGGGGAGTAAGTCAGAGGGGGAGACGAACCATGAGAGATGATGGACTCTGAAAAACAAACTGAGGGTTCTAGAGGGGAGGAGGGTGGGGGGATGGGTTAGCCTGGTGATGGGTATTGAGGAGGGCACGTTCTGCATGGAGCACTGGGTGTTATGCACAAACAATGAATCATGGAACAGTACATCAAGAACTAATGATGTAATGTATGGTGATTAACATAACAATAAAAAATTAAAAAATATATATATATATAATGTATGGGTATTTTACATGACTTTTTAAATGCCCAGAACTTTTAAAAAAAGTATATAGTAAATCAAAAAAATTAATGTGTCAGTAGAAGTCAAGTGACTTATTTTAAAAATCAATTTTGAATAGGTTATATATATTCATGAAGCAAAATTTAAATGGTGCTTAAGGGTATATTATGGAATCTCTGTCCTAATTTTTTCTACCCACCCTATTTCTTTCCTTTGAAGACAACTGCCCTTCTAGTTTCATGAATAGTCTTTTAGAGAAAGTTTTCTCTACATAGAACAACCATATGTGTGTTTCATATACATAGTGGGATTCCACTCTACACCTTGATTTTTGTACTTAGTACATATTGGAGATGATTCCATATCATTATACATAAAGCTGACTCATCTTTTTAATAGCTATTCAGTTTTAACAAGGTACTATAAAAGCATCTTTACTCAGCCCTTTCTATATTATCATTTAATATTTTGTTACAATCTTTTGCTATTAGAAATAATTCCAAAATGGATATATTTCCAGATGTGTGTCTACTGGTGGAATAAAGTCCTAGAAGTGAAACACTGGGTCAATAACTATGTGCATATTTAATTTAATACCCGTTTATCCATATTCTTGCCAATAACAAAATATCATCAATGTCACCCTTTCTTTCTTTTTTTTTTTTTTTTTTGCTGATCTTATATGTAAAGATGCCATAGCATTATAGCCATGATTTGTATTTCCCTCGGCGTGAGGAAAAATTAGCATATTTTCCTATTTTTTAAAATTTTAGTTTGGGGGTAGTAATTAAATCAAAGTTTACTTTATAGCAATTCATTAAGCTGTATGTGCACTTATGCTTTAATCATTTGTTTGTAATTAGTATTTTTCATAAATTGTACTTCCTAGCCTCCCTTTCATCTTGGGTTCTGGGTGAAATTTAGATCCGGCCATCAAACGCATTTGTATATGATTGCTTGAAAACAGAAATTAGATGTCATATTTCTTTTGCTGCTGCTTCTGCCTTTTCTGCTGCCAAATATGGTTATAGAGGCCCTGGAATTTTCTGTGGCAGCCTTAGAAAAGGTCCCAGAAACCAGTCATATGCTTCAGAAGCAGGAAACAGAGTCCTTTTTGGGCCAATATCTCTTGCAGAGGCAATAGGATTCTGCTGCAGATAATTATAATGCCACTGATCTCTTGATGAAATGTTTTTCATTTCACTTACCAAACACTGACTATATAGTGTTCTTATAGATCCTAGGCTGATATCTTTCCTAATGTGTATTTTTTTAATCTACGAATAAGATAAGTTATCCTTGGACAAGCTATCTTCAGGGATCTTGTGCTAGGGGCAGGAACAAGATATCAGGCTCCAAGGAATTTTGCCTAGTTCTGATTGAAGTTTCTCGTGGCCCAGGGTTGTATATTATGTGTGTTATCTCTTCTAGTCTCTTTGTCCCCAGCAAACAGAAAGCTATTTTTCTCCTTCATCTTGCCTCACTGACAGACTGCTTCCCACAAATATGGCACGTCTGCATGTTTCCTCATCCAGCACGTCCTCCCCTGCTATTCTATGTTAGCCAGAAAAGTTTCCATGGCCAGCTTACACTGCCTGTATCTACTGCTCCAAAGAAAGGATTGTTCATGTTGGCTCACAGAATAAGTCAGTTATATCAGAGAGCTGTGTGAGTCTGCTCGGGAGCCACAACTATAGGCATCTCTTCTGACCTCTCCTAGTTTCATTGACAATGTTGTTCATCATTCCTGAGAGCACAAGAGAAGTACCACTTTACTCTGCCATCGTATTAATGCCAATTTATTAACTTTCAATAGTGTAAAGTCTTTGCCTCATAAACACATCAAGGAATAGGAGTAAATTTGGTTTATAAGAGTAGTTTGGGTTAGAAAAGGGATTCCAGAAGACATATTTTGAGCTTCAGAATTAGTAGAATATGACTATAAAATACGGAGGGATTTGAGGCTGCTGAGCAAACCTTTTCAGGTTTATTTTTATCAAATTAAGCCTTTTTTTTTTTTCTTTTCAACAAACATTCCTTGGGGGTCCAGTACACACAAAAATTCATGGTGATAAAAATCACTGGATTGTTGTCCTGTTTTTTACTCCCTTGTCCCCCCTCCTCTTTTTTAATCCAACTTTGGTTTCCAACAGCACTCTTAATTGCATAGAAATCACTTATTAAAAATATATATGCCTGAGTTTTACCCCAGAACCAATGGATAAGAATCACCAGGAGTGTGGCCCTGGCAACATATTTTAATAAGCTACTATGACAATTCTGATACCCAGCCAATTTTGAGAACCACTGTCCTAAATAACAGAATCTGGAACCACAAAAAGAAAAAGTCCAACCTAAAAGTCCTTCAAATTATTTCCATTTTATATACCATCAATAAGTCATAGCAGCTAAAGTTTTGAAGGCCAACTGCAATAGTTTGTCTCCAGATTCTTAACCCATGAATATAATTAATGAGGTTAAACTGAAGTTAATCTCTTTGTCATCATAAGAATATTTCAGACCCAACAAATTCTATTTTATCTATTTTAAAAGACATACCTCTTTGGAATACTCTTTAACATCTGCTTTCTGCAGAGTGACAAAATCAGATGACTGGGTCCATCAAAAGAGAGACAAACTTGTCACTCATCAAAGAGTACACTTAGTTACAGAAAGAAAATAAAGCTATTCACAGAAGAAAAGAAATTGGGAATGTAAACAATGAATTCAAGCACCAAGCAATTATTTTGACAGCATGTAGAAGAAAACACCTAAACATTTGCATTTACCAGAGCTCCCCCTCCCCACCCACCCAAAAAAAGCACTGGCTATTTGTGTGTTTTGTGATTCACAGTGCAATGAGGGTGTTTCAGACCATATCATTCAACTAGAATTTGTTGCTGCTATGCAACAAGAACTCTGATGTGTCTTATATGTTATTTCACCCAACACTTATAACAATCCTGTGAATTAATTATCCTCTCCATTCTACAGATGAGGAGATGAGGAATCAGTGGTGTTAAGTTACTTATCCAAAGAGACACTGCCAAGTGTCAAACAATTATTTTGGTGCTTTTTATGCTACAACAAAATTGCCTCTTTTGCTATACATGTTGGCCTCTCTTAGGCTGCCCCTCTTTTTTTTTTTAATTTTTTATTGTTATGTTAATCACCATATATTACATCATTTGTTTTGGTGTAGTGTTCCATGATTCATTGTTTGTTCATAACACCCAGTGCTCCATGCAGAATGTGCCCTCTTTAATACCCATCACCAGGTTAACCCATCCCCCTACGCTCCTCCCCTCTAGAACCCTCAGTTTGTTTTTCAGAGTCCATCATCTCTCCTGGTTCGTCTCCCCCTCTGACTTACTCCCCTTCATTCTTCCCCTCCTGCTATCTTCTTCTTTTTCTTTTTTCTTAACATATGTTGCATTATTTGTTTCAGAAGTACAGATCTGTGATTCAACAGTCTTACACAATTCACAGCGCTCACCGGAGCACATACCCTCCCCAATGTCTATCACCCAGCCACCCCATCCCTCCCACCCCCGACCACTCCAGCAACACTCAGTTTGTTCCTGAGATTAAGAATTCCTCATATCAGGGAGGTCATATGATACATGTCTTTCTCTGATTGACTTATTTCACTCAGCATAACACCCTCCATTCCATCCACGTCGTTGCAAATGGCAAGATCCCATTCCTTTTGATGGCTGCATAATATTCCATTGTGTATATATACCACCTCTTCTTTAGCCATTCATCTGTCGATGGGCATCTTGGCTCTTTCCACAGTTTGGCTATTGTGGACATTGCTGCTATAAACATTGGGGTGCACGTACCCCTTCGGGTCCCTACATTTGTATCTTTGGGGTAAATACCCAGTAGTGCAATTGCTGTATCGAATGGTAGCTCTAATTTCAACTGTTTGAGGAACCTCCATACTGTTTTCCAGAGGGGTTGCACCAGCTTGCATTCCCACCAACAGTGTAGGAGGGTTCCCCTTTCTCCACATCCCCGCCAACATCTGTCGTTCCCTGACTTGTTAATTCTAGCCATTCTGACGGGTGTGAGGTGGTATCTCATTGAGGTTTTGATTTGGATTTCCCTGATGCCGAGCGATGTTGAGTACTTTTTCATGTGCCTGTTGGCCATTTGAATGTCTTCTTTGGAAAAATGTCTGTTCATGTTTTCTGCCCATTTCTTGATTGGATTATTTGTTCTTTGGGTGTTGAGTTTGATAAGTTCTTTATAGATTTTGGATACTAGGCTGCCCCTCTTTTACAATTTGCCATTCATTTATATTTTCTCCGGCATTTCCACAATCTCCTATTCCTTCTTTGATGCATCTTTTCATAACCGGAACCCCATTCTAACTTCACCTTATTCCCAACCACCAAATACATGCAACATCCTTGGGATCTTAGAGTATTCTGAGGAGCATGTGAGGAGAGACCAGGCTGGTTTGGAGAAGCTTAAGAAAATAAATCAGCTTCATGATGCCTACTGGTATAATGAAAACAGGGAATGTGATGTTCAAAGTCAGTTCAGAAATGTAAACATGCACAAAATTTACATAAGGGTTCAGAGCTACTTACTCATTCTATAGTGGAATCCAGATTATACCTGCCTTCTAATTATTGTGAAAACTACACACCATAATAAATAAGATTATTTCAGGAGAGATGGGAAAAATGAGATTATGGATGGAAACACAGGTCTCAAGATGAAAAGTCTTTCCATCAAAAGCTACATTCAGAGATCTTGTTTATTTTTTTTCTTACAAGCTCATTTCTTTGTGACAGTAAGTACAGATTCATTAACACTGGAGGGAGAGACCTTACCTGGATGCAGACATTCTTGAAATATAAGTCACCATACTCTGGCCTCTCCATTGTCTAACAACCATGAAGAGAACATAAATTTAGGGCTGACATTCACCCTGTAAACAATGACAGAATTGTGTGCACTTGGCTTCCATTTTAGTGGTTAGTTGGTATAGTGGAGCTGTGTGGTAATTAAATATTCTGACTATGACCTGCATAATTCATAAGAATCAAAAATTATATAGAAAATATTAAATGCCTTCATTAATTCATCAACAATTATACAAAAATGAGATAAATATTAAGATCAAAATGAGTTTGAGAACTACACTATGAAATGCTTCCCAGTGCTATTTTTTTCCCCAATTACATCTGTGCATCATTCCTTTTAAGAAGACAAAGGAAGAGGGACACCTGGGTGGCTCAGTCGGTTAAGTGTCCAACTCTTGATTTTGGCTCAGGTCACGATCTCAGGGTTGTGGGATCATGTGCTGTGTTGGGCTCTGCACTCAGAGGGGAGTCTCCTTGAGATTCTCTCTCCCCCTTTTTCTGCTCCTCCCCCCACTCATGTGCATGCTCACTCAACTCTCTTATAAATAAATAAGTAATGATCTTTATAAGTAAATAAGTAAATGATCTTTAAAAAATACAAATAAATAAGTAAATGATCTAAATAAGTAAATGATCTTTAAAAAAATACAAAAGAAGAATATGAACCTTCCTTTTAGATAAAACAGTTCGAATCCTGAGTCTATGATCTTGACAACTATTTTAAATCTGTTTCCTCAAAAGTGAAGTTAGGATTATTTTAATACCTACATTACAAAGGTTTAATAAAGGTTGAATGAAATAAACCAGGGTCCACCTGATAGGTGTAAGAGCAAATGTTAGTTGTTGTCCTTTTTAAAGTACACTTAGGGAAGATAAATGGCTCTAAGGCTCATGCCCGTCTCTATTTAGAAAAGAATGACTTTGGATGTCTTGTTTATGTTGACTGTAGCCCAAAGAAACAGCACCAACAGCAGTCAGATAAATAGGCCTCCTCTTCCCCTACAAGGAGGCTAAGCACTACTCTGAACTATTTTTCCTTTGGTAATTTGAACCTGAGAGTCAAAAATTAAGTCAAACATGTCAGAAATACTCTATTGTTTACTTTTGCCTTTCTGTGCCATTTGAAGGATGGAAACAGGCATTTTATACATTATCAAAGTGGCACCACATACTTGCTCACATTACTGATTTAAGAAACAAGAATTCTTGAAAGGAAATCAATTTCGAACATGGAGCAATGCTAAATCTTGCCACAAAACAACAAATCTTCAGCTAGACATTTTACAGATCATCTTCTATAACATTAATTTATATCATACTGTATAGAGAGATTTGACACCTTCATTTAGCACCAACCCTCAAAGCAAGACTTATTTAAGATGCAGTTGAAAGCAATAGCAATTAGTTTACAGATGTGTTTGAGTTTAATACAAGGCTTATTTCCTAGAAACATGATAGGAGAGCCTAAGCTCATGTATACCTGTAGACACTGTAGGGTTGAGTTTCCTCTTACCATGTTATTTCTTCTACCACCCACTCTGCTGTTAGCACTGCATTCCACCAAATATTGCTGTATCCATCCCCCACAATACACAGTCCTCAGCAGCCCCACCATTCTCAATACTATCTCAATCTTAAGACTATCTCATTACTCTCATTGTGTCAATACTATTTCCATACTATCTGTATTATCACCACCATCTCCCCTGCCTGTCTTTATTCTCTTTTTTCTGCTTGCTTCAGAATTCCTTTGCCTTTGACATGTTTTATAGAATTACATAATAACAGTGGTATCCAATTCTTGCTACCTCATGAATACCCCCCACTACTTTTCTTAATTTCTGGAGCCTAGCTTAGATTTCATGCTTCATCTTCTTGAGCAACTCAGTGCATCTGTACCTAAGAAAAGATTTCACAGTGGAGTTACTTGCATGGTGCATTATTGATGCTTTAAAAGTGATGTAGATTTTCATCCATTTTAGGTTTCAGTTGATTGCATGCCTTAGCATGAGGTTGGTAGTGAGAAGGAAAATGCTTTTGCAACAATCAGGTTCTCCCTGATTAGAAATCCAGGTGTTTGTTTTCTACTTTTTTATAGTTACCTGATGCAATGGGAGGAAGTTGAATCTGTCATCATGTTCACAAAGAGATTACTCATGGCTAAGGTTTCAATCACATACATGAAAGCTTCTCCCCATCTGTGAGAGTAGAACTGTAATAGGCTTTTAGGGTTCTTCCTTCCTTATCATTATATGGTCCTCTTTTAAAACCAACAGAAACTCATTGTATTTTCAATGATTATTAATCTAAATCTCATTTTCGCTTACTGAAAGACTTTCCTCTTAAAACCTGGAAGACTTATTTTACTGGTAACTTCCGGAATTCTATGTTGGGATTTTAGCCGCTTTAGGAGTGGCTAAAAATCTAATGATTTTTGTTGGAGTTTGGAGTGTCTTCTTCTTCTTCTCTTTTTTTTTTTTTTTTTTTTTTTTGCTTGTAGGGTCTGTCTAATGAAGAAAATGCACACAAAGTCAAAAAGGGGTATTTATTTAAGTCAGCTTTCAAAAACTCTGTGGTAAACCTAGGTTGGAGAATATATCTTGGATGTGAAGTCATCTTGTTGGCCTGCACATCACTGAGTTGAAAACAAGGATGCACAAAGCAAATGGCTAGTCTCAATCACAGGGAGAGACGAGCAGAAGATATCCCCAACCTACTTTATTTCTCTCATTTCCAGGAGACCTGGTTCATTCAGGTGGGCAGGATGCCTGGAACTTTGAAGGCCAGTGTTCTTCATACTGACCCTTGAGGGGAAATAACCCACTTATCATTGAGATTATGGCTTAAAGAGATAATTTCCCCTAGCAGAGGAAATAAATAGGCTATGAGTTAACGCTTACTGTTTAAAAAATATCTTTTGAGAGAATAATAGTACCCAATACAAACACCTTTAGGCAAGGGAGCAGGTGTCTCTTTTTTGTGTGGTCTCTCCTCCATGAGTATGTGGGAATCAAGTCACGCCCCACAGAATTCAAAGGCATCTAGAACCTTGGTACTTCTT
This sequence comes from Callorhinus ursinus, assembly GCF_003265705.2. Classification (NCBI taxonomy): domain Eukaryota; kingdom Metazoa; phylum Chordata; class Mammalia; order Carnivora; family Otariidae; genus Callorhinus; species Callorhinus ursinus. The sequence goes on from NW_027397114.1 coordinate 3,068,141, forward strand.
CAGGTAGTCCTGTGAGAAGACTGAAAAAACTGAGATGATGTTCACTGTCTGTGAGTGAGACATCCTTCCAAGAAATTTTTCAATCTTTTTTAAAAATCTTATCTGAATTAGGTTTCCTGTTACTTAATATGATCTTGAAGATAAAAATGTCTGTCTTTTCACTCGGATTTAGTAAATTCCACCAGTGTAAATATTCTAGATGAAGCTGAAAGATATTATTTCAATCATATTTAGACTCCTGAGAGCTAGAGCTTGCTCTTCCTTCCCTATGGCCCTCTTTTATAACCAACAGGACTCTGTATATTTTCAAAGACTTTGAATCTAAATATAGTTTTCATTCATGAAAAGACTTTCCTTACTCCTCTATCTTTATTATATGGTTTCCTAGATCATTGCAGAGGCAAGCATGAAAGAGAATGAAAACTATATGTGAGAGGCTACAAGGGGCCAGACCTTGACATGGCAATTACAACCTTCCTCATATTTTATTACCAGAACTCAGTTGTGTGGCTGTAAGGAAGGCTCAGAAATATAGTCTGTGTGTCAAGGGAAAAAGATAATAGGTTTGCTTAGAGATAACCTAGCTCTGTTACAAAATGTCAGAAATAGATGAATAAGTCGTAACTGACTTAGAAGAAAAAAGGACGCAGATACCCAAGCCTGGCAGAAGGAAAGGGAGAAAACAAGACAGAGGAAAAACTAAAGTGAGTTAAACTGCGGAACTTCAGAAAGCCTCAGAAATTGGAGACACCAAAAACCTCTGAAACATAAATGTGTGGCAGGTCTGAAAAGAGATCGCTATGTTTGCATACATAGAAGTTAGAACTGCCAAATACCTTACTCTGTTCTACCTGCCAAGTGACTATCCACTCTCAACACCAGAAAAATAACAGTTTATTTCATGGAGATGTTTCTACAACTGAGAAAAGAGGTACCGTATTGGAAATAATGTAATGCTTGAAAGTCATTGTACATAATGCTGAGGACTACTATAGCCCCTTTGCCTTTATTAAGTTCAAAAAACCACTAGCAACTAGGAAATACCATGTCCACCTCCGGAGCAGCTATATGGGTACTACTTCTGGGCATAGGCTCCACATTAAGTGCCTTTAGATATTCAATTATGAGAAGACATTAAAAATGCCCATTTCTGGAGAAGATATTTGCAAATGACATATCAGATAAAGGGCTAGTATCCCAAATCTATAAAGAACTTCTTAAACTCAACACCCAAAGAACAAATAATCCAATCAAGAAACAGGCAGAAGACCTGAACAATTTTCCAGTGAAGACATCCAAATGGCCAACAGACACATGAAAAAGTTCTCAACATCACTCGGCATCAGGGAAATCCAATCAAAACCTCAATGAGATACCACCTCACAACAGTCGGAATGCCTAAAATTAACAAGTCAGGAAACAACAGATGTTGGCGAGGATGCAGAGAAGGGGAACTCTCCTACACTGTTGGTGGGAATGCAAGCTGGTACATCCACTCTGGAAAATGGTATGGTGGTTCCTCAAAAAGTTGAAAATAGAGCTACCATACGATCCAGCAATTATATTACTGGGTATTTACCTCAAAGATACAAATGTAGTGATCCCAAGGGGTACAAGCACCCCAATGTTTATAGCAGCAATGTCCACAATAGCCAAACTATGGAAAGAACCACGATGTCCATCAACAGATGAATGGATAAAGAAGAAGTGGTATATATACACAATGGAATATTATGCAGCCATCAAAAGGAATGAAATCTTGCCATTTGCAACGACGTGGATGGAACTAGAGGGTATTATGCTAAGCGAAATAAGTCAATCAGAGAAAGACAAGTATCATATGATCTCACTGATATGAGGAATTCTTAATCTCAGGAAGCAAATTGGGAATTGCTGGAGTGGTGGGGGGTAGGAGGGAGGGGGTGGCTGGGTGATGGACATTGGGGAGGGTATGTGCTATGATGAGCACTGTGAATGTGTAAGACTGATGAATCACAGACCTGTACCTCTGAAACAAATAATACATTATATGTTAAAAAAAAAAGTAGGAAGGGAAAAATGCAGGGGGGAATCGGAGGGGGAGAGGAACCATGAGAGACTATGGACTCTGAGAAACAAACTGAGGGTTTTAGAGGGGAGGGGGTGGGGGGTGGGTTAGCCCAGTGTTGGGTATTAAGGAGGGCATGTATTGAATGGAGCACTGGGTGTTATACGCAAACTATGACTCATGGAACACTACATCAAAAACTAATGATGTATGGTGACTAACATAACATAATAAAATAAAATTTTTTAAAAATGCCCATTTATGGGGCACCTGGGTGGCTCAGTAGGTTAAGCGTCTGCCTTCGGCTTGGGTCATGATCCCAGGGTCCTGGGATTGAGCCCCATATCAAGATCCCTGCTCAGTGGGGAGTCTGATTCTCCCTCTGCCCCTCACCCCACTCGTGCTCTCTCTCTCTCTCTCAAATAAATAAAATCTTTAAAAAAACGCCCATTTCTTATATAATAACTCTCTAGATAAGATTTGTTCACATAATGGGTGTTCTCATTCCAAATCTCCAATCATCTTTTAATATGTTTTTCTCTGAACTATGCATCATCAGCCAAGGATCAACGTACATTGGAGGTAACCTCCCTCATGGGAAAGATAAAGAATAAAACTTGCAGGGGAACAGATGACCTTGGAAGAAAGATATTACAGAGAGCAGAAGAAACATTTAAAAACACTCTATGGGGTGCCTGAGTGGCTCAATCAGTTAAACGTCTGCCTTCGGCTCAGGTCATGATCCCAGGGTCCGGGGATCGAGTCCCACATTGGGCTCCTGGCTCAGTGGAGAGCCTGCTTCTCCCTCTCCCTCTGCTGCTCCCCCTGCTTGTGCTCTCTCGCTTTGTCAAATAAACAAAACAAAACAAAAACAAAAAAACCAAAAAACACTAGAATATTCTAGAGAGAGAAAATAGAGTAAGCATTAAAAAGAACCTAAGAAGGAACACTCAGAGAATGGAAAGAAAGTTGGTGGAAGAACTAATACAATGACAAAGAGAAAGGACAGGTGCCAAACAAGCTGATCAATGATGAATGCTCAGCATCACTTCCTCCCTCTGGTTTTAACTTCAAGCCTACACATCCAGCTCTGCAAAAGGTCCTGATTAGGTTACTGAACAGTTAATAAAGAATTAGACCATGTATCAGAGTGAAACCACTTACATTAAGACTTTCATTTTCTTGGGACGCCTGGGTGGCTCAGTTGGTTAAGCGACTGCCATCGGCTCAGGTCATGATCCTGGAGTCCCAGGATCGAGTCCCACATCGGGCTCCCTGCTCAGCGGGGAGTCTGCTTCTCCCTCTGACCCTCTTCCCTCTCGTGCTCTCTATCTCTCATTCTCTCTCTCAAATAAATAAATAAAATCTTTAAAAAAAAAAGACTTTCATTTTCTTCACCCTCCCATGAATATTATTCATATTAGGTATATTCCTATCTCCTTCCCTATGTTCTGTCTTCGCTCTTGACCCTGAGTTGCAATGTGGTATAGTCAAAACAGTGGGCATAAAAGCTGGGAAGAAGAGCATTTGTGTTGTATTGTTACCACTTATTGAATGGGCAAACATGGTCAATAACATAATTCCTTAAACCTCAGGTTTTTCATCTGAACAACAGAACTGATGATGCCTATTTCAGATGATTAAGAGAATTAAATGATACAAAGTATGTCATTCTGTCTAACACAGAGACTAGCAGAAAGCAAGAGATCAACAACATGAGAGTTATTTTTTCTTTCTCCCTGATAAGAGTGTGTGTGAAGTTGTGTCATAGTCTACTGAAATGGAGACCCAATGTCATCTATATTACAACAAATTGACCTGTTGAAGGGAAACATTTCTGCCATTTGGCCAATTTCTTGCCGTAAGAAAAAATAAACAGCTTTGACTGATTATTTTACCAATTGAGTTGCTCATTCTGTTGCCACTATCTACTTGTAATCTAAACTAATTAGTAGCTAAATGAATTCAGTCCATCTTCCTCCCTCTTTGATTTTATGGTTAAAATACCTAATAAAAACCATAAACATAAAAACCTCTAAGATAGTTCAGAGAAGATGTAATTGTTTGATTTCTAAGGGCAAGTCCATAGTTGTATTTATGCATATGTTAACTTCTCACATAGCATGTCTTTCTCTTGCATACAGGAAGGACAGAATGAATTGCACTCCTTGTATTTGTGAATAATATTTAATTAGTAAGCATTATCTTTATGAATTACATGTCTAACAAACAAAGCTTTTCTTAGCCATCTAAGGGACAGAAGTATAAGTCCATGAACAAGACAGTATTCCTGCTTTAATCTTGAATGAATGGAGTGCTATTATTCATAGCATTTTGCTCTATACACTCTGTGCCATAGAACAAATTGCTAGAATTTTGAAGAAAGCCAAAATGCAATTTTATTTCACTTTCTAATGCTTGTTTGAGAAACTCAACTCATTAAAGAATACTGTGAGGTCATCAGTTCAAGCCCACAGATCACACAGGAGGCAGGATCTGATTATTCCCAAAACTACTGCTCCTTCTACACTCAATAATCACTAGCATTGAAATCAGAAAGAGGAATTCCCTTTCTGTAACTAAATATGTAGTTAGAAATCACATGTGTCAGGCAGAAGCTGAGGTTTTTAGCCAAAACCCAGAGTCCAGAAAAAAACATGGAGGGTTTGACTACATTCTCCTCCCAACTGCCAAGTGACCTCAGAGTGGGAGGGAATCTTGGAGCTCGGCTTAAATGAGATCACAACCCCTAATTATAAATAATAGATACAGCTGGCAAACTGAAACATCTTATTTTAATTAGATTCTTTGCAGCTATATGTCTTTGATGTGGTTTAGTTCAATAAATCACAACAGCCCTGTGTTTTTGTTGTTGTTTTCCCATCTTCTGGTGCGTGAGTGAAGCTTCTATAACATATTTGATTGATAGCATGGGTTGGGGATAAAGGAGGGAAATCAACCAAAGAGGGTTTTTGCTAGTTCTACCAGTGAGTTTAGGAAATTGATATATTCATTCTGAGGCTCAGTTTCCTCTCTATGAAGCAGTTGTTAAACTAGACTTCACTGTGCCCACTTTTGGCAAAAAGCTCTGAACACTATTTCCTTCTTTATAACTGGGAAATAGGGCTTTATTGGAAAATATAACATTAAAATAATTTAGGTTTCTGAAACTGCAATAGAATGTCAATGACCTATCATTTCAGAATGATCAGATTATCTTTTAAAAAATTCATCTATTCATTAGTTATTTGATATGTCTTTGTTGGACATCTACTCTATGCACGACCCTGGGCTAAGTCCAGGGATTATAAGCCAAACTGATTGTACCCTGCTTTCATGGAGCTTATGATTCAATTGGAAAGATAGAAAATTAAACAAGCAATCAAAGTTTCAGCCATGGCATGACATAAGAGTTTAGGATGTCATGGAATCACCTAGTTGGGAGAAAGGGGTCCACAATACCATGAGGCAAAGACAGATTTAAAAAATTTTTTAATTGCATGTATTTAGCCATAAGTACTTACTGATAACTTTCATGGGAAAACTTCAATAGAGTAATTAGTGTTAGAATAGCTTGAAAAATAATTTAAACGTGAGGAAATGGAAAAATGTCTATTCATGTCCTCTGCTCATTTCTTAAATGGATTATTTGTTTTTTGAGTGTTGAGTTTGGTAAGTTCTTTATAGATTTTGGATACTAACCCTTTATCTGATATGTCATTTGCCAATATCTTCTCCCATTCCATCAGTTGCCTTTTAGTTTTGTTGATTGTTTCCTTCACAGTGCAGAAGCTGTTTATCTTGATAAGCTCCTAATAGTTCATTTTTGCTTTTTTTTCCCTTGCCTCCAGAGACATGTGTAGTAAGAAGTTGCTGTAGCCAAGGTCAAAGAGTTTGCTGCCTGCAAACTCTAGGATATTGATGGGTTTTCCTGTCTTGCATTTATGTCTCTCATCCATTTTGAATTTATTTTTGTGTGTGGTGTAAGAAAGTAGTCCAGTTTTATTCTGCATGTCGCTGTCCAGTTTTCCCAGCACCATTTGTTGAAGAGACTGCCTTTTTCCCACTGGATATTCTTTGCTACTTTGTTGAAGATTAGCTGAAACAAAAAGACAAATATTTTTAAAGGTTTAGGTCTCAATGGAGAAAAGAGAAATGATGTGCTAACTAAAGTAGGTAGCAGAAAATGTTTTGAGTTTGTGATCTTTTATAAAATACTTTTGAGGGCGCCTGGGTGGCTCAGTTGGCTAAGCGACTGCCTTCGGCTCAGGTCATGATCCTGGAGTCCCGGGATCGAGTCCCACATCGGGCTCCCTGTTCAGCGGGGAGTCTGCTTCTCCCTCTGACCCTCTTCCCTCTCGTGCTCTCTATCTTTCATTCTCTCTCTCTCTCGAATAAATAAAAATAAAAAAAAATCTTAAAAAAAAAATAAAATACTTTTGAGGATGAAGAACAAGAACATTATTAAAATTTTTCAAGTATTTGACAAGTCAGTATTACATATAGTGAATGTTCATGTTAAAAAATGTAAACCTGCAAAAAAGAATTATTTGTAAAAGTCAGGTATAATCCTACTGCTTAGGTCTCAACACTGGTAACATTTTTTGTCTAATCTTGCAGTTTTCAGTACATATATACATAAGTAAACATATATACACATATGCATGATTAATTTTCATTAACATGAATTTATGTCATACATATTGTTGTGCAACATACTTTTTTTTGGCTCACAAACTTTTTTTTTATTATGTTCCATTAGCCAGCATATAGTACATCATTAGTTTTTGATGTAGTGTTCAACAATTCATCAGTTGCATATAACACCCAGTGCTCATCACATCACGTGCCCTCCTTAATACCCATCACCTGGTTATCCCATCCCCTCACCCTCTCCCTTCTGTAACCCTCAGTTTGGTTCCCAGAGTCCAGAGTCTCTCATGGTTTGTCTCCCTCTCTGATTTCTTCCCATTCAGTTTTCTCTCCCTTCCCCTGTGGTCCTCTGTGTTATTCCTTATGTTCCACATATAAGTGAAACCATATGATAATTTTCTTTCTCTATTTGACTTATTTCACTTAGCATAACCCCCTCCAGTTCCATCCACGTCGATGCAAATGGTAGGTATTCATCCTTTCAAATGCCTGAGTAATATTACATTGTATATATGAACCACATCTTCATTATCCATTCATCTGTTGGAGGGCATCTTGGCTCCTTCCATAGTTTGAATATCATGGAGATTGCTGCTATGAACATTGGGGTGTACGTGCCCCTCCTTTTCACTACGTCTGAATCTTTGGGGTAAATACCTAGTAGTGCAATTGCTGGGTCATAGAGTAGCTCTATTTTTTTTTATTTTTCTTATTGTTATGTTAATCACCATATATTACATCATTAGTTTTTGGTGCAGTGTTCCATGATTCATTGTTTGTTCATAACACCCAGTGCTCCATGCAGAACGTGCCCTCCTCAATACCCATCACCAGGCTAACCCATCCCCCTACACCCCTCCCCTCTAGAACCCTCAGTTTGTTTTTCAGAGTCCATCATCTCTCCTGGTTCGTCTCCCCCTCTGACATACTCCCCTTTTCTTCCTC
>NW_027397114.1:3090785-3106971 GCF_003265705.2 Callorhinus ursinus
CATCCTACAGACTTCTTTTCCACTTTGTTCATGTTTTTTCTAAAGATAATTAAAATTAGTTCTCATTACATGGGGTGCCTCTCTTTTTCATTACATACATTTTAGCAGGTAAGTCCTCGCAATTCTTTATATACTCTGCCTTAAATTTTTTTAAGAATAATTTTGGCAGGTTTATTGAAAATTAAATAACTAGAAATTTAGTTTTTAATCTAATTATGATGGACTTGATACATACATAATTAGTGTTTCTCTTCTTAAATGTTAATTCTAAATTTTAATTATGATAACGTCACTCAACATAAGATTTGCCCTCTTAACAAATTTTAAAGTATATACTAAATTATTGACTACAGGAAAAATGTTGTACAGCAATCTAGAGCTTATTCATTTTACTTTTCTGAATCTTCATGCCTGTTGATTAATAACTCCTTATTTTTCCCTAATCCTAGCCCCTGGCAAGTACCATCCCATTCTTTGATTCTATGAATTTGACTATTTTAGATTCTTCATAAAAGTGGAACCATGAAGTATTTGTCTTTCTGTGACTGGCTTATTTCACTTAACATAATGTCTTCAAGTTTCATTCATTTTGTTGCATATTGCAGAACTGGTTCTTTTTAAAAAACTGAATAGTGTTCCATTGTATGCATATACCACATTTTCTTTATTCATCTGCCCTTTATGTGTTTTTACATCTTGGCTGTTGTGGATCATGCTGCGATAAACATAAGAGTGCTAATATCTCTTCAAGATCCTGATTTCAATTATTTCATTTTTTTAATTTTATTTTTTATTTTTTAGTAATCTCTACACCCAATGTGGAGCTTGAACTCACAACCCCAAGATCAAGAGTCACATGCTCTTCCAACTAAGCCAGCCAGGCACCCCTGATTTCAATTGTTTTAGATAAATACCCAGAAGTGAAATTTCTGAATCATATTTTAGTTCTATTTTAACTTTTCAAGGAACCTTCATTCTGTTTTCCAGAGTAGCTGCATGATTTTGCATTCCCAACACTGAGCACGTGTTCCAATTTCTTCATATACCTACCGACACTTGTCTTTTGTTCTTTGATATAGCCATACTGGGGGTGCCTGGGTGGCTCCATTGGTTAAGCCTCTGACTCTTGGTTTCAGCTCAGGTCATGATCTCAGGGTCATGAGGTCGAGCCTCACAACGGGCTCTGTCCTCAGCATGGAGTCCACTTGGGATTCTCTGTCCCTGTCCCTCTGCCCCTCCTGCTTGTGTGCTCTCTCCCTCAAATAAATAAATAAATCTTAAAAAAAAAAGTCATCCTGATAGGTGTGAGGTGATTTTCTGATTTTGATTTGCATTTCCCTGATGATAGTGATGTTTAGCATTTTTTAAAAAATATATCTATTTCCCACTTGTGTGTTTTCTTTGGAGAAATGTCTTCAAGTTCTTAGCCCATTTTTAAATTGGTTTATTAGTTTTTGTTATTTTTGTTTTTTATTTTTAGTTTTTGGCTATTGAGTTGCAAGAACTCCTTGTATATTTTGGAGATTAGCCTCTTATCAAATACATGGTATGAAATATTTTCTCATATTTTGTAGGTTGCCTTTTTACTCTGTTGATTGGTTCCTTGGGCTGTGCAGAAGCTTTTTGGTTTGATGTAGTCCCACTTTTTGTTTGTTTGTTTTGACACCTGTACTTTTGGTGTGAGATCCATGAAATCACTGCCAAGTCCAATGCCCTGAGGTTTTCCCCTATGTTTTCTTCTAATAGTTTTGTGGTTTGAGGTCTTACATTTAAGAATTTAATTCATTTTCAGTTAATTTTTGTGTATGGTGTAAGATAAGGGTCCAGTTTCATTCTTTCTTTCATGTGTGGATGTCCAATTTTACCAACATCATTTTGATGCCAGCAGGCTGGGTCCAAGCACCCAAAGGGGGCCAAGAGGGTCCCTGGCTGTGTGCAGGATAGAAATCAAACATGAGCCAGTAGGAGGTGTAAGCAGAGTTTATTGAAGGTGTAGAGAGAGTGCGGGTACAGACAGAATATCTGGGAGACTCAGAAAGGAAAGGAGGGAGTCTTGGCTTTGTTCAGGGTCTGGATGCTTTTATTGAGGATTGTAGTCTGGTGTATATGTCTACTCAGGCATCCAGGAACCGGTTAGAACAAAGACGAGGGCCCAGGTGTTATTCCTTGGAGCGAGAGGGTTTGGCATCAAGATGTCGAGCTCTGGTGGTATGGACTACACTTTGTCCCGTCATTCTCACTTGGTCTGTCCTTAGATGTTATCTTTTCTAAATAAATCATTACCTCCTTGCCCCTTACAAGGAGGACATACACTATGTGCATTCTGAGGCATGTGTAAAGTAGGGGTGCACATCCTAGCAAGCATAGAAGCAGGAAAAGGAGCAAAAAGCAGGTTTTTATGGAGTCCTTCAGTTTTCCTGTCTCAATTTGTTGAAGAGACTACCTATTCCCCATTGTGTATCTTTCACACACTTGTTGAAGATCAGATGATTGTGTATGTGTGCATTTATCTCTGGACTCTCTTTGCTGTTCTACTGATCTGTCTGTCTTTATGCCAGTATCATACTGTTTTGATTACTGTAGCTTTGAGGAAGAGCAACTTCTCCAGTTTTGTATTCCTTTTCCAAGATTGATTTGTCTGTTTTTGTTTTTCTGCGGCACATATGAATTGTAGAATTGTTTTTTGTTGTTGTTCTATCTCTGTAAAAAAAAAAAAAGGACATTAGAATTTGGTAGAGATTACACTGAATCTATAGATCACTTTGGGTAGTATGGATATTTTAACAATATTACATCTTCCAATTCATGAACACAGTATATCTTTTTACTTGTTTTTGTCTTCTTTCATTTCCTTCATCAATGTTTTGTAGTTTTCCATACACAAATCTTGCACCTTCTTCCTGTTGCTATGGTGCAATGCCTGGAGCAAAATCTCCAGTGAGAGGTTGTTTTGAATCTCTCCTATATTTGGTGCGTCTTGTTTTGCATTCTCCTGGGGTGCAGGAGCCTTTGAGTTGGTTTCTGAGTTCTCACAAAGAATTTATCCATGAGTTTTGGCTGAATTGGTGTGTTTGTGAGACGAAGGGCTACTTCTTCTGCCAACTTGCTAATGTCACTCCTTTTGAAGTTTTAATTCATATTCTTTAAATAAGTTTGGTAAATGCTATAAACTACAACACCTCTTTGAAATTCACAACGTACGCTTGCTTATTAAAAGATCTGCAATAACTCCTGTTTACCAAATGCTGACTAGGTGGTGCTAAGCCTTGTATTAGCTACTTTAAATGTCTAATCCTAACCACTTGCAAAGCTTACATCATGTTTACTTTGTAGGTGAGGAAACTGATAGGTGAAATAATTTCCTAAATTCACGTAAATAATCACAAACTTAGAGATACTTGGATTCACCAATGTCTAACACCAATGTCTATACTCTTTCTACAATGTACTTTGATATGTGACAAATGACTCATAATTTTGTATATATTCATATTCAATTTGATTCAGGACCTCCAAATCAAATCATGTAATAAAACCAGGCTTTAATTTTTATTTATTTATTTTTTTGAGAATTAAGAGGCATGCCAAAATTAGGATGTATGACAACTATATGTACCTAGGGTACATTGTGCTTATGGCTTTGTTAGTTTTTTTCATTCTTCTTTTCATCTGTAAATTTATAAGTGTCCAGAGTCAGGTTCAGGCCAGAATCCTCTTGGGTTCTACGATGGTGTCCACCTCACCAATGTGTTCTCCTTGCCAAGAAATGAATGGCTGGCACAGAGTATATGCCTTCAAGGGGTGTTAACTAAAAATGTGAAGAGTCAACCCTAAGGGCTGATGTATCAGTCCCCTCCATTTTCACCCATATCAACACTGAAGTAGAACTAACACCTTTCATAGTTAATATAAAAAATCCACTCACTCCCAAAGCTGTACCTAATGGTCTTGAGTTTATGGACAATTCTACTCGGAGGTAGAGAAAACTTGTTCCGAAAGCAAAACTCAGTTCCAAACAGCATTGCCCATTCTTGTTCTCTGCAAATTACCTCTAATAATGCTTCAAAAATTGATCCTCTCTCTGATGCTTCACCATCCCACTGGCTCTGGCAGCCCATTCTTTATAGTCCTGCAAAATATATTCTTAGCTCTAATACACACACAGATATGATATATGGTATATATATGATATTTAGTTACAGATATAAAGATGAAAATCTCTGGAATGAATATACATATATATCTGAATATAAAAATATAAAGTACAACTGGAGAAGTAAATTTTGCTGCTGTATATTATTTTTAATGCAGTAGTCCCAAATTAATTAAATGAGAAAAGTTCCTTCTTAATTTCTAGTCAAGCTATGTCTAAACATTTCCTTAAATTTTGAGCACGTCTTTTTGCAACATATGAATTTTAACTTATAGTTATATAATTGCAGATATTCTGTTTAAGTATTTTTTTTCTTTTAATCCACAAGGGGAAAATGTTTTCTTAAAACAATCTCAGTTTGAATAAAAAATGTATTTGTTGTTATCTGTAACAATAAAATTGAGTTAATATTTACCTCCCTCTAAATTCTATAGGAATAAACAAGCATACATTTCATATCAAGAAGCTGAGACATACACCATTTGGACAGTTTAACCCACAATATTTATATAGCTATAAAGGGACTACAGTGCATTTTTATATCCCATAGTAGTACTTAAAGAGAATAAAAAATGTAAACCATAAGATGATATGCTTATTGTAAAAGTATTCTCTGATCCTGCACCACTGCATAATGGTGTATAAAATGTGCTATAATTTTGAAGTCAGAGGACATAGACTTCAGTATGAAAATTATATTAATCATTAAAATCTGCCTATCATTTCTTTTAAAACCTTTATACTTCAGTCATCATGAGAGTTTCTTTAGGTAGACTTTTGAAAACACTCCAAGGTAAACTATGCAGCATATCAGAGCATCTTTTGTTAACTTGTGCTATTGGAGGAAAAGGCCCCATGGCTTTTGCAATCATAGACCCAAGTAATTTTAGGCTCAATGATTTTATTATCATTACCACCATTTTTTCCGGTGGTTTATCTTCAACTACCAAAGCACAAATGGAATCCAGAAAGTGGAACATTTCTCTATTATGTTGTGCTCTACTGTTTAAGCAACCATCTCTTTTAAAGCCATGAGAAATGAGACAAGAAAGCTTGGGGTATATATTTACTTTGGGGTATATATTTACAGATTTATCTATTTTATCTAATCACCACAAATGCATCTTCATTTTATATGCTTTAGGCCTGCAATTTTACAATAGTAACTGGAGTTGATTTTCTATAACAATGTATGGTTTATAACTAAGGACCAATTTAATTCAATAAACAGTTTAGTGATTCTATTTGCCAACTATTTTCTTAAACTCAGGGAACACAGAGGCAGATGGGACAGAGGCCATGCCTTCAGGAAGCTTACAGTTTGAAGACAGAGATGAGTATATGGTGTGTGATGAGAGAGTTATCCACATAGCCCTAAGGGATCACAAAAGAAAGAACCAATCTCAGAATAAGGGGAGCAGGTGAAGGGGATTAAGAGTGCACTTATGTTGATAAGCACTGAGTAATACATAGAGTTGTTGGATTACTATATTGTACACCTGAAACAAATGTAACAGTATATGATAACTACACTGGAAAAAAAATAAGGGGGAGAGAAAAGTCATGTTTGGAGTTTGATATTTAAGCTAAGTCTTAAAGGGCAAATAGGGGTAGACCATGTAAATTCATGGAGAATGTTGTTAAGCAAAGAACAGTAAGTGCAAAAGCAAAAATTTGTGAATGTTTATGGCATGTGTGTGACATTTAAAGAAATACAGGTAGTTCTGAATGACTGGAGATTACAGTACAAATTAGGGAAACAGGAAGAGATGAGCATGGAGAGATAGGATCACTTATGAGTAAGTATTTTCAGCTAAAGTGAGTACCTGTGTCACCTCATGAGTTGATTTTAAGAATAACATATAGCCAGCATTGCTCTTAAAATCCCATAAATTGCTCATAAAGTATGGTATATGTGGCTTTTATCCATCCAACCCTGTTCAGTAATGTGTTGGTATAAATATCCGAGACAGATGATGGACATTGGACATACTCTGATGATCTGTCCTCCTTTTACTCTTACATCACTAATTACTTTTTAAATTTTTCTCTTTCATCAAAATCAAAGTTATTTAATTTGTAAATGCATATATGATACAACTCCCTTCTAATTTAAAATGTATCTCAAAGGATAGGAAGTTATTGAGAGATACGAAGTAAGATAATGTGAAAGACCATTTTACCAAAGTTTGAACAGGCTAGGACTGGAGGCAGGACCCTGATTAGAAAAGTAATACAACTGTCCAGTTAAGATGTACAAGAGAGGGGCGCCTAACTGGCTCAGTTAGTAAAGCATGCAAATTTTGGTCTTGGGGCCATGAGTTCAAGCCCCACGTTGGGCATAGAGCCTACTTAATTTAAAAAAAAAAAAAAGAAAAAGAAAAAAGATGAAACAAGAGAGAAAAATAAACTGAGGTAGAATTTGTAGGGATGTAGAAGAGAACACAGATATCAGCTATACTAAGATGACAGAGTAAATATTCCTAGGTTTCTGATTGGATTTGGATGTTGAATAAAATTTGGAAATCTAAGATGATGTTCCAATTTCCCACACAGATAATGGCCACAACACTTAAGGACTGTTAGCAGATGTATTAATTGTGCTTTCTATGTACATCTTAGCCTGGATCTCCCATAATGCAAATCCTGAGGAAGCACTTGCAGGATATTTTATCAGAGGGAACTAGTGTAACAAGAGTAGGAATAAAGAGAAATCAGAGAAGGAAAACAAATATAAGGACATGACCCTCTTTCTTTTTAAAGATTAATTTTATTTATTTATTTATTTATTTTTGATAGAAAGAGACAGCAGAGCAACAGAGAGAGAGAGCACGAACAGGGGGCAGAGGGAAGGGCTAAGGGAGAGAGAGAAGCAGACTCCCCACTGAACAGGGAGCCTGATGTGGGGCTCCATCCCAGGACCCTGGGTTCATGACCTGAGCCAAAGGCAGATGCTTAACTGACTGAGCCACCCAGGTGTCCCTAGAACATAAGCTTCTTGATGGCCCCAGTTCTCAAGCAAACGCAACTATACCTCAGTTTTTCAGTCACTCTCGTTTCTAAAACACATTATATGGTATCACTGAGTGTCAAAGTCCTTGATCTATCTAAAACACATTATATGGTATCACTGAGTGTCAAAGTCCTTGATCTATTGAGGAGTAAGATTGAATAATTTATCTGCTGGGTTATTTTCTTTTCCTATCTTTCATTATTCAAAGATATTTGAATAAGATATTCCCTGTCGTTCATTCTCAAAGACTGAGACAATAGAGCAAAATACATGGAATGTGGCTAAAGCAGTGTTAGAAGGGGAAATTAGTAACTGCAAATAACTATGATAAAAATGAAGACTGATCTCCAACAAATAACCTAACTTTCCAACTGAAGAAGAAACCAAAAAATCAAGAGAAAAGTAAACCCGAAGTAAGCAGAAAAAAATAACAAAACAAAAATACATGAAATCGAAAACTTGAAAAAAATCAACGAAACTAGAAGTTTGTTCTTTGAAAATATCAACAAAATAGACACACCTGTAGCAAAAACGGAGGGGGGTAATCAAAATTAGGAATGGAAATGGGGACATGATAATCTACCTTACAGAAATACCATGAGCAAGTGGGATTTAACCCAGAAATTCAAGGTTGATTTAATTCTGAAAATCAATTAATGTAATATACCATATTAATAGAATGGAGAACCCAAGCCACATGATCATCTGATTTTATCATAGCACTTAACATTCATTCTTTTATGATAAAAAAAGAACTCAACAAACTAAGATTAGGAGTTAACTTTCTCAACCTGGTAAAGGGCATCTACAAAAAACCAGCAGCCAAGATTATACTGAATAAGGACTTGATGCATTCCTGCTAAGATCAGGAACAAGACAACGATGAATGTTCTTGCCACTTTTTTGCAATATTGTACTGGTGGTTCTAGAAAAGCCAAGTAGACAAGAAAAACAAAAAAGCATTGATATTGGAAAGAAAGGAACAAATAATAAAAAATTATAAGGAATCCACCAAAAAAATTTTGACTTCATCTAGGTTGTAGGATACAAAACCAATATAGAAAAATCAATTGCATTTCTATATACTAGCAGGCAACCTGAAAATGAAATACAGAAAACAACTGTATTTTCAGGGCATCAGTAAAATAAAATACTTTGTAATAAATTTAACAAATGCAGTGCAAGATTTGTAAAAAAGAAAACTACAAAACATTGAAAGAAATTAAAGAAGGGGCACCTGGGTGGCTCAGTGGGTTAAGTGTCTGCCTTTGGCTCAGGTTATGATCCCGGGGTCTTGGGATCCAGCCCTGCACAGGACTCCCTGCTCAGTAGGGAGTCTGTTTCTCTCTCTCCCTCTGCCCCCTCCACTTGTATGCAAGTACTCTCTCTCTCGCTCTCAAATAAATAAAATCTTCAAGGAATTAAAGAAGAGCTAAATAAATGGAATAACATCCTATGTCACTGACTGGAAAACTTAATATTGTTAGGTTGGCAATACTCCCTAAATCATCTACAAATTCAACATAATGCCTATTAAAATACCAGCTGCCTTTCTTTCTTTTTTTCTTTCTTTTAGAAATTATCAAGCTGATCATACAAATTATTGTATGAAATATAAGGGACTCAGAATAGCCAAACAATGTTAAAAAATTATAATAAAGGAGGACCCACACATCCTGATTTCAAAAACTACTACAAAGCTACACTAATCAAGACAGTGTGGTTCTAACATAAAGAGAGATATATAGATCAATGAAATAAAAATTAAGGTCCAGAAATGAACCTTTACATTTATGGGCAATTAATTTTGACAAGAGTGTCAAAAAATTCACTGGAGAACAAATATCTAACCTGTAAAACTCTTCTAAGGAAACATAGGAATAAATAATCTTTGCTTCACATTTGGAAATGGTTAGGTAGATACGTTACCCAAAACACAAGAAACAAAGGTATACATAGATAGACTTCATTAAAATTAAAAAAAAAAACTGTTCAGAAATAATAGCATCAGGACAGTGAAAATACCATCCATAGAATAAGAGAAAATACTTGCCAATCATATGCAATAAGGGAATTGTATCCATAATACATAAACCACTCTTACTATTCAATAATATAAAGACAAGTAACTGAATTTTAAATGAGCAAAGAATAGTATAGACATTTCTCAAAGGAAGATGTACAAAGACAACAAGCACATGAAATAATGTTCAAGGTCATTAGTCATTTGGGAAATGTAAACAAAAATCATAGTAATTCACACCCACTAGGACAGCTATAATAAAAAAAGCGCAATAATAAGTGTTGGTGAACATGTGGAGAAATTGGAACCTACATATATTGCTGGTGAGGAAGTATAATGGTGCAGCCAGTTTGGAACAGTTTGATACGTTCTTCAAAAGGTTTTTAACCTTTTTTTTTTTTTTACGATTTTATTTATTTATTTGAGTGGGGGGAGGGAGAGGGAGAAACAGACTCCCTGCTGAGCAGGGAGCCCAGTGCAGGCAGAAACAACTAACTGAGCCACCCAGGCACCCCTTAACCTTTTTTTTTTTAACAGCATTGCCATACTATCCATTTTTACTCTTAATTGTACATCCAAGAAAAATGAGAATATCAGTCCACACAAAAATGCACTCATGAATATTCACAGCAGCATTATTTCTAATAGCCAAAAAATGAAAACAACCCAAATGTCCATCAAATGGTGAATGAATAAGCCAAATGTGATCTATCCATACAATGAGACATTATTTGATTTGTAAAAAAAAAAAAAAGGAAGTACGGATACTTGATAAACAGGGATGAGCCTTAAGAACATTATACTAAGTTAAAATAACACAAAGACCAAATATTATAATTCCTCTGGTATAAAATGTGCAGAATAGATAAATCTATACTGAAAAATACTAGGTGAGTTGTTGCCTCTGGCTGGAGGGTAGAAGTAAAATGAAGAGTGACTAAATGTCTTAGGTTTCTTTTGGGAGTGATGGAAATGTTCTAAAATTATGGTGGTGATTCTAGAACAACTCAGCGAACACACTAAAAAGCACTGAATTGTACATTTTAAATTAGTGAATTTATGGTATTTGAATATATCTCAAAGTTGATTAAAAAAATCAAGTCACTAACTTATAGAAATACGTACATATAACAAAATGATATCTAAAATTTGAGTCAGATCTACAGATGGGTATGTAATTGGTTAAACAAGGTTAGCCATAGATTGATAATTGTTGAAGCTGGTCGAGAGTATCTGGGAGTTCATCATTCTGTTCTTTCTAGTTTTGTCTATATTCAAAATTTTTAATAAAACCAATTAAAAATACACTTTTTCCAACCATTATTTGAAGATCATGCCCCATGTGCTCAGAAACATTGATTGCACTGTAAGGATGATACTTATATCTTATGAAATATACCATTGATTGTGTCAAATTAACAATCGGCAGAGATTAAGCACGTTGGATATATTAAATAAAAGTCCTAGAGAAATAAAATGGGACAATTTATTCCTTTGGTAGCAGAATGATCATTGGGTGGTCTCTCTGGAAATTGGTCACTTCTTATTAGAATGTAGTACTGAGATTTTAAATTCCAACTCTTTGTTGGAATTTTCATTTTTAGGGAATGAAGGACTCATTCTGACAAACTGTAAAATAAAAATTTTTTTTAAATCTATGTTCCTCAAAATTAAAAACAAAAACCTATTATTTTCCTCCCTAAAGGATTCCTGCAGTCCCCTCTAGGAAAAAAACCCTTAGGAAGGAACTCAAGCCCCATCTCTTTATTATAATTAAGATAAAAGCAGGGAACTCTTCTTTTGTCCCTTAGGATCAGCCAGCCATGCAGATCTGGCCATCCTTCCTTCAGGGAGCTAAGGCCAGACCAGGGCAAGAGTTAGTATTACCAGGCATGGTAAATGCTTGGCATCCACATTGCAATTCCTGCCTCACAGATCAGGGTAGACATTACTAATAAATTTCAGAACTCTTTCCTCCTGAGCTTTGAAATTGTTCTCAATGAACTGACCCAGAGAACACACCAGCAGTCTGAATTTATGTGAGTTGAAACTTACTTCTTTTCTGGATTTTGTGATGATGCTAGTATTAAGGTAAAGTTAAGAGAAGGTTAGGATTTAGCTTTATCATGGGAGTAAATGTTAATCTAGTATGAGAGGCTTTAACGAGGCTTAGCATTAATATTAGGGTTTTAGATATGATTAGCACTAGCACTAAGGTTCCTTTTAGATGGTATAATTATAAATCTGAGACTAGAGTTGTCTTACAACTTTTTGCTTAATATTAGAAAGGATGAAGTTAGAATTGGGCATATTTTACTGTAAGAGCCAGAGTCAGATGAGTATCTTGAAAATATTGTAAGACCTCTCAAAGCTGACCTATTTCTTCTCTTAGGATTTGTCTTCAGTCTGTTTTTTGAAAGAATAGTAATGAAAGAGATAAAACAACTCTTAAATGATTCCAATAACTGAGCTCCTAAATTAGTAGGGTTTTATTTTATAGATTATCCTATACAACTCAGATTTTATGAGTTAATTTTAATATTTGCTTAATAACATTTGTTAGGCTACTTACAAAAGTCACTGCAAAATGTTTCAAATATCTTTTAATCACCATTTCAAAAGAAAACCCAAATCAAGGTGATCAAAAGCCACTAATAAAATGAGAAACATAAGAGAACTGATCAGCATATGCAGTGAAATACTAAGTCAAACTGAATAGCCACATCTGCATTAGAGTACATATGTTGGTTTCAACCACAATGTAAAATTTATACTCTGTGAACATGACAGCAATATATCACACATGCATTGTTGCTCAGTTCCACCAACCTAACCCGATTTATCATTCTTGTTTTAAAACAGAAAGCGGGTGGTGTTTTATAAGTATTAGGAGCCATGCCGAACAGGACGAAATTTTAAATCCCTTTAAGAAATTTCTCCTTTTAAACTGTAAAAAAAGAAACTATCTCTTAAGGAGAACCCTCTTACACTGTTGGTGAGAATGCAAGCTGGTGCAGCCACTCTGGAAAACAGTATGGAGTTTTCTCAAAAAGTTGAAAATAGAGCTACCCTACAACCCAGCAATTGCACTACTGGGTATTTACCCCAAAGATACAAATGTAGTGATCCGAAGGGGTACATGCACCCCGATGTTTATAGCAGCAATGTCCACAATAGCCAAACTATGGAAAAAGCCCAGATGTCCACTGACAGATGAATGGATAAAGAAGATGTGGTGTATATATAAAATAGAATACTACTCAGCCATCAAAAAAAAAAAAATGAAATCTTGCTATTTGCAATGATGTGGACGGAACTAGAGGGTATTATGCTAAGCAAAATAAGTCATTCAGAGAAAGACAATTATCATATGATCTCATTCATATGTGGAATTTAAGAAACAAAACAGAGGATCATAGGGGAAGGGAGGAAAAAATAAAAGATGAAACCAGAGAGGAAGACAAACCATAAAAGATTCTTAATCATAGGAAACAAACTGAGGGTTGCTGGAGGGGAAGGGAGTGAAGTGATGGGGTGACTAGGTGATGGGCATTAAGGAGGGCATGTGAGGTAATGAGCACTGGGTATTATATAAGACTGATGAATCACTGACTTCTACCTCTGAAACTGATAATGCATCATATGTTAACAATTGAATTTAAATAAAAAATTAAAATTAAAAGTCTCTTATTGAAATGATGCCATCGAGTAAGTGTAGTTTGCTTGCTTGCTAACTAGTTCTCTACCTATAGCCCTCCATTTTTTTTAAGGTTTTATTTATTTATTTGAGAGAGAGAATGAGATAGAGAGAGAGCATGGGGGGGAGGGTCAGAGGGAGAAGCAGACTCCCTGCTGAGCAGGGAGCCCGATGCGGACTCAACCCCGGGACTCCAGGATCATGACCTGAGCCAAAGGCAGTCGCTTAACCAACGGAGCCACCCAGGTGCCCTATAGCCCTCCATTTTTTGAAAGGATTTGAAAAAAGGGAAATAAATGTAATTAATTTTAAAAAATAACAAAAATATTTTTTAAAACAGAGGATGAGAAAGTAAGGGTAAAATATGTAAGTCAAGACCAGAGGAACAAATAAGTAATAAAGAATGCAGGTCATTAGATTATTACATTTACCCAAGAAGACTGCAAATTAATCTCAGACTTTCCTAATTACAAACATAAAGAGAAAACAAGATGTTATGAGATTTGAGTTGTCCATAAGGCAAAATATTACCAGTTACTAAATGAATCAATTCATTAAGAAACAATCATTTCAAATCTTTGTCCTCTTAAAACAATCTTTGCTCATATATGCTTCCATATGCTAAAAGATGGAAAGATAAAATAGCATTATCTTTTATTATCTATGTATCCCTTAAAAAAAATCTCCAGTCTCAAGAGCAAAGTTACAGTGTATTCATGCAGATTTCTTCAAGTAAGGTAAGGAGGTATGGCATGATAAATCTATTTCCAGTCTTGTAGGCTTTCACAAGAATCCAAAATAGCATCGTTTCATCAGGGGCCAAGTTTCATGTCAAATAGTGTGTAAAATCTAATAATACCCAACAGGTGATAGAAGGAATGCAGGGGAAAAAAATAAAAGCTACATAAAAACATTACCAGGGACATTACAGTTGTGACTGAAAATTCTTGAAGTTCTTTTGCTTAGATTATGTAACTATGTAGAGGGAAGAAAAAAAAAGGAGTCACAATCTTGGATACTTGAGGCAAGTGCAATTTTCTTATTTTCTTAATTTTTCCCCTTCTTATTTCTCTTCCATACTTGCCTACTTTCAGTTTTCCTAGGCATTTAACAGTGTCAAGGGAGACTGGGCTGGAAAGAACACTTGCTGGGAGTGAGAAAATCCGAGTTCTAGTTTTGGTTTTGCATTCAGCTCGCCTTTCCCTTCATCCCCTTCCAGCTCATTTTGCCCATCTTTAAAGAGAAGGCACTGCTCTGCTAGTTCACATCCCAAATCTACCTTCCAGTAATTATGTGACTTAAGGCAAATCACTTACCATCTCCTATGCCTTAACTCTTTGTTCGTAAATAAGACCCAACCCTAAATCTTACAGAAATTTGCGAGTATTGAATACACGAACATCTCTAGAAAGCTTACCAGAGTACCTAGGACACAGAATATGCTCAATAAATGTTATTTTCTTTCCCTTCATCTTTGCATTCTTCCCTTCAAAGTCTCCTCAAGCTCTAAAATGTGTTTATATTAAGAAACAATAGATGAAAATCACCAGTGAGGGATACAAAATAGGATCATGCTTTTTTTTAGTGTTCAGGTTAAATTACACTGTGACTCCATCAAGCTATTTATAGGAATACTGTTTTTCCCTCCTTCAGTTGCCCCAGTCCTGAGATAAGTCCATGAACCCTAGGGAGCTAACTTGATCCTAGTTCCTCAAAGAAAAGAAAGAAAGGAATATAAAACTCCAAATTCACCAAATCCTGTGTTCTTTCTTGTATACGTGTAACTGCCATATGGTAACTGATACACTGCTTGTTAGACAGGGTTGCCCAAAGTGTTTCATTTCCTTCTCTGGCCTAGCAAAAGTTCCCTTGATATCCGTTACAGTTGTGTGTGTGTGTGTGTGTGTGTGTGTGTGTGTGTGTGTGTGTGTGTGTGTGAGTGACAGTGAGGGAAGTTAAGGGGGCAGGAAAGACGTCCCTCTTCCTCAGTGTTGTGCTAAACAATGATTATACTATTCTACGTCTAGGTCTTGGATGTCTCCATCATAAGTGTCTTGAGTGAATCTACTTTTTAAGTACACTCATACACACACGCACAACATTTTTCCAAGATATGGCAGGGCTGCCAGAGTGGCTGAGTTAGAGAAAAATCTAGTAGTACGAATACACTGTGCCTGGAACTTGCCTTTCTTTAAATCAAAGGGTCACTGTTTTTTCCCCTCACTCTTTGCTTGGTGGGACTGGGTCTCAGGCATATGCCTCTGAAGTTGGAGCCCCATGTGCCCTACCCATACCAGCAGTAATACAGGGTGGGTGATCATGTTCTTCTCCATGATCAGTTAGGAATCCTTCCTGACCCATCTGGTCCTTGAGGTCAGGCTATCTCTGGCCTCATCCATGCTACCCTAACATGGATAGCCATAGAAGATTCCTTTGCCCTGTCCCCATGGCTCCCAAAGGATAATCACAAAAGAAGATCAAGCTGACTTTGGTGTCTCTCTTCAAAGAGCTGGGCTATTAATTTATCATTTGGTTACACACATAGGAAGCAATCTCAGTATTTTCAAGTGACTATCTCTATCATAATGGTCAAAAACAAAACAAAACAAAACAAAAAACAACCTGGATCAAAATGGGGCTCTTTCATACCCAAAGACACAATCGAAACAAAACTCTTTTTCTTGCTTTCTCATCCCTCTGAACTCCCCCTGCTTTTCTGCTCTGTCAGATTCTACTTCAGTGTTCCCATTTCAGAAATCCCTTTGGAAAAGGGGGAACTCTTTTGGCTCTAATGAGTACTGAAATTGTTTTTCCAAGAATGATTAAGGCAGTCAGACTTTATATGGGTAGTGGTAATTGCTCCCCACACTGCCTTAGCAAGGAACAGAGCTGTTGGGAACAGCAAATACTGCAGTGTTATGTAAAGGACTCATTACTATCCTTTGCTTCTTGGTTTGCTGGCTCCCAAGGCAGTGATGGGCTACAGTAGGCAGCTATGAGAAAACCTTGATGCCATTTAAGGATATGCCACAAGACAAGCTGCAGGAAAGAAAGAAAACATAGCTTAGCAGTGTAAAGACAGAAATAAAGCAAGAGATATCACGGGTGTGGGTCCATAGCAGTTGCCTCAGGTGCCAAAAATTACCCCCTTATCGTCAGCTGATTTATATTCCTAAATCATTTGATTTCTTTCATTAAAATTCTCTCTGCCACCCCATCTCCCTCAGCTCCTGCTTAGCAGGGTTCTTTTCTTTTTCTTTCTTTCTTTCTTTCTTTCTTTCTTTCTTTCTTTCTTTCTTT